>NC_045781.1:11042574-11345604 GCF_008692025.1 Phocoena sinus
TTCGCTATTTCCCTTTGTTGCCAGAAAATTCGATCCTGGGCCTGGAATTAGGTCCCCGGCTTAATCTGAGCGGAAACCAGTGAGGGGGAGACAGAGATAGAGACACTGAGAAAGACAGAGACAGAGAGATATTGAGAGACAGAGAGAGGCAGAGACAGAGAGACAGAGAGATGCTGAGAAAGATAGGGGAAGGCAGAGATAGGCACAGATATTCTGAGAGACAGTCTAAGGAGTTGGACCCAAAGAGGTAGAGACAGATGCTGCAAGAGACAGAGTCACAGAGACGGAGGGATAGATTCTGGAAGAGCTGGAGGTGGACACAGAGATCCTGGAAGAGACAGGAACAGAGAGTCAGTGAGAAGAGACCCAGCCAGGAAAGAGATGTCAGAGGTGGCCCGGTGTGGTCCTGGGACAGTTGTGAAGTGACTGGGACAGAAGAGGTGTGTGGCACTAGGCCACCTGTCCCCAGAAGGACACGCCCCCCCAAAGGTCACGGCCAGGCCTGCACTCCCAGCCCAGAAGTGTGCAGACCCCAGAATTGGCCCAAATGGCCTTCCCACAGCCCCTGGGACCCCTCACCCCAAATATCTAGAGCCCAGTCTGCAGATCCTCAGCTCTGAACTCCAGCTCCAAATCCAGACCTCCCGGCCCCCCCACCCCGCGAATCCAACCCCCCATGCTGAGCCCAGCCCCAAATATCCACAGCCCTAGTCCTGACCCCCAGCCCCAAACGGTCCACCCTCAATCCCAAGTATCCAGCCTCTTGGCTCTGAGCCCCCAGGTCCCAAATTTCAAGCCCTCAGCCCTGCTCTCTAAACCCAAGACTCTCGCCCCAAAAGTCCAGACCCACCCTCAGGTCGGCCCGCCAGCCCGCGCTCTCACCGCCACATCTCCCGCGCTCTCGACACACTCTCCAGCGCCCTGGTCCCGGACCCTGCCCCGAGGGCGCACCTCCAGCCCTCTCTCCCTCCCTCCTCCCGGGAGTCCGACGCAGCCCCAACCGCCTCGCCGCCTCCGGCTCGGGGAGCCCAGCTCCGGAGGTCTCTGGGAAGCGCCTCCCGCGGCCCGGCCCCCGCCCCGGGAAGGAATCCCCGCCCCCCATCCCCGCCCCTGCGCCGGCCGCGGCGCTCACTCACTTTCCGGGGCTTGCGCATCCGCACCGGTCCGGGGAGAAGTGTTTAAAGTTCGGATCCCACAGCCATGGCCCCCGCGGCGTCCTGGAGAGTGGGCACCGGGGCGAGGGACGGGGTGGGGGGAGATGCCCGGAGCCCCGGGGGGCACGGAGCCAGAGGGGGCGCGAGCAGGGAGCGAGAGTCACTGAGAGACCAGGACACCGAGAGACACAGAGACGGGGGGCGGAGCAGAGACAGGGAGATGGAGAGACCCCCGAAACAGAGACGCGCAAAGAGAGAGAGAGAGACGCGGGAAGCTGGGGACGGAGCTCCGGGCGGGCGGCGGCGCCACGAGCGAGGCGCGGGGCAGCAGGGCCGGGGCGGGGGGCGCGGGGTCGACCGGCCTCCTGCGCCTCCTCCCGCTCTTCCGCCTCCTCCTCCCGCTGCTCCGCGGCGCGCGCCGCGCGCCTCCCGCCCTCGCGGCCGCCCGGCCCGGCTCCGCGCGCAGATATATGGAGGCTGCGGCGGCGGCGGCGGGCGGTGCGGGGGAGGGGGCGGGAGCGCGATCGATGGAATATAATTTTCCTCAAACTCGGAAAATAAAGTTCAGAGCTGATCAAATTTGAAAACAGATGTCGAATCGCGACTCTAAATAAGGTTCGATCCCGGGACTGAGGGAGTGGGGGCTGCGGGAGGGGGTGGGTGGAGAGGTGGAGACCCCCCTCCTCTCCCTTTCCCTGCCCTCCGCGTCCCGCCCCTCCCGAGGAGGACGCGCGGACAAACCGACGGGCGCGAGGTGGAGGTGGCAACTACGTGACCCTGCTGGACACGCAGAACTGGATCTGGACACGACTCTCGCGCACAAACACAGTCTGGGTAGCAGACACACAGACACGGACATAGGGACACACGAATACACTAACACAGTGCAAACACACACACAGGACACAGCCTATGGGCACATGGATACACAGCCGTAGCAGACACACACACACACACACACACACACACACACACACAAGCATATACACCAACAGATGGACACACAGCCTGCACACACAGACCTACCCTGACTCACAGCCATTCCCTGATCCGCGGACCCACAGACTGGACACATGGACATACACAGATCCATGGTGATATACAGCTACACTCCATCCCTGACACACAAACCCTCTTGACACACGAGCCCAGGGCATGTGGACAGACAATCACAGACAGAACAGAGGGCAGGCACACTGACACTCCCCTTCACATGCCCACGCAGTCACAGGAGCACATACCCACAACTGCAGTGACAGGGAAGGGCCCCATCCCAGGATCCGCTCCCATTGAAATAACAAGGAAATAGCCACTGGCCTCACGACCCTGAGAGCAGCCCCCAGCCCAGAACTCAGCTCCCACTCAGATGCCCTAGCCCAGCCTGACCCTGGTCCTCACTAGACACTCTTCTTTTTTTTTTTTTTTTTGCGGTACGTGGGCCTCTCACTGCTGTGGCCTCTCCCGTTGCGGAGCACAGGCTCCGGACGCGCAGGCTCAGCGGCCACGGCTCACGGGCCCAGCCGCTCCGCGGCATGTGGGATCTTCCCGGACCGGGGCACGAACCCGTGTCCCCTACATCAGCGGGCGGACTCTCAACCACTGCACCACCAGGGAAGCCCGCCACTCTTCTTTTCCCTCTCTCGCACCTACCTCACCCCTTCTCCTTCTCCCCCTTGCTGCTTCCCTCCCCCACTTTTCTCTCCCATCTCAAGGTCAGGCTCCACCCCCAAGCCTCAGTGCCACCTCCTCAGGGATTGCCCCTGGAGTCACCTGCCTCCAGAGGGGAAAGTGTATGGGGCAAGAAATAGTGGCCAGGACAGCTCTGTGAGATCTCCCCAGCCCCACTGACCCCCGGGTGCCAACACCAAGGTGATGAGGGGATGAAGAAGGCTTCAGACAGGCCCCAGCTCCAGCCCTATTCACCACTCCCCACCTGGGCAAGTCACTAAACATCCCCCAGTCTCAGTTTTCTCATCTGCAAAATGGGGCAATAATGTCAGTTACATGCTAGGGTTAAACAGGAACATGGGAGAGCACTTGGCACCATGCCAAGCTCCAAATAAACACCCCTGCTCTGAGCATTACTACTTCAAAATAATCATATTGAAAATACTAAACATTTGGCTGGAAAATGAGAACTCCTTCACTTGTCTCTACACGGAACAACACTCTTTCAAGTAGGCAGCGGGAAGCCCCTGCCCTGGGTGTCCCTATCCCGTCATTAAGAGGAACTTGAGACACCCTCAGGAAAGTCAGCATCCTCTGGGTATCTAGAACAACCCGGACTGTACACAGCATCCCTGAAGATAGCTCACCAGCTGGACCTGTACCCCTGGGGTGTCTGTGACACCCACCAGACTGTGGAGGACATCTTCCTGGGACCTTCACAGTGGGTGGCTCTGAATGTTCTGGAACACCCTCTCTGGGGTAGGATGGCTCATCTGCATGTGGCGCCCTTTGGGAGAGAGACAACACCCTTCAGGAAAGCTAGAACACTGTCAGGGCATCAAAAACACCAACTGGAATGTATTTTGTGACCATTAAATGGGCAAAAGGGCACCTGAGAAAAGAGAAGGGACACCTTCCAGGCAGAAAGAATGCAACTGACTGTATGTTCCCCCCTTCAGGAAAACAGCACACCCTCTGGGAAGATGCCATTTATTACGGTGTACCCAGCACCCATCCTCGGAATGTTAGTGGCACCCATAAGACAGCAGAAAGCATCAGCTAAGATAGCTTTCACACCCTATCTTTAAGCCCCGCCTCCAGGAGAGACTAGGCATCTCAGGGTGTCAGAAACACCCCTAGAGTGTAGGTAATAACCATGAGCGGCTTCCAATGCCCAGTCAGAGGGTATGGAGGACCCGAAGGAGAGCTCTGATGCCCTCAGTGGCCAGGACCAGATAGGCTGTACAGCACCCATCTGACTGCTCAGAACCCCCTTCCAGAGAAGACGGCTTCCTGATTTCTGGGCTGTGCATCTTTGGATCATCTATGCTCCCTCTCTGAGCCCCAGGTGGTTGGGAGGATTCCTGAGATGGACATCAGTGTGCCCTGCCTTGTGAGCAAACAGTAGCTGCTCAATAAAAGCCAGAGTTCTTGTTGTTAGACATGTCCGAGGAGGCGTGTAACACCCACCAGGGCTGCGTATTCACTCGTTAGCAGTATCACCTACACCTACTTGACTTGAAGGAAGCATCTCACAGGAGGGGGACCATTAAGCTGTAGTTAACAACCCCAGGGAGGCTGCGATAGCAGATGACTGTAGTTAACACCCCACTGAGAGAGAACGCCCTCAGGGTGTTTAATGCCCCCTGGAAATGAGAGAGAGAGAGAGAGAGAGAGAGAGAGAGAGAGAGAGGACACCCTCACCAGCCTGAAGCACCCAGTGGACTGAATTTATTACCCATGAAGGAGAGAGAACACCTCTGGGGTCTGTAACATCCATTAGACTCTTTTCAAACCCCTAGGGAGTACGAGGACCCCCCCCCCCACCCCCACCCCCCACCCCGTGAGGGCTAATGCGTCCCTTTAGATTGAGGGTAACACCCCTGAAAGCGTCTCCAGGTGCCTGAACACTACTAAAGGTGACTGAGGGTGAAACCAGGAAGGGTATACGCTGACCCGCCCCCCTCCTGCCATAAGAATCCATCCCCCAACCCACTTCCAGGTGGGCAAGGTCCTCCCTGAACCACAGGAGCACAAGAGGCAAGGATGGCAGTTGGGGGGGGGGGGGGGGGGGGCGGAGGGTGGAGCTGGGCTGAATAGGGTCTGTACACAGTTACCATAGCCATGACAATTGTCACTTCAATGGTATTTGCTCTGAGTAGGCACTGGCCCAAACTCTATACATAGATTAACTAATTCTCTCAACAACAGCCCTACGAGATAAGTGCTGTTATCAGCGTCATTCCCATTTTACAGATGAGGAAACTGAGGCACAGAAGTCACTTGCCCCCTGTTACACAGCTAGCTAGTGTTGGAAGTGGGAACTGAGCCAAGGCAGCTGGCCGGGTGGGGGGGGGGGGTTGAGTGGGGGTGGGTTGGGGGGTGGCAGTCTATGCCCCCAAGCAGCAGGCTATACCACCCTGCTGTATACACTCCACGTAAGACGCTGATCTTCAGCTCTGACACCCCCGCAAGCAGAGTCCACCGCACCCCCCAGGCTCTCTCTCTGCACTTCCTCTGGCAGTCTGACACCCCCTACCCAGCCTGGCTCAAGGCTCCCCGAGGGCAGGGCCTGTGTCGGATTCATCTCTGGGTCCCCACTGAAGGCAGAGTCTGGCACAGGGAGGGTCAGGAAGGGAGTGAGAGGAGGGAGGGGGAGGGTGTTAAAGAGAGCAGGGAGGGAAGGAGGGGGGAGGCGGTAAAGAGGGGTTCAGGGAGGAGGGCGGGCAGCCATGGGTTCCTAGGGAGGTGGCTGAAGGAGGGCCGGGGGAGCAGGGCTGCAGCGAGGCCAGGCCTGGCCGAGGGTGTGGGGAGCGCTGAGGAAATCCAGAGCCGGGGGAATCAAGTCTGCTGGGAGAGGGGGAGCAGACAGCATCCCCTCCCCCACCCCTCCCCCACCCCCACCGCCTGGAAGGTGGCGAAGGATGCAGGCAGGGGATGACACGGACGACAGACAGACAGCCACACGGGCCGTCGGGAAGCCGGGGAGAGGCAGCCAGCCAGGGAAAAGGCGTGTGTGGGGGTGGGGTGAGAGTCAGACAGACGGACAAAGGCGGGGTGTTGAGAAGACTGGTGGACAGATGGGGGGAGGGGTCCCAGGAAAGGGACGGACAGGCTTAGGGCTTGGGGTTGGGGCGGAGAGGACAGACAGACAGCAGGGGAGAGTGGCCCCGTGCGAGGGGAGGACAGACAGAGGACATGCAGGGACTCGGCGGACAGATGGACGCGGTGCAGGCGCGGCCCGCGAGGCCGGGGCCAGGCCGAGGGCGCGCGCGGTGGCGGCCAGAGCGGGGAGGCGGAGGCCGGGTAAGCGGCGGTGTTTGTGGAGCTGTCGGCTGCGGTGGAATTATGAAAAATAGCAGGCATCGGAGCCGGCCTTCAGCTTCGATTAGGGGAGATGGGACATGACAGGTGCGATCAATACGCAGCCGTTCTATAAAGTGTCAAGTAATGAATCAATTTCGACTAAATTTTCCATTTTTCAGAGGCCGTTCTCCGAGAGGAGAATATCCTCTTTTGTAAAGATATTATTATCGATTTCGGCGGCAATTTGACATCAGGGGTAGTTAATTCCACTCAGAATAAAATTGAAAACACTTGAGAGAGAAAAGAGAGGCGAAGAGTGAGACAGAGAGGGAGAGAGGGGGAGGGAGGGAGGGGCTGGGAGAAGAGAGAGATGGATGGACAGAGAGACAGAGAGGGAGACAGACAGTGAGAGAGAAGCCCAGAGAGATGAGCGGGGGGAGACAGAGATATGCAGAGACACGGAGACACAGAGAGAGAAACAGAGATGGCAAAGCCTGAAGTTATAGAGAGGGAGACAGAAACCGAGAGAGACATTCCGAGAGAGACTCAGAGATAGAGAGACGGGGTGGGGGGGCACTGAGAAATCGAGACAGTTTGAGAGACAAACTGAGAGAGTCTCAGAGAGAAACCCAGGTGTTAGAGACTTGCCACAGGGGTGCAAAGAAATGGACAAAGACAGATTCAGAGAAAAAGATGGAGAAAGAGGCAGGAGAAACTGACAGACAAAAGTGAGAGATGAGGAGAAACTTAAGGACCTGGGGAGAGAGACTGAGGGAGGGTTGAGCACAGAGAGGAGAGAAAACGGAAAGGAGAGAGAAGGGGGGGGCAGAGGGGAGGAGAGGGGAGAGAGGCCGCTGAGAGGGAGGGGGAGGGGCGGGCAAGGTCACCCAGGAGGGGGCAGACGCTGAGGGGTCCTGGGGGCTGAGGGTGCACACAGAGATGGGAGTCTGGGGAGAGCCTCCTGCCCTGCCTGTGTTGTACCCCAAAGTCACTCTGAATGGTGGGGAGAGTGTGTGTGTGTGTCCGTGAGCTTCTCTGGGGGGCGAGGGGTCTGATCCAGGGCTCCCGGCTGTGACTGGGGTAGGGGGTCTGTGTGTGCCCTTGCATGTTATGACGGAATCCTATTACTTGTGTGTTTCCTGGAATCATCTGTGTGTGTCCCTGTTCCCGAGCCTGCACACGCTGTGGGGCCCTGGCCTTGCGGCCCCATGGGTCTCAGCAGCAGGCAGTGGTGACAACATTTCTGCTTAGTGCCTGTCAGTCCCCCAGCTGAAATCTCCATTTAGCCCTGAGCAGGTCACAGCCTGCCTGGAAGGGAGGAAAGAGGGGGTGGGAGGAAGGACCCCTGGGTTCTGAGACAGAAGGTGACTGGGGACCCTAATGCTTGGGTCTGAGGGAGAAGGAGGCTGGGGGGCTGGGGTCCTAGGTCTGAGGCAGGAGGGCGTGGAGACCCAGACTTCTGGGTCTGAGGGAGGAGTGGGCCGGTTGGCCTGGACACTCCTGAACTGGGATGGTCTGCAGACAGGCAGTGGGACAGCTGGGAAGCTCCTCAGCCATCGGGTCAGCCTCCCCACCAGAAAAGCCTGTACCTGCTGCCCCCTAGTGGACAAGGGGATTAGGCCAGCCGAGGGACAGGGAGCTGACAGGTCAAGAAACCCCAGGAAGGGAAGGCAGAGGGACAGACCCAAATGGGAGCAGAGACAGAGAGACAGAAACTGAGAGATGGGGACAAAGAAACAGGTGGACATGGGAACAGAGGTGAAGACAGGACAGAGAAGTAGGCAGATAAAGGGGCAAGGGTCAGGCAGATAGGATTGAGATCCTGGTCGAAAGAGAGAGAGGAGAGAGAGGACATGGCACAGGTGCCAAATTAGAAAGGGATAGGGGAAGATGGGGGACAGAGGGGGGTCTGCCCATAGACAGTGGGCACTGAGTAAGGGAGACAGAAAGACTGCTGTTGGACAGAGAGAGGCTGGGCTAGTGGGAAGACTCTGATACAGATAGCACGAGAGACAGAGACAGAAGCCATGAGGACAGAAGGACAGTGTGACAGAGGGATGGCGGGTCGATCTAAAGAAGGGAGATGTAAAGAAGAAGAGAAAACCCAGTAAGGAGGCAGAGAGAAATCAGATGGACAGAGAGAGATGAAGGAAGTACAGGCTGACACAGAGAAAAGGAAAGAGAAAGAGATGGGCAGACACTCATAGACAGACAAATTGACAGAAACTGGCAGGCACACCCAGAAAGACAAGAGGTGGACAGAGAAAGACAGGTGGACAGGGGGTTATGGAGAAGCCAGGGCCCCCAAAGCCAAGTGGACACCCCAGGATGGAGCAGAAAGTGGTACGAAGGGGTGAGGCTGGATCCAGGACTGGGGGAGACTTGGGCCTCGCAGGGGATCCAGGCTGAGGGGCTTCCCGAGGCACAGCTTTGGAGCGGAGCTGGGGACGGGGCTCCCCTGGTCGGGGTCTCTGCCCACCACCCCCTCCTAATCCCCACCGCCCCCACCCGGCGGGCTGCCCGGCGGAGGCGACAGATTGAGCGATGAGGCACATTACGTACTTAATCCGCCTGATTGAATGTTTTGCTTTCGCCCAAATTGAAACATTAAACAACACGGGACGAGAAGAGGCGGCCGCAAATCACTCATGAAAGATTCATCTTCTCCCCGGCAGCCGCCACCGCCGGCCTCCACCGCCACCCGCCCCAGCCGGGAAGCCAGGGGCTGGTTGCGGGGGGGGGGGGGGGGGGCGGGCCGGGGCGGCGCCCCTGCCCACTCTGTGGGGTCGCCCCCCAGCCGTCACGGCCCAGGGAAGTTCTTCTCACTGTCTGGCCTCCATCCCACAGGTGGTCTCAGAGACCGAGACCTCGGATCCCTGGATCAGCAGGGTCAACATGGCCTTGGCCCTGCCCCTGTGGGAGGAGAAGCCCTTTTGCCCCTCTGGAGTCCACTTCTCTAGCTCCCCTCCCGGCGCAGCCCAGGACCCTGGGGCGTGGAAGGTGCTGCCCAGTTGGTCTGGAGCAGGGGGATGAGGTCTGAGAGCCCGGATGCAGCAGTGGGGGGTGGCACCTGGGGATGAGTCGGGGGGGGGGTGGGGGTTATGTCAGAAAGTGGAGATGGGAGGACAGGGAATGTGTGTGTGCTTCCTGTCATTCTGGAGTTCAGTCTGTCTGTCCATCTGCCTTGCAGGGATGACAATACTTTGTCTCCCTGTCTCACTCTGCCTATGTTGTTGTAACTTGCTGTGTGACTGTGCCTGTCTTTGTGTGTCACTACCCCATGCCTATGTGATCCTGTGTGTGTAGTTGTAACTCTGTGGGCCTGTGCATGTCTATCGGCCTGTGGGCGTCTGAGTGTAACTTTCTCCATCTGCATCTTGTGTGTAGTATCTTTGTGTGTCTGTGTCTATGTGACTTTCAGGGTGTGACTATATGTGACTTCCTGTGTGTTCCTCTGTGGGTGCCTGTGTGTCTGTCTGTCTTCCTGGGTTTGTCTCTATGCGCTGCTTGCTCTGGGTCTGTCTGAGGGTCTGCATTTAACTATTTCGTGTCTGGGTCTGTTTTGTGCATCCCCGTGTCTCTGTGACCGTGTGTCTCTCAATCTCTCTCAGTCTCTGGGTGTTCCTTTCTCTGTCTCTGGCTGAGAGAGCACCTGCTGGGGCCAGAGACAAGTCACGAGAACAAGTGGGGCCAGGGTGGGGAGAAGCAGGGGAGAGAGGAGGAAAGAAAGAGAAAGACAGGACAGCGGTGACGGTGACGTCTGAGAGCAGGGGAGCAGGGAGCAAGTGCGAGGGAGCTGGGGGGGGGCCGTAGTGAGCGCCACGGCTGGAGCGGGTGATCAATATTCGATTTAGGTTTTAATTCCGGGGCTTTCGGAGCCTGTCAGCCCTGATGTATGAGCTCACACCGGGGCTGCCCAGCCAGCCACCCAACGGATGCCCATGGCCTGGTGGCCTGTCCTGGCCCCAGCTCCCTTGCCCGGCTGGCTGCCTGCTGTGGATGAGGGGGAAGGGGAGAGTGGGGCTGTGGAGGAGGAGGCCCCGTCCAGGGTCCAGGGGCAGAGGGAGGGGCTGCACACCCATGTGTGCACAAGTTCACCTGAGTTCACAGTTGAGTTCACGCCTGGTCACTCATTTATCCAGTGGACCTGCAGACCTGCTCCAGCCTGCCTGTGCCAGAGGGAGACAGGAAGGGGACCCTGGCTGTGTCCCTAGGGACTCCCAGAGGTCTCAGGGACACCGTGCCAGAGTCCCACAGCCCTCCTGTCAGCACTGGTCACACACATCTAGACACACACATGTGCTGCTGCGCTCACGCATACCTGTGTGCATACAAGCCCTGACACACGTGTCCGCACACAAACCCCGACAGGTGTCCACACACTTGCCCCTGGACTCAAACACACATTCGCACACACTAACTCTGACACACACGTATCCTCTGACATACACACATGTCCACATACACATTCTGACACACGTATGTGTCTGCACACATAACCCCAAGACTCACACAGACACATGGATAAAGGCTCCCCATTAATGGGAAGTGGGAGCAATGTGGGGAGACAGCCTTCCAGTAAGAGATCATAAAGAGACAGAGAGACGCAGAAACTCAGACACAGAGACTGACACGGTGACAGAGATGGAAGGGACACAGGCAGGTAAAAGAAGTGACAGAGAAAACCAGGGGAGGCTGTGAGAAGAGCTAGGGGAGCAGCGGACAGGGATGTGGGATCAGTGTGGGAGGGGGAGGGGGAACTCTCCCTTCCTCTCTGGATGCGGCCCCCCCAACCCTGTCTCTCTCTCAGGAAGATGGATCCTCCGCCCTCCCTGATGACAATGCTGTCTGCGCAAACTTTAATTAACACTTTGAGTTAATTAGTTCGAGATCATTTAGGAGTAAAATGTTTTTATTAGGGAGGCTGCGAGCCTGTTGATGGATGGGGCGCGATTCGCTCTTCCGCCCGCCGGGGACAGCCGGTAAACAGAAATCAATCAGCGGCCTCCCAACCCAGCCCCCCCCACACCACTGCCAAGCTCCCAGCCCAGGGCCCAGGAGTCCGGGCTCCCGGCGCCCTCGGCCTCCCAGGTTCCCCGAGTTAGGGTCCCGAGTCCACCACTCTCCCAGATCCAGGTTTCCGGAACCCTGGCTCTATCTTCCCCCTCGGGCCCCTGAAGGCCTTGACTCCTCCAGCCTCGGTGGGACCCTCCCCACCCCCACGCCCACTCCCTTCCCGGGCTCTTGGGCAGAGAATTAAGGGCCGATTCGCTGTTGCGGGGCTTCCTGGGCTGCCGATCAGACCCTTCCCTCAACTCTCTCCCACGGTCCCTGACTCCCGCGTCCCCGGAACTTTCTCTTCGTCGTCTGGGCGGCTCTGTCTGGCTGTCTCGTTTGGTCTCTGCGAGGGCCGTCTCGGTCGGGCTCCTGCAGCCCCTCCCGCCCCGCGGACGGCTTCATCAGGTGGCCGGGCGGCGGGGGCGGGGGACGCCGGGCCGGGCGAAGGGGGAGGCCCGGGGCGGAGGGGGCGGGGGTTCCGGGGCCGATAAATCTTCATCAGGCGGCAGCGGGGGGGCCATTAGGCGCTAATGGGAAGATGGAGGGGCCTGTCGGCCGCGCGGGCCGGGCCTCATTTGTCCTGCTTCCCGCTCCATTGGCCGCCGCCCCCGCCCCTCCCCTCCCCCGCCGCCGCCGCGCGCCCCATTTCCGCTTCGAACCTTTGGAAGAGATGGGGGCGCAGAGAATCTGGGGGGTGGGATTGAAGAAGGAGGGAGTTGGATTGCGGGAACAGACTTAGAAAAGAAGGAGGGGGCGTCGGAGGCGGAGGGGAAGGCAGTTAAGCAGCAGAGGCAGAGCTTAGAACGTGGACGACTCAGATAGAAAGCAGGCCGGGGGAGGGGAAGATATCTGTGCGGGAGGGCGAGAACGTGGACGTAGTAAATAGAACTCCCTGGAGGAAGGAAGAGCTCGGCAGGGTCACGTAGAACGCGAGAGGGGACCTGGACCGCGGGAGGGGTGGGACGGGAACTCGGCGGGGAGCGGGAGGAGCGCGGGGTTGGAATTAGGGGAGGGGTAGGATCACCGGCCCCGGCCTCCAGGGCGGGGGGCCCCGGGAAGGCGCGCGGGCGGCGTCCCTCGAGGCAGAGGCGCAGCCGCCGCAGCCCGCTCCCGGACTCGCGCCCCTCGCGCGTCCACTCTGATTTCTCGGCCCATTTTTCTTCCTCTGCTGTCACTCCGGCTCTCGCCCTCCCGCCGCCGGCTGCCCCGCCGCGCTCTGCTTCCCGCGGGAACCCCCGCCGCAGCCAACCCCGGGGACCGCAGCCCGGCTCTGCGCCTCAGGGCTCCCACTCCCGCCCCGCCCGGGCCCCCTCAGTGCCCTCCAGAACTACGTAGGCCAGGCGTGTGACCCCCAAATCGGTCACCCCCGAAATGGATCACCCCTCCCAAAAGATCCACAGGAGGGGCCCGACCTTGGGGGCAGCAGTGGAGCTGGGGTGCCCAGACCTGGGGATGGGGTCTTTAGCACTTCTGGGCCCCAGCCTCAGATTCCCCAAAAGGAGGCGGCTAGAAACCCAAGAACCAGGCACGTGAGTCCCCACCGGCTCTCAGAAACCCCCAGGCAGACTGGAGACCCCTAGGATCAGATCCATACCTTGAGCTGAGTCACCCCAGGCCATATAAAGTTACCCAGACTCAGAAACGTATTCTACGCACAGCCCAGCCCTAGACACCCCCAAACGAGGGTTCTGGGCCCCAGCCCCATTCACCCCAAACCTCCAGCCCAAGACACTGACAGGATAAGGGAGATGGGCCTTAGATTAGTCACCCCAAAATAAGTAACTCCACAAGTCACCCCTAAAGTAGACATTTATTCCCTCAGACTCAGTCATCCCAGAGTTAAGCATCAGAGGCCCTAAAGTTGGCACACCTAAACTAGACTTTCCTCATTGAACCCTAAACAAACATCAGGACTTTGAGATAAGTCACCCATGAGCTAGACAAATGGGCCCCCAGCTGCTGTCACCCCACTCAGGGCATGAATGCTGTTCTCAACACAAACGGGGAAATGGGACTGAAATTCAGTCGCCCATAAACTGAGTAACTCCAATCTTGACAACTGGAGCCCCAGACTCAATCAATCCAAACTTGGGATCTGGGCCCCACCCAGCTTAAGACTCCCCCAAGACTAGACAGTTGGCTCCAGACTCAGTTTCCACTAAGACAAGGTCAGGAACCCCCCAGCAAATCACCTTGACACTAGTCACCTAGGTCTCTACCATCACCCCCAAAACGTGCATCTGGACCCAACCGTTGGTAACCTTAACCCAGGGACTTGAACAAGCCGCTTTCCTAGCTCTCCAACTTGCCATCTGGAACCCCGCCATCAGTTGCCCTTGAAATGCACATCTGAGCTCCCTCCGCATCACCTCCCCTAAGAGTTAGGAACTTAATAAGTTAACCCACAAACTAGGCAGCTAGCCTCCCAACCTCAGACATCTCCAAAGACAGGACTCCGACACTGAAGCTTAGTGATCCTCAGACTATACCTCTGGCCCCAACCTTCAGTTACCCCTACACTGACCATTAGTATCTCGTAGGCTGTTACCCTAAAAGTAGGCAAATGAAGCCAAGCACCCCCTAGTCAGGCATTTGGAGCTGACCCTCAAGGTCAGTCACCCTAAAATAAACTCTGGGAACCCCATAATCAGAAAGATTCAAACTCAGAATTTAGGGTGCCTGCCTCAAACGCCCCTGTAGTGGGTTGTGATGGCCCCGCAAAAGATGTCCATGTCCTAACCTGCTAATGTGACATTATTTGGTAAAGAGTCTTTGAAGATGTCATTAAGTGACAGATCTCCAGATGAGACCACCCTGCATTACCTGGGGTGGCCCTAAATCCAGTGACGATGGTGATGTCCTTGTAAGAGACCAAGACTGAAGAGAAGCCTCAGAGGAAAAGGCCATGTGAAGATGGAGCCAGGAAGAGGTAAGGAAGGATCCTCCCCTAGAGCCTTTGCGGGGATGGCGGCCCTGCCGACACCTTCATTTTGGACTTCTGGCCTCCAGAACTGCGAGGGAATAAATTTCTTCTGTTTTAAGCCACTTGGTTTGTTACCAGCCACAGGAGACTAATTCAACCCCCCCCAAAGCCAAGCCTCTGTATCCCTCCACTCAGTGACCCCCAAACTAGGGATGTGAACCCCACAGTCAGGTGCCCCAAACTAGCCTCTATTCCCCAGATCAAACTTCTGGATCTCAGCCCAATTACCCACCATCGTGACACCAGGGACCCACAGTCACCCCTAAATTTGTTAACTAGGCCCCGAGGCTCATTCAGCCCCAAAACGTGTACATGGATTCATAGCCACTGTCACCATTAAAATAAGTAGCAGGAACCTCCATGGGCAGTAACCTCCAACCTCTCCATCGCCACAGTCTCACAGACACCTGACTTTGAGACACCTCAAAAATAGGCAACTGGGCCCCTGGTCTCAGTACCTCCCAAATGAAATAAGCATTAGAGCCCCTCTAATTGGCAAACCCTAAACTCAGCATCTGGGCCCTGAGGTTAGTTCACCCCGAACTAGGTATTGAGACCCACCCCCATTAAGCCACTCCTAAACCAGGCATCTAGGCCTTCCAAGCTCTAAGCCGCCATGTCAGTCAACCCTTAACTAGGTACCTGGGTGATTAGCCTCAGACACCCCCATACTAGGCAACTTCAAACTCCATCACCCCTAAACCAGGTACAAGGAAGCCCAGTGACAGTCGCCTCAAACCTTGGCAACTAGGCCTTGAGGCTCAGTGAACCCCAAATTGTATGTAAGTATTAGGAACTCTTAATAATCCCCAACTAGGCAGCTAGTCCCCCCTCTTAAATGCCCCCCAAAACTAGGCTTTTTTTTTTGTTTTGGACCGTGCTGAGCGGCATGCAGGATCCTAGTTCCCACCAGAAATCAAACCCATGCCCTCTGCGGCGGAAGTGCAGAGCCTTAACCACTGGACCGCCAGGGAAGTCCAAGGCTTCTGATACACAAGAATGACAGCCACCCCCAGCCCCCAGGGAGGCATCTGAAGACACAGTCAACTGCAGGTGACTGAGGGGGTCACTGCCAAACTTGACACCTGGGCTCCAGCCGTCATCCCAAACTGGCATTAGGACTCCCCGTTGGTCATCTCAACCTCAGCATCTGGGCAGCCCATATGAGGCCCCCCCAAACTAGACATCTGAGTAGCTTGCCTCAGCTATCCCCAGACTAGGGCTCTGGGTCCCCCAGCCCCAGAACCTCCCATCTGGACACCAGGGTAAGTCACCTCGAATTTAGCATTTAGGGCCCCAGCCCTAATCCTCAAATTAGAATGCAGACCACAGTCTCACCCCTAAGTTTACCTTCAAGGCCCCGCAGTCGGTAAAGCCACAGCGAGTCTCTCTCAGAAGAGCATCTGAACCCCACGGCTAGTCACCCACAAGCTCGGCATCTAGCCTCCCAGTGTCAGATACCCCCAAACCACGGTGTGGGACACCCAGGCTCAGCGAGCCTCAAACTGCAGTCCACTCTAAAGTAATCAACAGGACCCCAAAATGAGCATATGGGCTGCCAAGTGTGGTCACCACTAAACCCCAGACCAGTCACTCTCAACTGGGCAGCTGAGTCTCCAGACTCAGCCAGACTTGACAGGGGAAGCACCCCAGGAGGCCCCTCCTGTGTCACCAGCTGGGCCCCCGCTGTCGGCACTAATGCAGGCCTCCGGGGCCCCCTCCAGCCCCCGTGTAAGTCTGCACTGTCGCAGATCTAGAGCCTGGCTTTAGGCACCCAAATCAGGAACGTGGGCTCATGAGCACCAGAACTCGGCAGGAGGGACTCCGGTCACCCCAAATTCAGTATCCCCCACAAGTAGGGACCTGGGTCCCCAGTTTTCATCACCTGCAACAATGCACTTGACCACCAGAGCCATGTGCCCCAATCTAGACTTTGACCCTCAGGACCCTGTTGTGTTTGACTAAGACTAAGGCAGCTGAACCCCGCCCCGAGCCAGAAAGGCCCACAGCCCGCTGTGCCCCAGCCTCAGAGACCCCACCCCCCACCTCAGACCTGCATTCGGGCCCTGTCCTCCCCACGCTGGGTGTCTCTGCCCCAGTGTCCATCACCTCCACGCCCATGTGTTGAGATATCCCAGCCTTGAAAGCCCTTGGCCCTTTGTGACACAGACGTCCCCAAACCCAATCAAGCACCCCTCAAGTGGATCCTGGGCCCTGGGGTCCTGACCTCTCGGGTTCCAGATGCCCAGACTCCCAGCTTCTGTAACCCCCAAACGGGGCTCCACACCCAGGCCACGCTTACTCAGAAATCCACACTTGTCCAGGGACCCCACGCCTGGGCACAGGAGGCCCCTGACTCAGTCACCCCAGGAGCGCTCAGGTGCCAGCACACTGAGGCCCAGCATCTGGAAGGCACCGCGCCCCCAGGCTCTGCACCCCAAACTAGAGGACTGGAATGACAAACTGGTGACCTTCCGTCTTACCAAAGGGCACAACCACAACCCCAGTCTCTATGCCCCAAGCTACACAGCTGGCCCCCGTGTTGCCACCCTCTACACAGATTCCTGGCCTAATGCCCCAGACTAGGCCCTGGACTCTAATCTCTGACATGGGAAACTAGGTCCCCACACCCCTGGTCACACCACCCCAAACAGAGCACCAGACCCTTAGTATGAAAATATAACCAATCTCCATGATGCCGTGTGTCATCTCAAATTGGGCCACTGGATCCCCAGTTTGTGTCTCCCCAGACTAGACAACTGAGTCCCCATCTGTCATCCCAAAGTAGACTAGCAGAACTCTAGTCTCCGACACCCCAACAAGGTACCCTTGGTCTCTGTCATCCAAAGGAGGCAAGCTAGTCCCCCATCTCAATTCCTTCCAATAGGGGGACTTCCCTGGTGGTCCAGTGGTTAAGACTTCGCCTTCCAATGCAGGGGGTGTGGGTTCAATCCCTGGTCAGGGAGCTAAGATCCCACACGCCTCAGGGCCAAAAAACCAGAACATAAAACAGAAGCAACATTGTAACAAACTCAGTAAGGACTTAAAAAAAATTCTTTCCAACTATTCACCAGCACCCCCAATCTCAGTCACCCCATCCCATCACCCCCAAATAGATTGTGAGACCCCAACTCTATCACCCCAAAGCAGATGACTGGCCTCACACAGTTTCTGTCACCCTAAACGGAACCACTGTTCACATGAATTGGCTCCCGACCCAGGGACAGGTAGTCTCTGTCACCTGGAACTGAGAGATGGTATCCCCCCAGCCATGTCACCTCGGACACCTGGTCTTATCACCTCAAACTAGACAACTGGTCCCAGTACCTGTCTCCCCCACATGGACAACTGAACCCCAATTAATGTCAACCCAAACTGGACAAAAGACTCCAGTCCTTATCACCCCAAATTAGAAAACAAGACCAACAGTTTCTGTCACCCCATCTGGGCAACTAGACCTATAGTCTCTGTCACCCCAAACATGACAAGGGATGAATAAAGTCTGCAACATCAGGGACTTCCCTGGTGGTCCAGTGGTTAAGACTCTGCGCTCCCAGTGCAGGGGGCACGGGTTCGATCCCCGGTCGGGGGGCTAAGATCCCACATGCCACAGCTAAACCTGAGCACTGCAACTACTGAGCCCACGCGCTCTAGAGCCCACGCACCGCAACGAAGAGCCCTCGTGCTGCAACAAAGACCCGGTGCAGCCAAAACAATTTCATTAATTAATTTTTAAAAAAAAGTTTGCAACATCAAACTAGACAACCAGCACTCAAACTCTCTCCACCAGTTAACAAGCTGAGCACCCAATCCCCCACCCGGACCATACCACCAACCTCTGGTCTTAACCGGCCTGTCACCCCCAAAACATCCTGGGATGTCAGTCTCTCAGTCCTACAAAATAGACGACCACATAGCCGGCTTTGTCATCCCAAATGCTCCCTGGGACCTCAGTCTCTGTCACACGAAATTAGAACCAGACCCCAAGCTCTGTCACCCCAGGCATGCTCTGGGACCTGCGTCCTTGGTCCACAAAACTAGACAGACTTCAATCTCTGCCACCCCAAATCCTCTCTGAGATCCCAGTCAATATCCGAGCAAACCTGACAATCAGACCCCGGTCTGTCTCCCCAAACATACTCTGGGATCTCAGTCTCTGATCTCCAGAACTAGACCACCAGACCCCCATTCTGTCACCTCCAATACACCCTGGGACCATGGCATCTGTCCTCTGAAAACCAGACAACCATGTCCCTAGTCTGTCACTCCAAATACGCCCAGAACCCTAGTCTCTGTCTCACAAAACTAGGCAACCAGACCTCCAGAGTGTGTCAACTGAATGTCCCTGGGACCCAGTGTTTTCCCCACAAAAGGATACAACCAAACCCGCAGTCTCTGACACCCCAAGTATGCCCTGGGACCCAGTCTTTGCCCCTCCCCCCCGAAACAAGAGAACGGTACCTCTAGGCTCTGTCACTCCACTTTGGGCACCTGGGTACATAAATGTCACTTCAAACTAGAGACCTGACCCCACAGCCTGTGTAGCCTTCACCTTGTCAATCAAACTCCGGTCTGTCATCCTTAACTGGACCACCAGACCCCTGGTCCCGCTCATGCCAGACTAGACGAGCGAACTCCCATTCTACGTCACCCTAAATGAGACCCCAGAGCTCTAGTCGTTTCATCCCAAACTGGACAACCGATCCCTAATCTCTGTCATCACGAACTAGACAACTAACCTCCTAGTCTCTGTCACCCCAAGCCGGGTCCTGAATCCCAGAACCTCTGGTCTCTGCCACTTCAATCTAGACACATGAACCCTCACTTCTGATGTCCCAAACTAGACACCTGGACCCCCAGGCTCTGGCACTTCACACTAAACAAAGACACCCCACGGTCCTCTGAAATCTCATGACAGCGGCATCCCTGGTCTCTGCTTCCCAGGCCAAACAGGAGCCCAGTCAGTCTGTCACCCAAACGAGGCAACCAGACCTGTACTGTCCGCTTCTTCAAACTCGCCAAAAGGTCACCCCAATGTCTTTCACCCCAGACCAGCACCCCAACCCCAGTGTCATCACCCTAAACTAGACAACCAGTCCCTTGGTCTCTATAACCCCAAGCTAGACAATCGGCCTTGTGTTCCTGGCACCCCAAAAGGAATAACCAGACCACAAGTCTCAGACACCCCAGTGGAGTTCACCAGACCCCCAATTTCTGTTGCTCCAAACTAGAAACTGAAACTTCAATCTGATATCCCAAACCTCAGGCTTTTGATATTTCAACCTAACAACTAGACTATCACTCTGTCACCCCCCAAAATTAGACGCCATATCTGATACCCCTAAGGAAACTCCAGGGCCCAGTCTTGGTCACCGAAAACTAGACAATAAGACCCCCGGTCTGTCACCCCAGACTAGACTAGTCCCCATCACCCCAACCTTGACAAGAACCCCAGTATCTGACACCTCCAACTCCGGTCTCTGTCACTCCCAACCAGACAAAAGAGTCCTAAATCTGTCACTTAAAATTTGAGAACTAGACCCAGTGTTTTCAGCCTCAAACAGGACAAGCAGACATTCTCCAAACTAAAAAAAATCATCTCCTAGGGAGTTCCCTGGCGGTCTAGTGGTTTGGATTTGGTGCTTTCACTGCCTTGGCCCAGGGGTTCAATCCCTGGTTGGGGAACTGAGATCCCACAAGCCGCGTGGCACAGCCAAAAAAGAAAAGCAAATGTCCAAAAAAAAAAAAAAAAATCTCCTAGTTGCTGTCACTTCACACTGGGCAGAGAACCCCCCAATCTCTGGTGTCCCAAATTACACAACAGGATCCCCAGGCTCTGTCACCACCAACCAGACAGTGTTGCCTGTCTCTGCCACCTCAAGAAACAATCAGACCCCGATCAGGTTGCTTCCAGCCCAGGGGACACCCTACCTTGTCGTCCCAAACTAGGGCCCTGGACTCCCAGTGTCCTCAGGAATCCCAGTCTGTCACCCCAAGCTAGATAAATAACCTCAAAGTTGATAAAAGATCCCCAATTTCTATTACCCCAAACCAGAGACTGGACTCCAAGCTGTCACCCCAAACAAGACAATCAGATGGCCAGTCTGACACCCCGAATGAGGTTCAGGCACTCCCTGACTCTGTCACTCTACACTGGACAAGTAGATCCCTTGTCACCCCAAACCTGGGCCCACGGGCTCTTTAATCATGAAGTTGACAACCAGAGCCCCAATCTGTCACTCCAACCAGCTAACTGGACCCCCAGCCTCTATCACCAAAATAGACAACCAGACTTTTGGTCCCCTGATGAGACACCAAGCCCCCAGTTTCTCTTTCCCAAAACCAAAACTCTCCACCCCAAGGTCATTCAGGAAGGGATAGAGGGGGAAGTGACCCCCCACCCCGTTCTGCCCACCCCCATGGAAGCTTCTGGTCTCCACATCAGTTAGGGACCTGGAGTTAGTCACCTCCAGATTAGGCCTCTGGCCTGAGTCTCAGCCTCCCACCACCAACCCCCAGACCCAGGCTGCTGACCCCTTGCCCCAGGGATCTCAGTCCCAGGTCCTTGGGCCCCCGGCCTCTGTCACCTCCAAACAAGTCAGCCTGACCACATTGACTCCAGGCCCTGCAGTGGAAACTGGACGGAGTGACCACCCACCCCGAAGGGCAGTTTCCCCTGGGAATACTGGCAGCTGGATTAACAAACTAAATGCCCTCTGCCACCCCCAAGTTGGGATTGGGACCCTGGCCTCTGAGTAGACTCTCCTCCTCAGGCACCCCAGGTCTCCTCGGCCAGGACAAGTCCATCCCTGGCTCCCTCCCTGGAGAAGGTCTGGAGGAAGCCCTTTTCTGCCCTCTGGTGGCAGCCACTGGAAGTGCGCCCCTGGTGACTGGGAACAGAGTGGTCCCAGACACCCAAGCCCCCTAATGTTCCCATTTTGCCAGAAGTGCGGGGGTAACCCTTGCCTGCTCTCTCCCACTCAGCTCCGATGCAGGTCAGTCGCCAAGCGCCCACCCTCATCTTCCTGAATCTGCCTTCCCGTCCGTCCTTTCCGTTCCACGTTCCTGCCTCATCTTCCCCAACCTGGCTCATCCTCCCCGGTCTCACTCCTTCCAGCCCATCCCCCACACGACACCGAAGGGATATTTCTTTTTCTTCTTCTTCTTCTTTTTTCTTTGCCCGTGCTGCACGGCTTGCAGGATCTTAGTTCCCCCATGAGGGATTGAACCCGTGCCCCCTGCCGTGGAAGCGTGGAGTCCCAATCACTGGACCACCAGGGAAGTCCCTCAGAGAGATATTTCCAACGTTCACACCTGACCCTGTCCCTCCCCTGCTCAAAAGCCAGCCTTCCACAGTTCCACATTACCTTAAGCTAAAATCCAAAGCCCTCCCGTGGCTTGCAGGTCCTGCCTCATCTGGTCCTCGACATCCTCCCCACCATCATCTCCTATGTCACTCCCTTCACCCCAGCCACAGTGTTGCCTTGTCACTGGGCAGGTCCTACCTCAGGGCCTTTGCACTTGCAGTTCCCTCTGGCTGGAATACTCTTCCCCCAGACCTCTGAGGGGCAATCTCCTCCTCATTGCTCAGCAAGGCCCTGCCCCTCCACTCTAAGCGAGTCCCTCCTTCCCCAGCTACCCTCCAGCCTCACCTGTTTCGTTGGCTTTGCTGAGAGCTTCCTGCTGGTTGTTGCTTGGCTCATGAATGTGGGCCTACGTCTGTTTGTGGCACTGCTGGTTCCCCAGCATCTAAGCCAGTGTGTCCAGTAGAAACAGGATATGAGCTACAGATGTAATGTTGTATTTTCTTTCTTTTCTTTTTTTTTTTTCTGGCCGTGCCGCGCGGCATGCGGGATCTTAGTTCCCTGACCAGGGATCAAAGTCCTAACCACTGGACTGCCAGGGAAGTCCCCTGTGTTTTCTACCGAATTACATTTTAAAAAGTAAAAGAAAAAGGTGAACATAATAATTTACCTGGCATATGCAACAGATTATCCTTCCAGCACATAACCAATATACACAATTATTAACGAGATATTTTACACCCTTTTCCTACTAAGTCTTTGAAATCTGGTGGGTATCTTACCCTCACAGCACATCTCAATCTGGACCAGCCATGTTTCAAGTACTCAGCGACATGTGGCTGGTGGCCACCGTACGTGACGGGATTCCAGAACAATGTTGAACGCTCAGCGGGCCCCCGATAGACACTTGCTGAATGAACGATAAACCGGTGAGTTTTGGTGATGGAGACACGAAGTTGGGGAGGCCGGGGGAAGGCACTGCCAGGCCTGGGCACTGGCTGTACCTCTGCTTAGGCCACTGGGCCCACAGCTCTTCCTGTGGCTGGCTCCGCCTCCCTCAGAGCTCACTGAAATGCCACCTCCTTGGAGAGCGCCCCCAGACCAGCGCCATCTGAAGTAGCTTTTCAGACCCTATCTGTCACCTCACTTTGCTGTCACACCTGCCAAGTGCTTTCCCTACCACGTGCACTTCTCTTTTGTCAGCGGTCCCACACGGCAGCCTTCACGTTACAATGAAAAGCAGATTGTGTCACTCTCACCTCACTCAGGAAAACCAAAGCCCCCCCGACCCCCCATCTGCTCCAGCCATACCGGCCTCCTCGCTGTTCCTCAAACCTCCGGGCACAGCGCTGCCTCTGGGCCTTTGCACCTGCTGCTTCCTCTGCCCAGAACATCCTTCCTCCAAAAGATCTGCGGCGGCTCCCTCACTCAATTTAAGTCTTCATTCAACAGCATCTCAGGGAGGTCTTCTTTAAACTATAACTCATCTCCAGAACTTTCTCTATGAGGAAGAGTTAACAGAGTAGGCCCAAGACTGCTGTCCTTAGAGAGGCCTGCTTGCGTAGTGGCCCTTGGCTGGTATCTGGGAACCTGGGTTTCAGCACGGTTCTCACCACTTCCTGGAAGAGTGGCTCTCGTGTCTAAACTGTTGGTGCAAACGATGTTGTTTATTCTGAAAAACTGCTTTCCTTTTGGGTACTAAGTCTCTGATGAGCTTCCCCAAGGACAACATTTCACTGCTGGGCGTATTACACTCAATCCAGGTGACTCCACTGGGAGAGGACTCTGGGCGGCTTGTGCCTGGTTTCCTCTGGATTTCGCCCCATGTGCCTTTTTCCTTTGCTGATTTTGCTTCATAGTCTTTCATGATAATAAATCACATCTGGGGACTTCCCTGGTGGTGCAGTGGTTAAGAATCTGTCTGCCGATGCAGGGGACAGGGGTTCGATCCCTGGTCTGAGAAGATCCCACGTGCTGCAGAGCAACTAAGCCCATGA
The DNA here is from genome assembly GCF_008692025.1 of Phocoena sinus. NCBI lineage: Eukaryota > Metazoa > Chordata > Mammalia > Artiodactyla > Phocoenidae > Phocoena > Phocoena sinus. Next base: position 11,066,045 of record NC_045781.1, read on the forward strand.
GCCACAACTACTGAAGCCCGCGTGCCTAGAGCCCGTGCTCCACAAGAGAAGCCACCGCCATGAGAAGCCCGCGCACCGCAACGAAGAGTAGCCCCCGCTCGCCGCAACTAGAGAAAGCCCGCGCGCGGCAACGAAGACTCAACGTGGCCAAAAATAAATAAATTAAAAATAAAATAAAATAAAGCCCCAGTAAGTGGCAATTCATTAGCTTAAAAAAAAAAATCACATCTGTGAGTACAACTTAGATACTGAGTCCTGAGTCCTCCTAGCAAATCATCGAATATGGGGGTGGTCTCGGGGGCCCCTGCATACTCTTTTCTCCTCCTTAGAACTTGTCATCACTGGCCGTCCTATCACATCTGTTATCCATCTTGTTTACTGTCCACCACCCTCCTCCCATCATGCCCGTGGCCCACTCGCTCCCCACCTTCTTGGCCTCTGCAGGATCCCAGCATCACCCAGCACAGACCCCCAGAAGACCCTGGGAGAATATTAGCTGAACATCTGTTAACAGTTTTATTTCCAAAATTGGAGTCCCTCCCTGGGCTTGTAATGGGAAGGGGGCCTTTGGCCAGACCTGCAGAGCCGAGCAGGATGGGGGTGAACGGGGACAGGGCAGCTGGCCCGGGAGGCTGGCAGGTCCTTGAAGCCGCCTCACACAGGTTCCATTTGCAGCTCCACGCCGTCCACGGCCTCCACCTGATGGAAGGCGGCGTGGGAGCCGATGACCACGAGGGTGGCTCCTGCAGGAAAACGGGCAGTTCAGGGCCTGGCTGCCTCACCTGACCCCCACTGCCCACAGCGCTACCCAGACCCTGTACTCACCCAGGACCCAGAAGACGGCGGAGCCCGCGCCAGCCAGCCAGAAGAAGGGAAAGGAGACCGTCCCAGCCAGAGCATACTGATGGGCTGGGCTCACCTCTCGGCCTGGGGGCAGACGGCATTGGGGCAGCTGTTCTGATACTCATGCCCTCTCCCAGAGTAACCCCTGATACCCCCCACCCCCACCACCACCAATCTGGTGTCACAAGACACCAGATTGTCCGGGAGCCTCAGGATCTAAACTCCTAGCGCCAAGGCCCTCCAAGTCCATGGGCCCCACCCATGTCTCCAACGTCCCTACCCACTGTCCGTGGGAATACAAGGGGCCTTCCTCAGCCCCCTCGCCACCCTCCAACCCCACTCCTACTAGGAAGCTCCCAGCCTCCCTTTCCCCAGACTACAGCTCTCCTGCTCCAACCTGCACTCCCGTAGACCTAGAGTCTCCAACTGGTGGCCCAAGGGCCAAGTCTGACCCATGGATGTATCTTTTTTTTTTTTTTTTTTTTTTTTTGCGGTACATGGGCCTCTCACTGCTGTGGCCTCTCCCGTTGCGGCGCACAGGCTCCGGATGCGCAGGCTCCGTGGCCGTGGCTCATGGGCCCAGCCGCTCCGCTGGGGCACGAACCCCGGACCGGGGCACGAACCCGTGTCCCCTGCGTCGGCAGGCGGACTCTCAACCACTGCGCCACCAGGGAAGCCCCGGCCGTGGATGTATCTTTTGAGTCTGCATATTACTCCACAAGAACTGGATTTGATTTGTGGCTGACCGAGAAACTGGATGATTTTTCTTTCATTTGTTTTTTTTTGGGGGGGGGGCGTGTTGTGCGGCATGCGGGATCTTAGTTCCCTGACTAGGGATGGAACCTGGGCCCCCTGCATTGGAAGCTTGGAGTCTTAACTACTGGACCGCCAGGGAAGTCCCTGGATGATTTCACAAAACAATACAGTCAGTCCTCTGTATCCTCGGATGGAAACCCGTGGATCATTGTTCTTCGTCATTTTTTACAAGGGGTGGCAGCAGTGGCTGAAGCCACGTCATGTCTATGCCCCAGGCGCTCCCTCCATGCCCTGGGCTTGCCCGACATGCCCCTCCACCCAGCCCACCTTTGTCATGTACAAAACTGGCAGGCTTCTGAAGGATTCTGTCTTAGCTCTACCTGTTTGTTTGATCCCAATTCCCCCTTATCCCCCCTCCAAACCTTGAGCTTCCCCTATTCGGGAACTCAGGCCCCTCTTTCTTCTCAGTGGTGCTTGGTGCCAGTCTGGGACCACATGAGCCACAGGCCTCAGCTTTCCTCTCTGAGAAGTCCCAAGATTTTTCCACTTCCACCCCAGGAAGCAGGAAAGGGGAGCCCAGCTATAGGCCAGTGTAAGGTCGCCACCTGGTGTCCAATGTGGGTACCTGCAGCTCATGCCTTTGGCAGGAGGTAAGGGAGGAGGGAGAGGGAAGGAGGAGGTTTAAGGGACAGGAGCAGGTGGAGGTGGGTTCTGGGATATCTTCTGGGCTTGGGGAATAGCAATTTGGGGGGCTGAGAGTGGGTGGAAGCATCTGGTGTGTCTGAGACTTTAAGGGATTGAGTTTGGGGGCTCTAGTGTAGATCTAGGCTTGGGCAGACTTGGGTTCACAAGGACTTAGGTTTGGAGTCAAAGGCTTGCATTCCAAGAGACCAGGATTTGAGGAGGGCAGGGGATTTCTCACCCATCAGCACAAACTTGGACTGCAACGTGCGCAGATAGAGGATGTAACAGGCGCCAAAGAAGACAGCCAGAGCCACCAGCAGCATGGGGGATGTCGCCCTGGAAGAGGGCAGGGAGGCATGCGTCAGGCAGCTGGGACTGGGCCCGACACGGAGGCCCTGACCTTCTACACTGGCGGATGACAGGCTACGTCCTTGGGGTCGGGGAAGTCTAGGTCACATTTGGTCACACTGAATCCTGGCCAGGCTGATGTGGGAGTAGGGACCTGGCCCTTCGGTCAAAAGGTCCGGCAGAACTACCCCATGGGGACGGGGCCTGGCCAGTGAGAGGAGGGGCCGAATGCTGAGGGCGGGGCCGGCCAGTGCGGGCCGGGCAGCCTGGTGGGCGCGGGGCCGGGCCGGAGAGGCACTCACACACAGTACAGGATGAGGCCCAGGAACACGAACACATAGTTGCTCTGGTAGTACTCCACGTTGCGTACGAGGCGCTGGCACAGCTCGCCCACGTTGCGGGGCCGCGAGAAGCGCCGCTGGTCCACGAAGGAGCCCCAGGGCCGGATGGTCGCACGGCGCCGCTCCAGCCACTCACGGCCCGCGCCGGACGGAATCAGTTTCGGCAGCAGGGTCCTGGTGGGTGCGGGGCCAGGTCAGCGATAGACCGGGATGGAACCCGGACCCTCGAGCAAGAAGAGGACCGAGGGGGGCCGGACTCCGGGGTTCTGGGAAAGATATGGTCCCAGACTCCTGGATCCCCGGGGAGAAAGGGGCTGAGGACCCAGACTCCAGAGTCCTCAAAGAGGACACCAGGGGCCCAGACTCATGTGTCTGGAGGCCGGGATTCCTAGGACCCCAGGGAGGAAGGGGCGGGGGACCAGGACTCCCGGGTCTCGGTCAGGGGGGCTAGATCCAGTTTGCTCACGTGGCGCTCAGCCCTTCCACCTCGGCATCCTTCTGCTGGTCCTTCTCGGCCGCCATGCCTGTGCTATGAGGGAAAGAACCGCTGTAACGAACCCAGGGCCCTGCACACTCCGCGGGACCCGCCCGAGCCTGGCCTCACCCAGCGGAGCGGGAGCGGACGTGGCGCCGGTCTGGAGCCTCTGTGGGCGGTTGTTTTGCCGCCGAGCATTGTGGGAGTTGTAGTCCCCATGATGTCGGAGAGAGTGGGCGCCATGATGGTGGTATGGCTCGCGAAACACCTTGGGAGATGTAGTCGCGTAAAGTGACGCCTCTGGGCATTGTGGGAAAGGTGGGTTGTCTGGAGTCAGGGCGTTATGCGAGCTCTAAAGTCAGAAGCCGGAGCTCTAAAGGCAGAAAACGTTGTGTACTCCCCTGTGCGGGGTACGATGGTGGCCGTGTAGAGCTGTCATTCTGACTCTAGAAGGTATAAAAGAAAACACTTGCTGAAACACGCAGATGTTCTGACTCAGAAGATCTAGGGTGAGACCATTCATTTGCATTTCTAACAAGTTTCTAGGTGATGTTGATGCTTCTGGTCCATGGCCCACATTTTGAATAGCGAGACTGTAGAGAATTTGTGGGAATCTATTTCTTCCTTCTTCAAGAGGCTAGTGATGGGGCCATGGTTGCTGGAGGGGGGTGCATCTAAGGTAGGGGGCAAAGCTCCCCCCACAACCCTTGGGCTCCCAAGGATGAATGGGTTAGGGTTAGGGACCTAGGGATGCCCCTGCTTTGGATAGGACGGAGGGAAGTGGGGGAAAGGAAAGGGTTGAGTTTTTTTTCATTTTATCATTTTATTTTCTTCTAGTTTTATTGAAGGGGTGAGAATTTTTTTTTTTTTTTTTTTTTTTGAGAATTTTTAAAAGATGGAGTTGCTATAACGAAAAGAGCTGGGATTCTGGGGTCAGAAGTCAAAATTCAGGCTGTGTTGACCTCATCACCTCCCTGAACCTCGGTGTCCTCAACTGGACAGTGAAGATCCTGGTGGTACTGTTACCAAGTCCAAGCTCGCTCTGCTCGCCGCAGGACAGGCCAATAAATCAGGAGATGAGGTGTTGAGGCAAGGAATAGCGACTTTATTTGGAAAGCCGGCAGACTGAGAAGATGGCGGACTAGTGTCTCAAAAAGACCATCTGACTGGGGTCTGGATGCCAGTTTCTTTTATAGAACAGAGAAGGGGAGGAGGTGAGGAAGTGAAGTAAAAAGGCCGTAAGTCTTGCAGATATCTCCTGGAATGGCCAGCCTCAGGGAGGGGATGTGTTAATTTCTTCTTTCTTGCAGCCATTCACAGGTGGACAGGGTCAGGATGTTTCCCTGAACAAAGGCACTTTGGTTTAACATTCAAGCAGAGGGGCAGGGTTCCCTATAGACAGTATCCTTTTAGTGAACAAAAGCAAATGAGAAGCAAAGGTTAAAGTAAAAGAAACAGATCCGACCTGTAGTCCGATTTTGTCCCTGTAATTGTACCACACTCATGGGGTTGAGATGGGGTTGAATGGTCCATGTAAAGTGCTTGAAAGAGTCTTGATATTTTATAACTGCTCAATAAATGGTAGTCCATGTTATTGCCACTACATTATCATGACTGTTATGATTATTTCTAGAGTTCAGTCTTCTCAAACTTAGCAGTAACTTACTAGGGGCTGCTGGCCCTTTGGATGTCCCAAAGAGTGGCTGGCATCTGAGACATGGACCTTTCTTTCCCCTAGCTCTCACAACCATAGTTCTCTCAGTCTTTGCCCCTGCCCCTGAGTGAGTTGTGGGGAAGAAGGGTGCACCAGCATGCCTCAAGAAATGTGTGTGGAAGTATTGGGAAGCCTGGGCTCCCTTACACAGACTGAGGACCTCATTTTCCAAGGTTGGGTGGAGCAGAAGGAGAATACTCACCTGGAAGATCCAGGTGACTCTTAACTCCAACTCTGTCTTCCAAGGATCACATTCCTTTTGGGTTTGGGCTTTGAGGCCTGCTGGAGGGCATCCCCACAAAGTGGGGAAGATGACCCTCTCGAAGGGGCTGGTGTAGCAATAGGAGGGAGGCCACCTGTGTGCGCGTGGCAGGGGGGTCCCAAGCTGAAACCGAATGAGCCGTACTTTGAAGATCAGGTTGGCTAGTTACCATTCACTTCCTCTTTGTCAGCCCCAGGCTTTTAGTAGAAGTTTGTTCAGGTTTCCCACTTGGGTCGAGCTGGGCTTCAGGAAATCAAGGGGAGGCAGGCTGTGAGTCCACAGTTAGCCCAGAGCATTAATGGGGTAGCACCGCCTGAGTTCAAAGTGATGGGAGCAGCAGGGGTAACCAGAAGAGCCCCCAGGAGGAAGATGAATCTTGGGGAGCAGAGAGTTGGAAGCAGAGATCCAGCTGCCTTCTTCCAGGGCTGACCTGGGGAAATTGGGGTTTGACTTTTGTTATGAGGGCTTTGGCGTTTCCTCATAGGAACACGAATAAAAGTGATTTCACTCATAACCCGCCAGTACGTGCTCTGAGCAGAAGACATAACAGGCAAAGTCCTGGAGGTGTCAAAAGGCATGGGCCATGGATGGTGGAGTCCAGAGGCAAGGACACTGTTGGAGAGGAACCCTCTGAGTGGGGCAGGACGGGAACTTTGAATCAGGGGATTCTGAGGGGTCTTGGTGTAGGGGCAATGTGGGGGAGGAGCCCCTTGAAACAGAGATTGTGGGAGGAGGGGCCCTAAGATGGAGATACTGTGAGAGATGGGAAGATCCATGAGACTGGGGGATGAGGGGAGACTGGGGGAGAAGGGACCTATGGCAAGTGGGCCCTGAATTAGGGGGATGGTGGGAGATAAGGGGGTGCCTGAAAAGATTATGAGAGATGGGCCCTGGCCCTGTCGTCCCTCCACCTGAGGCCTCCTTCCTGCCTCTTGGACCCCTGGAGGTAGTGGAGCTGGGAGGGTAGGAGGACATTAGCACAGGACATTAGCACAGAAACCTGGGTTATTTTTCTGCTGTGTGACCTCAAGGAAGTCCCTGCCCTCTCTGGGCCTCAGATTGCCCACCCGTCTATGGGAGTGTTTCTTACCTGTACCTGATGAATAGTTTCTCTGGCCTCCCCAGGGGAGGTCCAGGCTCACGTAACCCTTACCGGACTGGGCTCTGCCCTGGGCATCACAGGCGTTTCTGGCACACATGGCCGCTGCCTTCTGACTGCCTTGCCCCTCAGATTCAGGCACTCCTCCTCAGCATCGCCTTGTGCAGTGGGCATGTGCACACACTCACACTCAGGTGGACTCTCAGCATCCCGACCACCCAGACACCTGTGCTGGGAGGCAGGCAGGCCCGGGACCAGCCCAGGCCTTCCTCTCACTCCAATCTCTGGGCTGTGTTAGAAAGGCTGCCTTGAGGGAAGTGGTAGAGCTGCCCAACCAGAAGGGCTAAAATTCAAAAGACTGACAATAGCAAGTGTTGACGTGGATGTGGAGCAACTGTAACTTTGATACACTGCTGGAATGCTGATGACATAAGAGCTTTGGAAGGGGTGTGGCTATTTCTATTAAAGATAAACACTGTCTATCCCCCAATCAGCAATTCCATTCCTAGGCATGTACCCAACAGAGATGCACACATGTGTCATCAGAGGATATTACTAGAATGTGCCTCTTCCTAGAGGCTTCCAAAGTGTAAACAGCAAATGTCCATCAACAAGAAAATGGATCAACAAATCGTGTAATAGTCACACAGTGGAAAACTCCGCAGCAATGAAGAAGAGCAGGCTACTGATACATGGAACACTGTGGATGACTCTCATAGACATGGTGTGGAGGACAGGAAGCCAGACACATGAGACAGCATGCTGTAAGACTGCATTTCTACAAAGTCCAAGAATTGGTACAACTAAACGATGGTGACAGAAAGCAGTTCAGCAGTTACCTCTGGAGGGGGGCTGACTGGAAAAGGGGCACGAGAGAACTTTATGGCTAGTGGCTACATGGAAGTAATTTTTTAAATCATTGAGCTGTGTCCTTGAGACTTGTGCACGTCACTATATGAAAGTTTATCTCAACGAAAAGAGAGAGAAGAGCATAGTGACTTAGAGCTTGGACAGCCTAGGTTCAAATCCCAGATTTGTCACCTCTCAGCTGTGTGACCTTGGGCAGGTCACTTTCTCTCTCTGTGCCTTGTGAGGATTGAGTGAGCTAACACACGTAGAGTGCTTAGGAGAGGACAGCACAGGGTGGGAGTTCAATGAACCATTAGCATCATCGCCTCCCCGGGTACCTCTCCAATATGAGAGGATCCAGAGTCTGATTCCCTTCCTCTCCCCTGTTCTGATCCCATGATCCCATCTCCTGGCGAATTCAAGGTGCTCTCATTCTAATCCTTGTGGGGCTACAACTCCATGATTTGATGACTTTGAGATTCCATGACTCCCAAGCTCATGCCAGGCTAAATTCCTGGGGTTCTGTGAATCACCCAGCCACGGGTGCCAGCACAGGGAATACCGTCCTGCCCACACCCCGGGTCCACAAAGCAAGCAAGACACACACACGCGGCTTCTCTGTCCCCACTGATATATTTGATAATTGTCCAGAACCAGAGACGGCGTCAGCCAGGGGGTGAGGGGGAGTAAAAAAGAGTCCAGGGAGGGGGCTGGGTGGCAGGGATGAGGAGAGGGAGAGGAACAGACACACAAGAGAGAGGAGAGAGGCAGGGGGCGGGGCGGGGCGGGGCGGGGGCGGGGAGAGAAGCCAGCCAGAAGGGGAAGAGGGGGAGGGAGGCGGGAGATAACTTGAGGGGGCGGGGCCCATGGGAGAGAGGGCCCCTCCCCCCAGAATACAAAATGAGGGGGACCGGAGTGGGCTGTCCTGGGCTTGAGGGGCAGGGTAGAGACGGGTGATGTGGTGGGGTTGAGGTCAGTAGTAGGTTTCCTTCTCCACCCAACCTGGAGAGACAAAGGAGGAAAGAAACAGAGAAGAGAGGGAGACGGGCACGGAGAGAAGCACAAGCAGAGACGGACGGACAGACAGCGGCACAGAAAGAAACCAAAAGGGGCAGAGACACAGGGAAAGACACAGAAAGGAGGAGGCCCAGAGAGCCAGGAAGAGAGAAGAGTTGCAAAGAGGGTGGAGAGACGACGCAGGAGGGAGGGGTTGGGGGGAAACAGAGAGTGAGGTTAGTATCAGTCACACAGCGCTCTCTCGCCTCCCCTTCCAGCTGCCCCGTCCCGTCCCCCCAGCCTCCCCCCTGTACCCAGTTAGCCCCTCACCCCCGGGGTTCCTGCGCAGGATGAGTTTGCGGATTTCGTCATAGACGAAGATGAGAAAACTGTAGGGGAAGGCACAGAACCACCAGCTGGGCCTGCGGAGACGAAAGAGCAGGAGGGCGTCAGTGTGGGGCGGAGACGGGGCTGGGGGCTGGTCGGACACACACAGGCAGGGTCCCAGAGGACAGGCTGGGCGCACTGGGAAAATGCTCCCCTGGTCCTTCGTGCCCAAGGTGAGGGGTGCCCGGGCCATGGCTGTGGGCTGGGGTCTGCACAGCGCCCCCCTGTGAGGGCGTCCGCGGGGAAGGCCCCCCGGAGGATCCCGGAGCAGGTGGTACATGGCAGGGGAGGGGGCACTCACTTGAGAGGGTACATGCGAAGGGCCACATCCATGCCGGGGCAGTAGGACAGGAAGGCAGCCAGGGCTGTCTCCTCAAACAACCCGAAGATCAGGATCTTGTTCCTGGAGGCACAGGCAGGGCTGGACCCCGAGAACTCGAGCAGGCACCCCCATCCCACCGAGACAGAGGCTCTGCCAAGGGCAGATGCACAGAGACAGACAGGGAGACACACAGAGATAGAGACCGAAAGAGGCAGAGAGGCACAGACGGGTCCAGGGAGATGGTGACACTGAAGTATAATGACAGAGACAGTGACACACAGGCAGGGGTATGAAAAGACAGCAGGGAATTCCCTGGCGGTCCAGTGGTTAGGACTCTGTGCTTCCACTGCAGGGTTCCATCTCTGGTGGGGGAACTAAGATCCCATATGCCGTGCGGCCAAAGAAAAAGATAAAGCAGATCTGGAGAGGGACCAGGGACACCCCAGCAGTGTGCACACACACGTATGGAGAGAGAGAGAGAGACAGACAGAGAATCCAAGATAGATGTGACCACTGGAGAGAAAATCAACTCAGAGGCAAAACTGAAACAGACAGACAGACAGACACGGGGTGGGATGGAGAGCAAGCCCGGCGCCCGCAGCCCTCACTTCATGCCCTGCTGGAAGACGGAGTTCCTCCTGGTCTTGCAGATGATCAGGTCAGCCCACTGCACCACCACTATGCTCACAAAGAAGGCCGTGTGGCACGTGAACTCCACCACTTTCCTCTGCTCATAGGTCTGCAAGGGCGATGACGCGGGTGCCAGTCGGCGGTCAGTGTGGCCGCAGCCCCAGGCCCCACCCTGGGCCCATGTGCTCCTTGTCTGCGCCCCTGCGTAGGGCCCCAGGGCAAAGCGGGGACTCTGTACAGATGGGATCCCCTAAGGGGCGTGCCTTCCCTCTGTAGTTCAGAGCCCCACGGGAAGAGTCAGGAAATGTACAAGGAATTAGAGAGGGTAATGGTGACCTCAGTTGTGGACCAGAGATCCTGGGGGCCTCCTGAGGGGACTCCAGCTGGGCTTTGAAGGCACAGACAGAGATGGGGAATCGGGCAGCAAAGGCGTCTCGCCTGGTGGGGCAGACAGCATGGCCGGCGGCCAGGACCGCGATGGGCTGGGCCAAGAGCGCCAAGAGGCCCCTTGTGTCCAGCGAGGATGCCGCCCCTGGGGCAGAGGGACCATCGTAGGAAGCTGCCCCTGCATGGTTGGGACGGCTCGCCCCAGCCCAGGATGCTGTGGGCAGGGACCCCGCCTGGGAGGTCCCAGGCCATGCTGTGGGACCCAGCCCTACGCACCCACTGCTGCCCGTAACTGTCCTCCAGGTCGTTGACGGTGCGGTCATCCCAGTTCAGCCGGATGCCCACCAGGTTGCCAGGCAAGAAGCCATTTTCTGCCAGGATCACAAAGTAGGAGAAAAAGCCACCAAGAGCCTGGATCATTCCTGAGGGAGGAGAGAAGGGAGATGAGAAGAGGCTCAGGTGGGGCAGGCAGCCAGCCCAGGGCACCTCTGAGGCCCCTTGAGACCCACACTGCGAGGATGGTGAGCTACCCGGTCCTCTTGCCTGACATCATCCGGGGCTGAGCTCCCAGAGGGCCATCTGAGGGTGCCACCTGGTGGTGAGCCCCTGAGATGGGCCCCTTGGAGCAGGAACCTTGGAGACGGGGTTCTCCTGAGGGGAGAACCTGGAGGCTCCCTCCCACCTGTGCCAGGCCACCTGGACATCAGGAAACCCCTGAGGACCCCCTAGGCAGGAATGACCTCCCTAGGCCTCTGACCACCACCACCAAGCCTCTGCTTCCTGGGACACTCCCAGCAACAGGGCGCTCAGCACCTGTAAGACTGCACACCTCACCTCCAGCAAAGATGGAGAAGGCAGGAGGGCGTGGGGCTCACTCCTGCCCTCAGAGAGCTCACAGGCTGACTGGTCCTTCCCATCATGGTGGCGGGTGGAGCAGGGGAGTGGCCATCCTGGGGCCAGCCCTGATCTGCCACTCAGTATCCCACGTGCTCCCCGGGTGCAGCCCCGGGCCTTTCCTCCACCTGTGCCAGCCCCACCTTGGTGACCACCGCCCCTCTGTAAGTCACTCCTTCCAAACCTCCAGCACCAGGTCCTACTTTTCACTCCACTCATTTGGCACAAGGTTTCTGAGCACCCACGGTGGGCCAGGCACCAGGCACCCAGCCATGAGCGAGGCAGGGCCCGCACGTCCTCACCGATCTGCCCGTAGGCCATACTGATGAGCCTCTCATTGACCAGCTTGTCAGTGCGCGGGTTCCTGGGCTGTCTCTTCATGATGTCACTCTCAGCGGCCTCGTACGCCAGCGAGATGGCAGGGACCTGGGCAGGAGAGGCCGGTAAGTCGGGGATGGGGGGGACCCTACCCTCCCGGAGCCTGGGGGTGGCCGGGGCCTCACCATGTCAGTGCCCAGGTCAATGCAGAGGATGGTGATGGTGCCCAGAGGCAGTGGGATGTTGGCCATGATGAACAGCAGGAAGGGCGTGATCTCGGGGATGTTGCTGGTCAGGGTGTAGGCGATGGACTTCTTCAGGTTGTCGAAGATCAGGCGGCCTGTTGGCAGGGGCAGGCTCAGACCTCGGCACCCACACCAGGGCACCCTAGTCCCTCTGCCCCTTCCCTGCCCAGTCCATGCATCCTTTCTAATCCATCCCCCCCACCGCCTGCCTTTCCATACAGATGCCCAACCATGTTGCCCCTGTTCAAACATTCTCAAAATACAACCACTTCGGAAGACTGCTTGGTAGCTTCTTTTCTTTTTTTTCTTTTTTTGGCCACACAGTGTGGCTAGCGGGATCTTAGTTCCCCAACCGGGGATCAAACCAGCGCCCTTGGCAGTGAAAGCATGGAGTCCTAACCACTGGACCACCAGGGAATTCCCAGTAGTTTCTGTTAAAAGTTAAACATCCCTGCCTTATTGACCCAGCAATCCTCACCTTAGGTTTATATGCAAGAGAAATGAGTGTTTATGTCCACCAAAAAGTAAGTACAAGAATGTTCGCCATGGCATTAGTTATAATAGCCCCAAACCAGAACTGACCCGCTGGCCATCAGTGGGTGAGTGGATAAGTAAACTGTGGTCTGTCCATACAAAGGAATACCACCCGGCGAGAAAAAGGAACGAGCTACTGACACCCCCAACTCCATGGATGAATCTCACTGATGTTATTGTTGAGTGAAAAAAAGCCAGACACAGAAGCATTCATATCACATGATTCCATTTGGAAGAGGCTGGAAACGAATCCATGGTGCTGAAAGTCAGGACAGTGGTTATTTCTGGGAGGGGGGATATAGACCGGAGGGGACCTGACAGAACTCTAACGGGAGGCTGGAAACGTTCTCTATCTTGATGGGGGTCCGGTGGTTGTGTGGGTGCGTGCGTGCGTAAGAAGTCACGGAGCTGCCTGACTTTGTGTGAAAGCCATATCCCAATAAAGATTCAATCAGTACAGTGTGTATAAAGTAAAAAGAAACTAAAGATGAACCCAGCCAGCCCCTCCCTCCACCTTCCCCCGTGTGCTGATGAGCAACAAGGTGTGTCATTAAGAAGGCACGGAAGGGCTTCCCTGGTGGCGCGGTGTTTGAGAGTCCGCCTGCCGATGCAGGGGACACGGGTTCGTGCCCCGGTCCGGGAAGATCCCACATGCCGCGGAGTGGCTAGGCCCATGAGCCATGGCCGCTGAGCCTGCACGTCCAGAGCCTGTGCTCCACAACGGTAGAGGCCACAACAGTGAGAGGCCCGTGTACCGCAAAAAAAAAAAACAAGGCACAGAGGACTTCCCTGGAGGTCCAGTGGTTAAGACTCCACACTTCCACTGCAGGGGGCGCGGGTTCAATCCCTGGTCAGGGAACTCAGATCCCGCAAACTGCGCGGGGTGGCCAAAAAATAAATAAATAGGAAGGACCCCATCTATCCTAGCACCCTGCTGGTTTTCTTCTTAGCACTTGTCACAATATGTAATTATGTTTGTTATGTTACAATTTGTTTGTTAACTTGCAGAAGGCTGTCTCTCCCAGCTCCTTGAGGGCAAGGACCCACGTCTGCTCTGCTCACAGCTGTATCTCCAGCCCCTGGCACCATACACAAGGTAAGGAGCCCAATAAATGTCTGGGCGGTGTGAACGCCTCCATGAGTGTGCTCTGCAGGCGCGTGGAGGATGTCTTGGGGATGAGAAAGGGTTAACCATGTGTCCTCTGGGCCACAGGAGACAAGGGATAAGGGCTTTGAACCTGACACTGTAGGCTCAGCTTTTACCGTCTGAATTCTCTCTTATCAGGAGTTTTTTTTTTTTTTTTTTTTTTTTTTTTTTTTGCGGTATGCGGGCCCCCCCACCGCTGTGGCCCCTCCCGTCGCAGAGCGCAGGCTCCGGACACGAAGGCCCAGGGGATCCTCCCAGACGGGGGCACGAACTCGTGTCCCCTGCGTCGGCAAGCGGACTCCCAACCACTGCGCCACCAGGGAAGCCCAGGAGTTATTTTTTACACTGGGGACATTTCAAGTAGGAGAGAGAGACTGGAAGAAAATGCATGAACAGTGATTATTTCTGGATGGTAAGATTATGGGTGATTCCAATTTGCTTCTTAATGCTTTTCTACATTTTCTATAATGATCATGAATTACTCTGATAATTAGAATAAAACGGAATGGGAACAAGCCCCATCTGTGGCCGCATCCAGGCCGGTCAGGAGGTGATGCCCAGCAGCCCCACCTGAGACCTTGAGGCCTTGCCTCTGTCTGCAACTCCCTTCGCTGGCACTTCTCTACGTGAAAATTCCCACATGGCCCTAGAGACTTGGCACAGGCGATCCCTGTCCACTTGGGGAGGCTTCCTTGGCCCCTGACTCCAGGCTGGGTGAGGGGCCTCTTCAGGGCTCCCTCAGGACCCTCTGCTTCCCTGAGGTTGTACTTATGAGTATTTTTTTTTTGCGGTACGTGGGCCTCTCACTGTTGTGGCCTCTCCCATCGCGGAGCACAGGCTCCGGACGCACAGGGTCAGCGGCCATGGCTCACGGGCCCAGCCTCTCCGCGGCATGTGGGATCCTCTGGGACCGGGGCACGAACCTGTGTCCCCTGCATTGGCAGGCGGACTCTCAACCACTGCGCCACCAGGGAAGCCCCTATGAGTATTTTTTTTAAAGACTTTTTGGATGTGGACCATTTTTAAAGTCCTTATTGAATTTGTTACAATATTGCTTCTGTTTTCTGTTTTGGTTATTTGGCCCTGAGGCATGTGGGGTCCCAGCCCCCAACCAGGGATCCAACCCGCACCCCATGCATTGAAAGGCGAAGTCTTAACCACTGGACTGCCAGGGAAATCCCTATGAGTATTGTTTTTTAATGCTTCCGAATGTGCCTTGCCCACCAGACTGGGCCTGTGCTGGGCGACACCGGGACCCAGAAGTGCGTTGGCTGAGTCCTGCCCCCAGGGAGCCCCCAACTCCTCAGGGGAAGAAAACCGAAAAGGACAAGCTCAGGCTCTGCCGGGGGCCTGGTGGGATTCTGTGGTCTCCTGCCGTGCATCTGCTGCAGCCCTGGCCTGTTCCCTCCCCCTTCTCGGGCTTCATGCAGGGACCCCAGTCTCCAGGGCCACCTGGGCCAACTCACTCACCCTCCTCCACACCCGTGACAATGGAGGCAAAGTTGTCATCCAGCAGAATCATGTCTGCTGCCTGTTTGGAGACGTCAGAGCCGGCAATGCCCATGGCCACCCCGATGTCAGCCTTCTTCAGGGCGGGGGAGTCGTTCACGCCGTCCCCAGTCACAGCCACGATGGCTCCCTGGAGGGAGAGAAGGTGAGGATGACGCCCAGAGGCCTGGCCCCAAACCCTCTTCTCATCGAGGACCCCGGAGTCCAGAACCCCGGCCCCCTCCTCCGAGGGACCCCAGCCCGAGCCCACCTGTCTCTGACAGCCCTCCACAATGATGAGCTTCTGCTGGGGGGAAGTGCGGGCGAAGACGATCTCAGTGTGGTTCTGCAGGATCTCGTCGATTTGCTCAGAGGTGAAGTCCTTGAGGTCGGTACCATGGATCACACAGGCCTTGGCATCCCTGGGAAGAGCAGAGAGTGTTCAGGACGTGTGGGGCAGTGACACCTGTTGGACAGACTCACAGACAGGAGAGACAGAAGACCAGGCTCTGATAGAGGGACAAGGGCTCTGGGGATCAGAGATGAAGGGAAACAGGGGAGGAGGGAGCTGCAGTAGGAAGGATAGAGGGCAGACCTCAGGAAGAACCTTGGGACACTGGACTTAGAGGAACAGAGATATGCAGGCAACTAGGAAATAGAGAGACGCAGAGAGACATGAGCGTGGGAAAGCTAAGTAAGTCAGAACAGAGATGAGAGACACAGAGAGAGACAAAGACATAAAAGAGAGATGGGAAGAGAGAATGACAGACACAGAAATAAGGGGTCTCACAGAATCCTCTCAGATGTGAATTACTAGCAGCCCATTTTAGAGAGGAGGAAACTGAGGCACAGAGAGGCTAAGTGACTTGCCCAAGGCCACACAGCTCCTGTGTGGCAAAGCTGGGATGCGAACCTACCCCTTGCTAACCCCATGCAGCGGTAACACCAGGCTGCCCATCCTCACGATGGTAGAGGAACAGGACCCAGATGCTGAGTCAACAGAGGAGGCCCAGGAGGAGGGGGACCCGCAGTCCCAGAGGGACCTAAGCTGGGCAGGGCGGGGCTCACCGGGGGTTGACCTGGCTGACGGGAATGTTGAGCCGGGCGGCGATGTCCTCCACAGTCTCGTTGCCCTCGGAGATGATGCCCACACCCTTGGCAATGGCCTTTGCCGTGATGGGGTGATCGCCGGTGACCATGATGACCTGCGGGCATCATACGCAAACACGGTCCAGCCTCACCGCTGGCCGCTGCGGCCCTGGCCCTGCCTCCCCGGCTGCCCTGGGCCACACCTTGATGCCTGCGCTGCGGCACTTGCCCACCGCGTCAGGGACGGCTGCCCGGGGAGGGTCGATCATGGACATGAGGCCCACGAAGCAGAGGTTGTCGGTGGTGAAGTTCACATCGTCACAGTCGAAGGCAAAGCCCTTAGGGAACTGCTCCTCGGGCAAGTAGTAATGGCAGAAACCTGGTGCAGGGAGAGGGGCACAGGGGCTCCAGCCTCGGTCCTCCCTGCCTCCTGCCTGTAGCTCCCAGTCCCAGCAGTCAGGCTCCCTAGTTGGCCAGACAGTCAGTCAACACCCATTTCTGACAGACGCCTTCCTGTCTCATTCATTCATTCATTCATTCATTCATTCATGGTGCATTCTGGGAGGCCCTATTCTGAGCCAGGCTCTGGGCAGCCTCACATCCCTCCTTACCCTCCAGGGGCCCCCAGAGCTGGCCCAGCCCCTGCCCCAACTTGGCTCCACCCTTGGTGCGCACCAAGCACGCGCTCGCCCAGGCCCCCGAGCTCAAGGTAGGCATTCTGGAAAGCCTCCTTCATCTCCTCGTCCAGCGGCTGCTCCTTGCCCTGCAGCAGGATGGTGGCGCACCGGTCCAGGATGCGTTCAGGGGCGCCCTTCATCACCAGCAGGTACCGGTTGTCATTGGGGTCCTCGGTCTCGTGGATGGAGAGCTGTGGACAGAGCAGAAGGCGGCCACGCCTGAGCCTCACAGGGAGGGACCCGGAGGCTGCCCTGCACCCAGCTGGGGAAGAGGACCCCCCCTGCCGCCCTGTCCAGAGCCACGGGTGCCAGGACAGACCACCGCCAGGCTCCCCCAGAGGGCACTCCCAAATCTCTCTACCCGAGAGATGTTCATCTGTTTCTCAGGCTCTCTCACAGAGACCTCTGCTCATCCCTGCCCGTTTCTGTCTCTCGGTCTTGCAGATATTTCTTCCCCTCTGTGTCTCTCTCACAGAAATCTCAGGGGTCCTTAGGATACGTGCTTCTCTCTCTGGCTTGCCCGACAACCTCTCATCCCGCATCTGACCCATCACCGAATCTGGTCAGCTCACCTCTGAAGTACCCAGATTCTGACCTCTTCTCACCTCCCCTGCCCTCCCATCCAGCTACCACCGTCTCTCATGAAATATCACAGCAGCCTCCACACTGAGTCCCTGTTTCTGCCCTCCCCTCCCCATAATATTTCCTCCCCATGGCAGCCAGAAGGAGCCTTTAAAATATGAGAGTCACGGGACTTCCCTGGTGACCCGGCAGCTAAGACTCTGTGCTCCCAATGCAGGGGGCCTGGGTTCGATCCCTGATCAGGGAACTAGATCCCACATGCTGCAACTAAGAGTTCGCATGCCGCAACTAAAGATCTCTCACGAGGCAACGAAGATCCTGTGTGCCGCAGCTAAGACCCGGCACAGCCAAATAAATAAATATTTTTTTTAAAAAATGAGAGTCAGTGAAAAATGGTGCAGCCACTTTGGAAAACAGTCTCTGGCAGTCCCCCGAAAGGTTCAACAGAGTTACCACATAAGCCAGCAGTTCCCAGATATATACCCAAGAGACATGCAAATGATGTCCACACAAAAACTTGGAGGCGAATGTTCATAGCAGCATCATTTATAGTAGCCAAAGGGTGCAAATAACCCAAATGTCCATTGACAGGTGAATGGATACACAAAATGTGGTCTATCCATTCAATGCAAAATTATTCAGCCATAAAAAAGAACGAAGCACTGATATATGCTACAACATGGAGGAACCTTGAAAACACTATGCTAAGTGAAAGAAGCCAGACATCAAAAAACACATACTGTATGATTCTGTTGCTTAGGGCTCGGGGGGACAGGGGGAGGTAGGGGGATAAAGCTGAGGATGTGAGGTTGCTTTTTGAGGTGATGGAAATGCTCTAAAACTGACTGGGTAGGGACTTCCCTGGTGGTCCAGTGGGTAAGACTCTGAGCTCCCAATGCAGGGGGCCTGGGTTCGATCCCTGGTCAGGACACTAGATCCCACCTGCGTGCCTCATGTGCACACAGCAACTAAAGATCCCGCATGCTGCAACTAAGACCCGGCGCAGCCAAAATAAATGAATAAGTAAATAAATATTTTTTTAAAACCTGACTGGGCAGATGACAGCACGTATCGGTGAATATACTAAAACTATTGAATTATGCACATTAAGTGGGTGAGCTATGGTGTGTGAACTGTATCTCTCAATAAAGCAGTTTTTAAAAATGTGAGTCAGGTCCCATCTTGCCTCTGCTCGGTGGCTCATGTCCCCCTGAGGGTCACACCCAAGTCATGTCCACAAGGCCCTACGGGACCTGACCCAGCACCCACTGCCCTCCCCTCCCACCACGTTTCCTGGCTCAACGTTCCCTGGCTATTCAGTACATCGACACACTCCTTCGTCAAGACCTTTGTACATGCTGTGCCCGCTGCCCCCAGCCGCCTGCAGGGCTCCCTCGCTCAGCATGGTGACTGGCGGACGTATTCCAAATTTCCTAATGTCCTCATGCCTTTGTCATTGTCTGTCTCCTGGCACTAGAGCGTAAGTTCCGTGAGAGGAGGGACTTCACTGCCGTCTGTGTCCACAGCACCTAACACAAGTGCCTCTGACACGTAGTTGCTGCTCAAAAACCTATTTGTTGAATGGATGAATGAGATCTCTGGCGGGTTCCCACTCTGCTGCAGGAAGATCTTTACTCCCCTGCTGCCCACTCCAACAGAGACATTGCTCTCACTCCCGGGTCTGTGTTCCTCTCCCCACTGGGTGGATACTCTTGGACTTATTTTACAGATGGGGAAACCAAGGCTCTGGGAAAGTTAATAACTTGCCCAAAGCAGGAGGGCAGCGGGGCAGAGCTGACTGCTTTTCGGGCGTCGTAGAGAAAGTGAGATCCAGGCCGACTCTCCTGGAGAGCCTAGGGTACCTGGTATTTGTTGGTGGAGTTGAAGGGGATCTCAGCCACTTTCTTATTACGTTCGCGCATCAGCTTCACGGAGCCGGAGGACAACTCGATGCACTTGAGCAGGGCAGACTCGGAGGCATCCCCGGCCACATCCCTCTGTGGGGAGAGAGGGCTGTCAGAGCAGAGTAGCGCGGGGTGGGCAGGGGCCAAGCTGAGGCGAGCGGGAGGCCAGACCCACCTTGAGCACAGGGATGTTGTCCTGACCCCCCTTGAAGACAGCACGGTTGCAGAGTCCAGCAATGTGAGACAGGGCCACCCAGGTGTGCGAGCTCTTGTCAAATGAAGTCCCTGAAAAAGGTACGAGTCACGGCTGGGGGGTGTCCGGGAGCCAGGCCCCCTCGGTCTTGCCTGGGCCCCACCCTCACCTGACTGGTCCTCAGTGGTGTCGGCCTCGTGGATCTGGTTGTCGAACCACATGTGGGCGACCGTCATGCGGTTCTGAGTGAGGGTCCCTGTCTTGTCCGAGCAGATGGTGGATGTGGAGCCCAGGGTCTCTACAGCCTCTAGGTTTTTCACAAGGCAGTTCTTCCGAGCCATGCGCTTGGCGGTCAGGGTCAGACACACCTGGAATGTATGCAAGGGCAGGGGAGTTACAGGTAGAGTCAGGCGGTGCAGTTGGGCCAGCAACACAACTGCCAACAACCCAACTGCCCAGCCCAGAGAGAATCTTGGGCAAAGAATGGGGTGTCGCCCAGCCACTCCACCCAAGGTATAGACCCACAAACATGGGCTCAGAAGCACCCCAAAGAAATATACTAGAATGTTCATAGCAGCAACATGGTAGTCCCAAACTGAAAACAACCCAAATGTCCACTAACAGCAGTGGGGACAAATAAATTGGGGAATAAAAGGTGGGAATACTATACAGCGGTGAAAAAGAACAAGCAACCACTGCCTACAACTGCATGGGTGAAATTCAAAAACACAGTGTTCAGCGAAAAATGAGCCAGAAACAAGAGCTCCTGCTGAATGACTCCACTGATGTGAAGCACAAAAGCTACACTGTTTGAAGCCAGTCTATCCTAGGGGTAACCCTGGGGTTGGAGGGGAGGGGCTGAACAGGTCTTGAGGGGGCTTCTGGGGAACTAGATCTGGGTGCAGCTGACCTGGGGTGTGTTTAGTTGCCTCCAGCCCATCAGGCAGTACCTTCATATGTGCAACTCTTGTTTGTATAGTGGAGGTCAATAAAAGGCCTTTGACTTAGAGTAGCTTTGAATATGCTAATATGGAAAACTTTGCAGGATCTATTAAGTAAAAGCATCAAGGAACAGAATAGTATTCCTAGGATGGTCCCTTCTGTGTACCCTGAAAACAATTACTACACACGTGGCAATATGCCCACCGTTGCCGGGAACAGGGCAGAGAGCCTGCTTCTGGAGGGGGGCTGACGGCTGGGCAGTGGGTCGGGACTGTTATTCTATTTTTTAACTATTTTAATGTATTCTTTAGGCTTTTTACCATGAGGTTGTGCTTCTTAATTTTGTAAGTTAACTTCAAAAACGATAGGGCTGTTAGCCCTTTCTGACTGGCAGTGTTTCTCAAGATTCTTTGTTGGTTGTTTTTTTTTTTCGGGGTTGGGGGGCCATGCCTCTCAGCTTGTGGGATCTTAGTTCTCCACCAGGTATTGAACCCGGGGGCCCTCAGCAGTGAAAGCGCGGAGTCCTAACCACTGGACCGCCAGGGGATTCCCTGTTGGTTTGTTTTGTCAATGAGGCCCTCTGAGCCCCAGGACCCTCCTCATTCAACATCTGGCAGGCTTGGCCCTTGATGTCCAAGGTGCAATCAAGATTGTTGCCATCGGGCCCCAGCCCCCTCCTCCCTCAGACCCGAGGGTCCGGGCCTTACAGTAACAGTGGCCAGCAGGCCCTCTGGGACATTGGCCACGATGATGCCGATGAGGAAGATGACAGCCTCAAGCCAGGTGTATCCGAGAATGAGGGAGAGGATGAAGAAGGAGACGCCCAGGAAGACAGCCACGCCAGTGATGAGCTGGATAAAGTGCTCGATCTCAATGGCGATGGGCGTCTTGCCCACCTCCAGCCCGGAAGCCAGAGTGGCGATGCGGCCCATGACAGTGCGGTCACCCGTGGCCACCACCACGCCCCGAGCTGTGCCTGTGGGGTCAGAGGGGACTGGGCTGAGATTCAGCGAGCTTCAGAGGGACCCCGAGCCCCTGAGGCACGTCCATCTATCTGGACGAGCCCGGCCCCACCTGGGTGCCCGAACCGCCCCTCCCCGCTGCCTCACCTTCCACACAGTTGGTGGAAAAGAAGGTAATATTCCGAGTCTCCAAGGGGTTGTCGTGAGTGCAGTCGGGGGAGCGGGTCTGGGGCTCTGATTCACCCGTGAGGGAAGAGTTATCCACCTGGGGACACAGGAGACAGGTGTCAACCCCGGGCCTGGGGTCAAGGGGCATTTGTCCAGAGGAGATTTCAAGATTTTTGTTTGTTCATTTGTTTTGTTAACGAGGCTGAAGGCTGTGTCCCTGGAAGTCACAGCTAGAAGTCTGGGTGCCTGTGTCTGGGAGGACAGAGGTTGGGCTCTTGAAGCTGGGGAGGGTACATGGCTTCTTGCCAAGGCCTAAGTTCCTGGAGGTCAGAGGTACTGGATCTGAGGGAGGAGGGGGCCTGGACTGCAGGGTCCTGGGGGAGGAGGGGCCGGGGGCCTGGACTCCTGGGTCTGAGGGAGGAGGGGGCTGGGACCTGGACTCCCGGGTCCTGGGGGAGGAGGGGCCCGGGGGCCTGGACTCCTGGGTCTGAGGGAGGAGGGGTCTGGGGGCCTGGACTCCTGGGTCTGAAGGAGGAGGGGGCTGGGGCCTGGACTCCCGGGGCCTGGGGGAGGAAGGGCTGGGGGCCTGGACTCCTGGGCCACTCCAGGAAGGGCAGAGCTGGGCCCCAGGCCCCTGGCCCACCTTGCAGCCGTGGGCTGAGATGATGCGCAGGTCGGCTGGGACTCGGTCTCCGCCCTTGATCTCCACCAGATCCCCGACCACCACCTCCTCAGCATTTACCTGCATCTTCTCACCTTCCCGGATCACCAGGGCTTGCTGGGGGGAGAATGGAGAAGAGTCACCTCCCTGACTCCCTCTACCTGGGGTCACTGGGCATAGCCTTGCCCGCCTGTTCACCTCCATCTGGCCCCTTCCTGGGTACCCCTCACCTGGGGAACCATGTTCTTGAAGGATTCCATGATCTTGGAGCTCTTGGCTTCCTGGTAGTAGGAGAAGCAGCCGGTGATGATGACCACAGCCGCCAGCACGATGCCCAGGTACAGCTGTGGGGAGATGCAGGGTCACAGCCCGCCCTGGAGCAACTCCCCACCACCCCCATCCCGAGGTTTGTGGAACCTGGGAAGAGAGCTTTGAGTCATTGGGGGTCTGTATTTGTATGTCTGACCTCAGGTTGTATCCATTTGAGGGTTTGAGAGACACAGTCTCTGTCTGCCTGTCCACGTTTGAGTCCCTCTTTCTTTCTTTCTTTTTTTTAAATGTTTGTTGTTTATATATTTATTTATCTATCTATTTATTTGTTTATGTATTGGCTGTTCCCCGACCAGGGATCGAACCCAGGCCCTCGGCAGTGAAAGCACGGAGTCCTAACCACTGGACCGCCAGGGAATTCCCGAGTCCCTCTTTTTTTTTGCGGTATGCGGGCCTCTCACTGTTGTGGCCTCTCCCATTGCGGAGCACAGGCTCCGGACGCACAGACTCAGCGGCCATGGCTCACGGGCCCAGCTGCTCCGTGGCATATGGGATCCTCCTAGACCGGGGCACGAACCAGTGTCCCCTGCATCGGCAGGCGGACTCTCAACCACTGCGCCACCAGGGAAGCTCCATGAGTCCCTCTTTCTGAACATAGGTGTGTTTGAGCCTCTGAGTCTGTCCATCTCTCTATTTTGTGGGTTTGTCTGTCTTTCTGCCTGTGTCAGAGAATCTGAGTGTGTGCTATTCTCTGTCCATGTGTCTGTCTGTTAAAGTCAATGTGTCTGTCTGCCTGCATGCCTGGCTTTAAATGTACGGGACTGTTTGTGTTTGAGTCTCTGTATGTGGATCTCTGTCTCTGTCTCTCTCTGTTGGTCTGCGTAGGTCTGAGACTCTGAGTCTGTCTGTTTGCCTGTTTAGGGTTAATTTCTGAGAATACTGTCTGTACTTGATCCTCACATCTGTCTGTCTGTCACCAGGTAATGCCTGAAACTCTGTGTGTGTTTGATTTCCTATGTCTGTCTATCAGTAAATGTCTGTGTCTGTCTGTGCCTATGTGTCTGAACTAGGTGGCCGTGTTTGAATCTGTGTACAAGTGTGACTGTCTGCACTGACTCTCTGCACTGTTGTATATATGTGCATGTGTGCATGTGTGTGTGTGTGTGAGGATCTCCATGTAGTCAGAATGTGGGTCTGTGCTTATGGGCATTGTGTCTGTTGAGACTGTGTGTGTCCCATGTGTTGAGAGGATGGGACAGATCAGCAGGTGCTTCTGCCTGGGTCTCCATGTGAGCCCACTCACCGTTTGAGCATCTTTCAGGCCATGACCACCTGCTGGTGTCTATCCTCAAGGCCGCTGAGGTCACACAGCTTTGGGATGGACCCCCAACTCACACTTCTTACTGTGTGACCTTGGGCAAGTTACTTGGCCTTTTTTTTGGGGGGGTGGGTCAAGCCATGAAGCTTGTGGAATCTTAGTTCCCTGGCCAGGGATCAAACCCGTGCCCACTGCAGTGGAAGCATGGAGTCCTAACCACTGGACCACCAGCGAAGTCCCATACTTCACCTTTCTGAGTCCCAGTTTTCCTCATAGCTTCTCTGGTTCTCTCACTGGGTGATTGTGAGAGTTAGATGAGAAAAAGTTGGAGGCTGGGCTTTGGAAAGTCTAAAGGGAGAAGTGGGGTGTGCATATGTGTCCCTACACGTATGAGCCCTTGGGCACGGCAGGGTGGAGGGCACTCACGTTGTCGCCAGAAGGATCATCCTCGGTGCCTGCCTGGATGCCGTAGGCCAGGAAGCAGAGGATGGCCCCGATCCACAGCAGGATTGAGAAGCCCCCAAATAGCTGGCGGCAGAACTTGACCCACTCTGGGGTGGTGGGCGGTGGCGTGAGCGCGTTAGGCCCATCGCGGGCCAGGATCTCCTGGGCTTTGCTGTGGGTCAGACCCTAGGGGACACAAGACTCACACAGAACCCTCCTGGAGTAACCCTGGCACCCCCGACACTTCCCAAGTGCCCCCAGGCACCCAAGGGTCACAGCTTCCCATCCCCTCCTCCCTCGGACCCTTCTCCCTCCGGTCCGGCCCCACCTGCACACAGTCGGTGTTGTACTTCCGGCAGACTTCTTCCACTGACATCTTGTGCTCTGTCTGAGGAACAGGAGTTTGGGGGGATCGGGTGAGTGAGGAGGCCGGGCAGGGGCAGGTGGGGCCTGCTCTGGGTGGGTACAGAGGGTGGGACTTACCATAGCCACCTCCTTTTTGAGGTCATCCAGGTCCCGGCGGTCTTTGGTGCCCTTGCTCTTCTTGGGCGAGCCCTTGTCATCTTTCTTGTCCTGCGAGGTGGCGACACGATAGCTGTCAGAGCCACCAGACTGCGGGCGAGAAGGGGTTACAAGGGGACACCAGCCCTGCGTCTGTGCAGCTGTGTCTCTGGGCAGGGGCTGGCTCTGGGGGCTCAGTCTGTCTCTGCCCTGCGGCTCTGGGTATCTCTCAGAACCCCTGAGTCTCACCTCTTCCTACTGGTCTCTCCGTCTCTGGCTCCACGTATCTCTGGGTCTCTGTCCCTGAGAGTCTCCATCTGGGTCTGTCTGTGCCTCTCTCTCTCTCTCTGTAGGTCTCTCCCCTTCAGTCTCCATGTGTCTTTTTATCTCTCTGTGTCTTTTTCTCCCTCTCCCTGGGCACTTAGTCTGTCTCTTGCTAGGTCTGTCTGTCTCTCGCTACGTCTGTCTCTCTCTCTTGATCCATCTCTCCAGGTCTTTGTTTGTGCCTCTCTGTCTTATTCTGTTTTGTCTCTGTCTCCTTGTACCTCTTTATCTATCCTTCTCTTCATGTGTGTCTATCTCTGTCTCTCTGTGGCTGTTTCTCTGATCTCTCTCTCCCTCATCACTTCATATTGTCCGTCTCTCTCTCTCTCTCTCTCTGTCTCTGTCTCTGAGTCTCTGTGTGTGTCTCTCTTTGATTTTGATCTCTCTCTGATCTCTGGCTCTTTATGTTTTCCATCTCATACAAAATCTGTTTCTATCTCTTGAACTCTCTCTCCCTGAGTCTGGCTGAGTCTGTCTCTCTGGGTTCTCTCTGGGTTCCTATCTCTTTCCCAGTTGGTGTGCAGGGATCTCAGACTGTCTCTAGGTGTCCGTATTTTCTGTCTGTATCTTTCTCCATCCTTATCTCTGCTTCTCTCTGATTTCATCTCTCAAGGTACCTCCTTTTCTGTAATGCTTGGTGTGTCTCTCCGTAACTGTCTCTACTGTTTCAACCATCTTGTCTATCTCTCACGATCTCGCTCTGCCATCTTCCTCTCTATCCCTGCATCTCTCCTTCTCCGAGTCCATCTCGGCATCTCTGTCCTTCCAGTTGAAGGTCTCCCCATATATCACTCTCCCTGTCTTTTCTGCCTGACTCTTTTTCTGGGCCTCTCTCCCCAACTCCATGGATGTCTCTGTCTCTCAAAGGACCCAGCAAATCTTGGGAGACCCCACAGGCCTGGCAGGAAGGGGGAGGAAAGGGCACTCCAGGTGTTAGTCACAGCTGGGACCAACGCCTGGGAGGCAGCCTACTGTGCACAGGGATGGTGGCCTGGCTGGACATGCAGCCAGTCCTGAGGGCCTTGACTGACAAGCTGTGGGCCTAGACTCTTTCCTGGGTGCTGGTGGGAGCCATGGATAGGTTTGGACAAGGGGTTGGCATGGTTAGGCCTCTGGAGGACAGACTAGGAGCTGGCTGGGATTTGGGGTGCAGAACAGCAAGAGGCAAAAGCCCTCGGGCTTGACTTGAACTGGATGTAGCATGAGGGGGAGTGACTGAAGTTCCAGTTTGGGGACCTGGGCTGATGGGGAAGGAAGTGTCCTTGGAGGCTGGCAGGAGGGGTGGGGTGAGGCCAGGTGCTGGTAGAGGAGCGCTGACAGATCCTAAGGGTCCAGGGCCAAGCTGGGATCCCAGGCTCAGTGCAGCTCAGCGCTAATCCCCTTGTGACCTTGTAGAGAGTTGAGCTGCCTGCTGTCTGCCCCCAGACTGGGAGGCTGAGCCTGGGAGGCTACTGCAGCCTGGAGGCCTGGGAGCCTGGGTTTCAGGGATGGGAAGGAGGCTTGGCCCTGGGCCAGCCCTGCAGCAGCACTGCGTCTGACATGGAACATGGAGGCTTGGGGGACAGGGAGGACACTCCTCCACCCCCAGCTTCAGGAGGGGTCTCAGACTCCACAGAGGGGTAGACCCAAGGATGGAGAGAGTGGAGATATAAGGTCATGGGCACAAGTTAGAGAAATAAGAGGAAGGCAGGAGAGGAAAGAGATGGAGGCCTGGAAGGCAGGAGAGGAGAAGTTGGGAAGAAAACCAGCTGCCCACCCCTGAAACCTCAGGGAAGGCTGGGGAGCTGATGCTTGGCCCCTATGAGGCCTGGGGGTGGCTTCCTGGACACCTGGGTCTGAGGGAGGAGGGGCCAGGGGCCTGGATCCTGGGGCTGAGGAGGGAGGGACTGGGATACCCCAGTCCCTGGCAGACAAGCCTTGGCTCCTCCTTGCCCTTGCCATGACCAGACTCCCTTGGGGGCGGGCTTCCATCTGTTAGAGGGGGAGCCGAGGCTTTCCCAGTCAAGGCAGGAGGCCCAGATGGGCGCACTGCAGGGCGGGAGCACCTCTGAGGGTGGGGGACACGCCTGCCTCGCTGCAGCCCGCCTCTGCGGCTCCTCGCCATTTTCCATGCTGTCCGCCTCCCCTGACACCTGCCCAGCTCACGCAGCCTCTGCCCCTCAGCCTGCCTCTCCCTCCCCCTTTCAAGGTGTCTGAGGCCTCATCTCAGCGTCTCTCCCTCGACCTCCCCTTTTGCCCTCTGTCCCCTCTTCCTATCATTCAGGCTGCCTCTGGTTGTCTCTGGATAGGAAATGTCTGTCCTTGGGTCTCCTGATCTCAGCCTCAGTTTCTCTCTTTGTTTCTCCTTGTCTATGTCCCACTCATGTCTCTCTTCATCTTTCTATGTCTCTCTGCCTGTGTCCATCTCTTTGTCTCTATGTCTCTTTTTCTCTGTCTCTTTCAGAGCATCTCTCTCAGTCTGCCCATTTCTCTCTGCTTTCCATGTCTCTGCCTCCCATGTCTAAAGAGCCTCACTTCTCCTCCTGTTCTCACGTCTTTTCCTAAGACCCTCTCGCTCCTTTTTTCTCTAAGGCACTTAGCCCCAGTCCTCTCCTCCATTCTGCCCTCGGCTTCCCCTCCATTTCCACTTACCTGGAAGCCATCACTGACTCCCACCTCCCCCTTCTCTCTCCCAGTCTCCTCCCCACCCAGTTCTTCTCTCCTTCTCCCCTCGCCCACCCCAAGCCACAGATCTGCAGCCCCATTCCCCAGCTCCATCCCTGGGCCCATCAGCCTTCATCCGCCATCTTTCTCTTCATCCTTCATACTCCCTCTCCATTAGCCTCTCCCATCCCGACCCTCTCTCTCTCTCTCCATCCCATCCATCCCAGCCCACCCGCCTCCTAGCCCCCCATGGCCCCGCCCGACACGCAGGGAGAAATCCAGGGCTGCAGCGGGGGTCAGGTGGTTAGCCAGGGGAGGAGGCAGCATCTGCTGGAGAGACTCACAGACAGACAAGGACACACGGACACGGAGGAAAGGGCATAGCCAGGCATGCACAACCCCACCCCCCATACACACACGTACGCATTTGCATACATACACCCTCAGCCAGGCTCTCAGTCTCCCCGCCATGACTCTCCTGCTCCCCCCAGCCCCTGTGTCTGCTCCCCCAGATTAGGAGCTAGACACACACTGCAGCCCCAGGCCACTCCGCATTGCGGAGCACCCCCATCCAGGCCTGGAAGGAGAAAGAGAGGTCATCTGGTGTTCATCCCATAGTCTGGACCTGTCCCCGCCTGGCCAGGGAAGCAGACGGGCTTCAACGCCCCCAGACACAAACACCAGCTTTCAGACACACCCAGACACGGTTACAGACACAAACCCAGACACAAACCCGGGCCACACAATCGCAGGCGGACGGTGCTGCAGGGCCTGACAGAGCCAGGAGCACACACACGCACACATGCACACGCACACATACGGTTGAGCAGGCAACCGCACCAGGTCAGGCAGAGGTGCTGAGGGCGGGTCCGTGCCCCGCGGGCCCCGCACACAAAGGACACACCAACATGCGCCACAGACCCCAGCCAAGCCAGGCGGCCCCGCGCACACACTCAACCAGAGACACAACCACACGGACGGGCTGGGTCAGCCGGCTCACAGGTTCCTGAACCCGGGTACCGGAGAGCAGGGGTCCCAGAGTCCCCGGCCCCCGCAGACACCCAATCTCACAGGACCCACAATGTCACACACACACGCATCGCTCGGCCGGCCCGAGCACCTACCCCCATCTTGGCGGCTCCGGGGGACAGGGGCAGGCGGGCGGGGCAGGGGCCGGGGCAGCGGCCTCAGGGTGGGCTCAGGCGCGGGCTCGCGCTGGGGGCCTCTGCAGCGCCCGCGCCTCGGTCCGCGCGTCCGTCCGGCGGTCAGCCCCACCGCACACAGTCTGCGGCGGTCGCCGCCTCCGCCTCCTCATATGCCCGCGCCCGCCGGGGGGCCGGCGCTGGCCAATCAGGGGCGCCGCCGTTCTGATGGACGGCCCGCGGCCCCGCCCCCGGTACTGCAGCTGTCCTCCCCGCCCCCCACCCTCCGCAAAGCGGCGGCGAGGCGGCGAAGGGGGAGCGCTGCGGGAGGCGGAGACCCCCGAAATGAGGGACCTGGAAACCCCCGCAGTGTGGGGTGTCGGCTCCGAGGAAGGGGCGCCGAGGGTAGGAGAGCCCCAGAATCCCCCTCATTGTGTGCCACCAGAGGGAGGAGTGCGCTGTGGAAGGTGGACACCCACCACCGGGTGGGGGGAAAGCCCCGTAAATCACCGCAATAAGGCAGGAGGACCAGAGCACCTTCTTCTGCAGTGAGGCAGGGGGGAACCCTGGGGACTGTGGGGTGCTGTTCAGGAGGGGGAGACGGAGGGGGCACAAGGGGCAAGGAAGACCCCACAGTGAGTGGGGAAGCTGCAGAGGGGGTAGGAGCCCTGAGGCTCCCCTCACTGTGTGACCTCCCTCCGACACACACACTATGGTATGGCAGTTATCCAACGAGACACAGCTGCACAGGTACACAAGAGACACATCACAGCCAGAGGATTCCACCAAGCATCATACTCACACATGACCATCACCCAGACAGCACAGATGCTATGGACACACACGGACACCACCCCACCACTCACCACCAGTTTCACAATCACATTCCATCACACACCAGCTAATACCCTCCCACACACCCAACACTACCCCATCAAACAACCCCAGGGACTCACAAACATGTAGAAATGAAACACACATAGCACACACACCTTGCACACCCCATCACACCATAGAATCAGAGTCATAAAATGCCATGTAGATTAACACACACCCTCAAAACACAACCTCACAGATATGCACATCACGCACTCCATCAGAGCTGGCCTTAAACCACCTCACACAGAGAGCCATAACCATAAAATCCATGGACCCACAAACCAGTACACATCTACACTCAGCACCATAGCACAGGCCTCACACTGCCCCAGACACCACTTGAGGCTTTGTGAACACTGTTTCACGCAACATCACGTAACATCACACACACTCCTCCCCAGTATATCCGGGCATAAGCAAAGGCCCACAGTGCAAGATTGCCAAAGTGTTGCTAATTGTGAATGACAGACAAAAGGTGCACACAGACTCACACACACACAATAATTCACCGACACAGATCACACAACACCATCTCACACACCTCACACACATCAGGTATTGCAGTGCTATCTCATACACCTGTTGTAGCTCCAAACACACCCCCAATGCCCACACCCACACACCATGCACATCCCATCTTGGTATGTGTATACACACACAGATGCACAGCCAGCACCCACACCCCAGGCCTGTCACATACACACAACACCCGTCAGCCACCCACTGGAGCCTGAGGAGTTACAGCCTCCTAACCCCACCTCTCTGCTCTACGAGGAACACTCCCAGACTCTCCCTGAGAATGGCAGAAGGGGCAGAGAGCAGGCAAGAGCCTGTCTCTGTAGCTTTCTCAGAATGTGGGTATCCTCCCCACCTATGGGAGTGGGGATGTGGGGGACAGGCAAGGGGCACAGAGTAAGCCTGATGTATAGCAGGTGAGAGGGGAAGGTTAAAGACCTGGTCACCGAAATGTGTGAAAGGGTGAAGGCCAGAGTGAGACACACAAACTGAGAAAGACAAGAGTCAGAGATTCAAAGCCACAGAAAGATGGGCATGGACAGGGAAACTGGGCCAGAGAGTAAAAGGGGGCAGGGAGGTGGGTTCCTTGGCTTCCCCCAGCACCCAGAGCCTCAGCCCAATCCTGTACTCTGACCCATCCCCATCCCTCCCCGCTGTCCCTTGTTGCCATGGTAATAGGGAGGCCGCATTTGCAGCAAAGGAGGCTGGGCTTGCAGACCTGGCCTGTCTCCATGGAGACTGGGGAAGGGGGGAAGCCACATCTTCTAGCCCTGGTAGTTGCCCCCCTACAACTCTGCCCCCTTCCAGAGGGAGGGAGGGAAGGAGGGAGAACCTGTCAACATATTATCTTTTCCCCCTCCACCTTGTCCTACAGGGATGGGCTTGGACCATGGGAGGGAGATTGGGGTGACAGAGAAGCCTGGGGATGTCAGGATCCCAGGAGATTCTCGGCTTTCTCTCCTCCTGCTTTCCAGCTGGACTGGGGGAGACCCCGGTCCCCCACACCACATCCCAGACACAGGCTCGTGTCCCCCCCTCATGCACTCCTCAGCCTGGTGAGACTGATGACTGTGCACCGTGTTCCCAGCGCGAGGCTTTGCGGAAGTTGGGTGAGGGGGGGAGGGAAGATTTACGAAGGTCACAGGGATGGATGGGGACAAGAGAACTCAGCAAGAGAGATGGAGGGAGAGACTAAGAGAAGAAATGGACGCACAGAGTTCAGAACCAGAGAGAGGCAAACAGGAACAATAAAACAGAAACACCAACAAAGACAGAGAGATGGGCAAAGACAGAAATGAGAAAACAGGCTTAAGAGGCAGATAAACAGAATTACTTAGTGAAGATGACAGAGAGACGCAGGGACATAGAAAGCCAGGCAGACACGTTTGGCACACTGGGGAGACTTAGAGATAAAGACTGGGGAGACAGAGCAGAAATGGGGGTGGGGGAGACTCAGAAATGGGGAAAGACCCCAGAGGAGATCTGCTTGGTACTGGAACAGAGAGGGAGACAGACCAGAAATGTCTGCAATCATATTCTAGTCACCTTGACAGACTGACAGTCCCGCCCAAGGGCAGAGACATTGATTAGTCTGTGAGAGATGTGGAAACGAGAGACCTTGAGACACAAGCTCATCCCCACACCTGTCTGGGCACACACACGGCAAGGGTCTGAGACACAGAAGAGGCCAGATGGAGACTGGGGGCGCTGTGTGCCAGGTGGGGTCCCCCGAAGTGTGGCCTGCCCAAACACTGAGAAGGCAGGCAGGTCCTGCAAGGGAGACAGGGCAATGCTGCGCTCCAGGACCGCCAAGCCCAGCAGGCCGGTGCTGAACGGACAGCTCCCGAGCTCTGGGCCCCCTGCCCGAGGGGCGGGGCCCAGCCTCGCTCCTTTCCCTCGCTTGCTCTCTCTCTCTGTCTAGCGTTCCTCACTGCTCGGGCCCCCTACCGTCCTCATCTAGTTTTCTACAGCTTCTTGTCTCACCTGTCTCTGTTCCACCTCAGTCTCTGCTTCTCCCAGCCCCAACTCCCCGGGTCTCTTATTAATTTCTCTGTTTTCTCTGTCTCCACCTCGTCCCCTTCTCCATTCTGTCTCTCACCTGTCTCTGTTCCACCTCAGTCTCTGCTTCTCCCAGCCCCAACTCCCCGGGTCTCTTATTAATTTCTCTGTTTTCTCTGTCTCCACCTCGTCCCCTTCTCCACTCTGTTTCACCCTTCTCCCACCTCATCATGGTATGTCTCCCTGTGTCTCCCCCTTTGCCCTATTTCTCTATCTCTCTCTGAGCCCCCCCATAGTCTCTCCCCGTCTCTACCCCATCTCTGTCTCTTCCCTTTCTGTCTCTCCGCCATCCTCTCCCCATCTCTTTCTTTCTCTCCACCTCTCCATCTCTCCCCCTTCCACTTGGCCTCGTTTTGGTTCTGGCTGTGTGACCTTCACTTGTCCTTTCTCAGCTGCAGTTTCCACAGAAACCTCCAGCCGGGCGGGGGAGGGCGTGGACAGAAAGCAGACCCACCCTTCTCCCCGCTCAACCAGCCGTCAGCCTACCCCGCCCCACCTCCTCCCTCCCCCCGACTGGGATTTCTCACTTCCTCTCTTGGGGGCTGGGGAGGTACGTTCTCAGCAGAAACACAGGGTCGCAGTCACACAGCTGAAGGTGGGTTCACGGATGTACACACATACACACATGCACATGACTACAAAGTCATGACACATCACCCTGGCCCAGGCACACACTTGCCACCAGACGGGCCACCCAGGCACCACCACACTGAACTGTTCACTCACCCTCCCCTCCCCCAGCCCCATCTGGTTTCTGTCTTTCTCTGTCTCCTTTTCCTGGTGTCTCCGCCTCTCCAGATCCCTGAATCTCTCTCCATCTGTCTCAGGGTCTCTGTCGCAGCCTCCTTCTGTCCTGAGAGAAGGTCAGTGGAGAAGGGCCAGCTGCCCGGACCTGGGCTGACCTGCTGTCTGTGGGCAGGGCGAAGAATCGAGAGAGTGCAGGAGTGACTATCCAGTCTGTGGTTCTCAGCAGACTCCCTGAAGGGGGAAGCCCAAGCCTTCAGTGCCCTCGCACCCCTAGGAAATGAGACCCGGGTATCCCCAGTTTTGGGGTTTTGTTCTTTTTTTATTCCAACGGGGACTGGGGTGTGGTAGGGGGAGGGATGGGGGCCCCAACTGACCCCCTCCCTGTGGGGGTCTCATAGAAATTCCGAGGTTTCTCCCCAAAAAAAAGAGAGAAAGAGAAGAGTCGAGGGGCACCAGGGGACACCCATCTGCCCAGAGGCCTCCCACTTCTCCAGAAGTGGGGAGGGCTGCGTTAAGTCTTGGGGAGCCCGAGCAGTCCCAGGATGGGGTTCTCCCCGCGAACTGCTTTCCGCTTCCGGGAACAGCCCCTGCAGTCCTCGGCCCCTGGAGTCCTCGGTTCCTGCGCTCCTCTTGTTCGCAGTGGGGGACGGAGTGCGGGCGTCCGCGGCACCCTCTGGCGAGTCCACTAGGGGGCGCAGGCAGGTTCCGGAGCCGAGCCTCAAACTTCACCGGGAACCAAAGGCAAAATCGCGGCGTCCGGCGCGCGGGGGCACAAGTCCCGTCCCTCGCCCACCAGGGAAGCGAGGGCGGCCGGGGCCTGGGACGAGCCCAGTCCCTGCGGTCAGTCCGGGCGCCCGCCCGGCCCCGCCCATGATCACTCGTGCTCGGCCAGCTCGCGGGGGCCGGCGGGGCCGGGCCGGGACCGGGGCGGGCTGGTGGCTTCAGCGGGGGCGCCCAGGCCACGCGGGGGCGCGCCGGCTCCGGAGGCCCGCAGCGCCTGGATGCGCCGGCACTCCTGACAGACACGCACGTGGGTGCAAGGGGTGGGGGCGGGGGGCCGGGCCCCGCCGGGCGGTCCCGGATCGTCCAGGAGGCGCTGGGGGCCCCCGTGCGCGCTGCCAGCATCCCCGCCCGCGCCGGCGGAGTAGAGCTTGCCGTTGCTGAGGCGCATCTCGCGGACGGCGCGTAGCGACAGTAGGGCCCGGCTTGGGCCTCCCGGGCGCCGGCGCCGGCGAGAACGCGACGTCTTGCGGCAGGACACCGCGTGCCGCAGCTCCTGCAGCATCTCCTGGCACACCGACACCTGGGGGCGGCGCGGGGCGCGGTGGTCACTGCCTGCGACCTCCTTGCCGCCGCCCCTCGCCGCTCCTTTCCCCTCTGATCCTCTCGGAAACCTCCACACCCTCCTGCTCTCCCCGCCCCACCTCTGTGTTCACCTCTCTTTCTCTTTCCTGCAAGCCCTTTCACCTCCTCTCTTCCTTCCACCCTTTCCTCATTTCCCATTCTCTTCCCTCACAATTCCCTTATTTCCCCGTGCTCTTCCTGTCTCCTCTCTCCACCTCTCAACTCCTGTCTCTCCTCCACTTCTCGCTCCCGTCTCCATTCTTCTTTGGATTTGTTCTTATATCTGCCCTTCACCTCCGATCCACGCTCCTCTCTTCCTACTCCTTCCTCTTGCCTTTTCACTCGAAAGTTTCTAACTGCTTCTAGTCCTTCCCTCGTACTCATTCTCCATCCTCGGCCACCGATTCATGCACGCACTATTGCCAGACGTATTTGCTGACCACCTACTGTGTTCCAGGCACTGTTTCAGGCACTGGAGATACAGCAGAGAACAAAACAGACAGAAGTCCCGGCCCTCATGGAGGTTATATTCCAGTGTGCAGAGACAAAACATAAATATGTAAATATAAGTTGTATGTTAGATGGTGATGAGTGCTTTGGAAAAAAATTAAATTGGGAAAATAGGTGGGGGTGTGGGTGGGGAGTGATGCTGAATTTTGAGATGGGTCCTTAGGGGAGACTCATTGAGAAGAGGAACTGCAAGTAGACAAACGCAGTGCAGGATGAGCTGCGTGGGGCCTGGCAGGAGGGAAGGCAGACCGTTCAGCTGGTTACAGGTGTGAGGTGCTGGAGGAATGTGGAGCAGGTCAGGGTGGCCAAGGTGCAGTGGGCAAAGGGGAGAGGGAGGAGGGGAGGTCAGGGAGCAACGGGGGCCGGCTTGTGTAAGGCCCAGAGGCCACGGTAAGGGTTTGGCTTTTACTCTGAGCCAGACGGGAGCCACTGGAGAGTTTTAAGCATAGGACTGCTGTGCTTTCACAGGATCACTCTGGAGCTGTGCTGAGAACAGACTGTAGGGAGGCCAAGGGCAAGAGCAGGGGGCCCACTAGGAAGCTGCTACAGTCACCAGAGATCAGATAGAGGGCGTGAGAAAGAGGGAGGAGTGAAGGGTGACTCCACATATTTTGGCCTGAGCAACTGGAATGATGGCATTGCCTGATGGGTGGGCAGGAGCTCTGTGTTGGCCACAAGACGTCACACACTACCTGGTGGACATCCACGTGGAGATGTCAAGTGTGGAGCTGAATATACAAACCGTGTGGACATCCACGTGGAGATGTCCAGTGTGGAGCTGAATTTACAAACCGTGGGTTCAGGGAGAGGTCCCTGTAAGGGATACACATTTGAAGGTTATGCTGCCCCTGGGGTGTTCACACCCTTGTGTACTCCCCTTTGCCTTTGTATGAGGTTCACTCTGTGACCAATAGAATAAGGCTAGGTCAGCTGACACTTTGGCTTCTTCCTGACTCTCTCTTGCATCACTCGCTCTGGGGAAACTCAGCTGCCACGGCGTGAGGACACTCAAGCGGCCCTATGGAGAAGTCCCTGTGTGAGGAACCGAGGCCTCCTGCCAACTGCTATGTGAATGAGTGTATTTTTATTCTCTCTATCTTAGGATGTTTTGACATCTGAAACATCTTGCTAGCCAGGGAGAGACTGCCCTCCCAGAGCTAGCCAATTGTTAGGGATAGCAGAAGGCTGGGAACCTGCCTTTCGCATGAAAACCAACCAATCCTGAGTCTATACACCCCCTTTATCTGACTCTCACACATCAAGCCAATATTTCCCCTGCCCTAAATCAACCCAGGGCCGGGTACCAGACAATTAGAGACCACCCCTCTCGTCCAGAGCCTGCTGACATACGCACACTGCCCAGTCCTAGGCCGTTTCCTTAGCTGCCTTGCCTTTCTCATGGAAACCCCAATAAAGGCTCTGCCCTAGGTTTCTCTCTCCCTTCTTCTGCGTCCTGACCAAATCTGGTGCTTTCCTTGTGGCCCTATGTGGCGTGGTAGGCCCCCTCCTGCCAGGTAATGTAAGTAATAAATTCTTCTTTCACTGGCATTGGCCTCTTCTGCTCAGTCACTTCCATAAATTAAAACCCCACAGGTACATTTTGAGACAGTAAGCCATCCTGGAAGTGGATCCTCCAGCCCCAGTCGAGCCTCCAGACAACAGCAGCCCCAGCCAACATCATGACCATGACCTTACCAGAGACACTGGGCAGCCAGAACCACCCAGCTAAGCTGCTCCCAGATTCCTGACCTAGGGACACTGTGAACTGATAGAAGTTTGCTGTTTTAAGTTGCTAAACTGGGGGATAATTTGTTACATAGATAAATAATACAGGAGTCATCAGCATACAGATGGTCTTACAAACCATTTGGCTGGATGGGATCACCAAGAGAAGGGAGAAAGAGAAGAGAAGAAGTCCAAGGATCGAGCCCTAGGGTGCCCCAACAAAACAGTGCCCGAGAGGTAGGAGGAAAATGAGGCAGGAGCAGGGAAGAGAGCATTGTGAGGAGAGAGTGATGGGCTGTGCTGAAGCCCATGGCTGCCTCATGGTGATGAGGCCGGAGACTCAGGCGCTGGATTTCAGATGCGGAGGTCACTGGTGGCAAGACTGGCTGCAGAAGAGAGGTGGGGACAGAAGCTGGATGGGAGTGTGTCCAAGAAGGAATGGGAGGACAGAAACTGGAAACAGCAGAGGGACACACCCTGTCAAGGCTACAACAGAAGGGGAGAAATGGGGTGGTGACTAGGAGGGGAAATGGGGTCCAGAGAGGGTTCCTTGAAGATGGGAGAAATGACAGCACATCTGTATGCTGCCGGGCTTGATCCAGTAGAGGGAGAAAAGCTGATGATGCTGGAGGGAAGGAGAGAACAGCTGAGGAATGTCCTTGGGAAGGCGAGAGAGGAGGAGACAGGGCGCACGCGGAGAAGCCTTAGCGAGGAGCGTGGATGTTCATCTAGAGTCACTAACGGGGCGAGTGGAGAAAGCATGAGGGTAGCTGGATGTAGAGGTGGGGCTTGGCATGCTTTCCGACTCCTCTGCTTTTCTCAGGCCAGGAGAAGCAAGGTCATGGGCTCAAAGCAAGGGCGGGGGAGGGGCTGGAGGCTGGCAGAGAGAGGGAAAGGTTGGAATCGCGGAGGAGCACGGGGGCCCGCGGGGTTAGCATTGGAGTATGGCTGGGGACCACCATGCCCGAGTGTGGGCTGAGACCGGCCAGCAAGTTGGTCTTCCTGCTGTCGCATTCAGCTGCATTCTCCTTGCCCCTGTCTCTCCTCCTATTTCTTCTTGCTTTACCACCTCATTCTTTCCCCGTAACCTTCTCTCTCTGCTCCTCCACACTCCTTCCCCTGCATCCTCATCTCTGCCTGCGTCCTCTTCCCCCTCTGTCCTTCCTCACGTCCATGGACCCTCTCTACCGTCTTCCATCTGCTGTCACCTCTTTTTTTTTTTTTTTCCTGGCCGCACCGCGGCTTGTGGGATCTTAGTTTTTTCCCCCATCAGCGATCAAACCTGGGCCCTCTGCAGTGACAGCGCAGAGTCCTAACAGTTCCCTGCTCTCACCTCTTCATGGACCTCCTGGACCCCTGGAGTCGCTCCGATCCTCTCACGTCCCCAGCTCCCAGCCCCCCAACCCTCGCATTCCTCCAGTAACGGCTCCCAATGCCATAGTGTTCACACCCCCTGCCCCCGGGGTCCCACTTCTTCCCACACAACCTTCGCCAGCCCCCTCACCTCTTCTGACTCTGCCGACCTCCGCGTGGACCATATGAATTCCATGACTGCCACGAAGACAGCAATGATGAGGCCACAGATGAGCACGACAAAAATGCCGCCGATGTTCTCCATGCCCAAGCCTGGGGGTGGAGGGGGAGAGCCAGGGGTCGGGCCGCGTGGGCCAGGGGTGGCAAGGGGCCTTTGGGAAGGGCACGGCGTGCAGGGGTGGCTGACCTTTAGCTCGATGGTCCTCTTCCTTGGGGCACCGGCTCCCCTCCCACCACTTGCGCTTCAGGATCTCCAGCCGGTTGTTCTCCTGAAGCTGCAGAATGGCCAGTGTGATCTCATCCCGGAATGGGGAGCCTGGACCGGGCACACGGTGGCGTGGACAGTCATCGGGACCCTGGAGCCCTGCCGGCCCAAGCCCCAGATGTTCCCTCCCCTCTGCAGCTGCTCTCCTCCCACCTCTGCAGCATCCCCAGCATCTTCCCTGTCCACCTTCAAATCTGACTACTGCTCGCCACCTCCCCTGCAACCACCCCTGGGCCAAGCCCCCACTTGTCACATTTGTCACCGTTCCCCTCTCCCTGTGCCCGCCCCTCACTCTCTCCCCGCCAGGCTCTTCTCAACACAGCAGCCAGAGGGACAGTGTCAGAAACACAGCCAGAGATCATGCCTCTCTGGTGCTTAAAACTCTCCAACAGCTCTGTCTGCAGCTAGAAAAAAAAATCTTCAAATGTTCAACAAGATTCTGCGTTCACTGGTCCCACCACCTGGGGCTCCCTTAGGACCTTTGCCTCTGCCTGGAATGTTCCTTCCCTCACTTCCTCAGGACTCTGCTCACGGGGTGCCTTAGGGGCTCTTCTCTAACTCTATTTAAAATGACAGCAAGCACCCCACTCCCTGTCCATCTCTTCCCCTTATTTACTTCAGAGCAGTTGACACTGCTTGACATCACATTATAAAGCTATGTGTTTACTGTCTGTCTGCACCCCTAGTAGACGGCTGGAGGTGAGAGCTGAGCAGCTAGCTCCCCGCTGTGGCATCCCAGCACCCAGAGCAGTCCTGGCACACAGTAGGACATCAGATCTGCCAAGTGAGCGAATCCCCAGCCACACCTCTCCTCTGCGTGGCCCCAACCCTGGACCACCTCTCTCCTCTCTACCCTCAGATCCTCCCGTTAAACCATCCTTGGGCCCCAAACACCCCACCCATATCCTACCCTCTACTCATTTCTTCATTTACCACTATAATTCTTGAGCATCTACCAGGTGCCAGGAACTAGGGATGCAGGCAGGTGGGGTGATTGGTATTCATCAGGCACCTACTATGTGCCAGACCCTTGGTCCGCAGAAGCGTATTTAAGTCTCAGGATAATCCCGTGAGGCGCGTGTTACCACCCTCATTATCTGCATGAAGCAGGCGACACTCCTGCCTGAGTCAGGGAGGAAGCTGGGATTTGAATCCAGGTTGTTGTGACTCCAGAGCCTGTCCCTCAAAGCACCAGGCTATACTGCTTCCCTGATACAGCACTGAC
Organism: Phocoena sinus; assembly: GCF_008692025.1. Classification (NCBI taxonomy): domain Eukaryota; kingdom Metazoa; phylum Chordata; class Mammalia; order Artiodactyla; family Phocoenidae; genus Phocoena; species Phocoena sinus. Next base: position 11,105,386 of record NC_045781.1, read on the forward strand.
CCTACCACAAAGCTGCTAAGATTTGGGGTAATTTGTTATGTAGTCATAGCTAAGAAATGCAGTGGTCATCAGAATATAGGTGGGTTTAAAAGCCGAAATGCCAAAATTTGGTGGCAAAATTGGTGGTGAGTTTCCAGCACCAAGCCCTGGAAAAGCATGTCCAAGTCTCCCTAGCAGATCCATCCATCATTCTTCCTCCCTCCCTCCTTCCCTCTCTCCCTCCCTTCCACCCATCCAGCAACGTCCATTACGTTGCTGGAACACCTGCTCTGAGCCAGGCTGTGGGTTTGGTGCAGAGAATATGAAGTAAATAAAACCAGGTCCTCACCCTCGAGGGGCCCTCGGACCAATGGGGGAAGGCAGCAAGCCTCACGGCTCACACGCACCGACTTGTGCACAGTATCACCGGGTTCTCCCAACAGCCCTCCAGGGCTGGAGCTGATCATTCCTAGGCCTGTTTATATGCAGGTGGAGGGTGCAGAGGCTCAGGGAGGTGGCATCACCTTCCCAAGGTCACACAGCTAGGAGGCCACACACACACACCCAGCCTGCTCGGGAAGGGCCTGGCCTGCCCCCTGGCCGGCTCACACAGCTTGGTTCCAGCTGCCTGGGAACCCACGGCCTCCCACCCCACCCCACTGCCGCCGTACCCAGCGGCATGCCGATGCCGTAGCCCTTGGTGTCGAGGAGACCCCCGATCTGGGTGAGGTTGCAGTTGAGGCGCCGGTGGTACTCGTTCATGGTGGACTCGAGCAGGAAGGCGTAGCGGGAGTTGAGGACGCGGGCGATGCCCTCCTCTGTGCTCTTGACAAACACGCTGGGCTGCTTCGACTGCATGTAGTTCCACATGCGCTGGTACGTCTGGTACCGTGAGTTCTGGGCAGAGGGCGCATGAGGGGAAGGCGGGTGAGGGTCTTTCCACTCCTGCCTTTCCCCTGAGCCCTGTCCCCTGCCCTCTAGAAAGTCTCCCTCAACCCGAGAGAGCGGGGAGACCAGAGGAAGACAGGAAGAGCCAAAGACAGAGGAGACGCACAAGACAGACAGACTGCTCAGGGCCAGATCCAAGCCAACCCCACACCCACCAGCCCAGCGAGGATCCTGAGGACCGAAGGCTTGGGAAGACGCAGCCACAGCCTGTTCTTCAACCCTTTTTCTCTCTTCCACCCCTGGGCCTGGGCTCGGCTTGACACCCGGCCCTGTCTTCCCAGTGTTCCCAGGCCTTATTCAGAGAAGCTGGGAGCAGATGCTCAACCATATATACCCAGGGCCCAGCCTGCTTCAGGGAGACCTGCGTCCAAGCCAAACAGGACAGCTTACTTACTTCCTACGGGCCCCGTGGGAACTTTCTGAGGAATGCACTGCCCTACCCTGAGCTGCTGTGCACAGCGGGGATCCCGAAACCAAGCCTGGGTGGCTCCGGGGGCCCCACCTGAAAGAAGGTCATGGTGGAGCCAGCGTGGATGGTGCCATACTCAATGTTGGTCTGGTCCGCCAGGTCGTCGGCCGACTCCACAGGCACCTCCATGCGTTGCACGGTGAGGAAGGCAGCCAGGTTGGCCGTGTAGGAGGAGATGATGATCAAGGTGAAGGCCCACCTGGGGAGGGGAGGGGTGAGCTACAGGTTGGAGCCACCACTGCCACCCTGCCCCTGTGGCCATGCGCCCCACTGGTGGTGCCCCCCTCAGTGACCCCAGCATCTAGAAGGCTGACTGCTGACTAGTGGAGGGGCTGGGAGCATGGAATCTGGAGCCAGATTCGTTGGGTTTAAAATTGCTTTCAGAGGGCTTCCCTGGTGGCTCAGTGGTTAAGAATCTGCCTGCCAATGCAGGGGACACGGGTTCGAGCTCTGGCCCGGGAAGATTCCACATGCCATGGAGCAACTAAGCCCCGTGCGCCACAACTACTGAGCCTGTGCTCTAGACCCCGCGAGCCACAACTACTGAGCCTGCGTGCCACAACTACTGAAGCCCGTGCGCCTACAGCCTGTGCTCCGCAACAAGAGAAGCCACCACGATGAGAAGCCCGTGCACCGCAACGAAGAGTAGCCCCCGCTCGCCGCAACTAGGGAAAGCCCGCGCGCAGCAACAAAGACCCAACGCAGCCAAAAATAAATAAATTAATTAAAAGAAAAGAAACGTTGATTTCCAAGGCAGAGCTGTCCTGAACCATGACGAGCCCTTGGGTGTGGCGGCAGGAGGCTATGGCCCGTGTGGACATGAGATGAGGGGCCCAGGAGGGGAGTTCTGGCCGAGCTGCTGCTATTCAGGGGGCGGCCAAGTCCCTAGAGCACTGGCACCCACCCCCACCGCCCTACCACCAGCCCTGGCTTGCTGAATCACCAGGCCGAGGTCACATCTGGAGATTAAGAAACATCTGTTGAATGACTGAATGTGGGGGACGACTCGGGGTGGAGACAAGAGTGAGCCTGGGGTTAAAGGGGTCAAAGGTGAGAGAGGGGACATGACTGGGGGCTTCCTGGGTGACAGCGATGGGAAGGGGCAGGGAACACCCAGCTGGGGAAGAGGGTCCCTGACTGAGGAGCAGAAGGGATGGGCTGTAGAGAGTTGGTCACTGGTCCCCCACCTGACTGGGGGACTCGGCCAGATTTGTCACAGCGGGTCCCTTCATGCCCTGTCAGCCACCTCCTCACACATGCCTCCCTCTCATGCCTGGCTGGAATGCGCCTCCCTCTCTCTTTGGCAGGCATGCCTCTGTTTGCACCTTCAGATGAAACAGCCTAGATGGCACCTCCTCAGAGGGGCCCTTCCCGAGCACCCTCATTCTCCACTGTTCTCTTTCACTGCACCCTGTTTGGTTCTTCAATAGTGCAGTTTACATACATCTGATACATCATTATATTAAAAATGTTAATAAAGTTTAGTCGGGGTGTGTGGTAGGCAGAAGAAAGGCTTGCCCCCCAAAGATGTCTACATGCTCATCCCTGGAACTTGTGAGTATGTTCCCTCACAGGGTAAAAGGGTCTTTGCAGATATGATTAAGTTAAGAGTCTTGAGATGGGGAGATTAGCCTGGATTATCCTGTTGGGCCCATGGAATCACAAGGGTCCTTATGCGGAAGAAGGAGGTCAGAGTCAGAGAGAGAGATTTGAAGACGTTATGCTGTTGGCTTTGAAGATGGAGGAAGGGGTCACAAGCCCAGGAACGCAGGCGGCTTCTAAAAGCTGGAAAAGGCAAGGAAATGGATTCTCCCCCAAAGCCTCCAGAAGAACTGGCCCTGCCAACACCCTGATTTTAGCACAGTCATATCTATTTTGCACTTCTGACCTCCAGAACTATAAGAGAATAAATTTATGTTGTTTTTAAGCCACGAAGTTTGTGGTAATTTGTTGCAGCAGCAACAGGAAATGAATACAGGGTATAACTCCTGACATGATGCCAATTCCAAAATGTTAAAAAAAAAAAATCATCAAGATTCAAAAGTTTAGGGATCTGGTGGTCCAGTGGTTAGGACTCCGAGCTTCTACTGCAGGGTGCACGGTTTCGATCCCTGGTCAGGGAACTAAGATCCCACATGCCACATGGCACATCCAGAAAATTTTTAAAATTAAAGAAAAAAAAGTAGGGGCTTCCCTGGTGGCGCAGTGGTTGAGACTCCGCCTGCCGATGCAGGGGACATGGGTTCGTGCCCCGGTCCGGGAGGATCCCACATGCCGCGGAGCGGCTGGGCCCGTGAGCCATGGCCGCTGAGGCTGCGCGTCTGGAGCCTGTGCTCCGCAACGGGAGGCCACAACAGTGAGAGGCCCGCATACCGCAAAATAAATAAAGAAAGAAAGAAAATAAAGAAAAAAAAACGTTTCAAAGCCCTGCTGCAACTAAGGAGCCCACATGCTGCAACTAAGGATCTCTGGAGCCACAACTAAGGAGTCCGCCGGGTACAACTAAGACCTGGTGCAACCAAAACAAACAAACAAAAAGTTTCAAAGCCAATGGACCAAGCAAATTGCAAACAACTGCCAGATGGTAGTTAGCCTCGCTTAGCTGGGAAAGAAAAAAACCTGCCACCATTATGGTTAGTCCTGAAGAAACAAGTTTTGAATCAAACAGTATCTTCGGGACATATTCTTGGCATAAAATATGATGTCCTTGGGCTTCCCTGGTGGTGCAGTGGTTGAGAGTCCGCCTGCCGATGCAGGGGACACGGGTTCGTGCCCCGGTCTGGGAAGATCCCACATGCTGCGGAGCGGCTGGGCCCGTGGGCCATGGCCGCTGAGCCTGCGCGTCCGGAGCCTGTGCTCCACAACGGGAGAGGCCACAGCAGTGAGAGGCCCGCGTACTGCAAAAAAAAAAAAAAAAAAAAAAAAAAAAAAAAAAAAATATGATGTCCTTGTGTTTATTTATCTCTTTATTCTCAGTTCCTTTTCCTCTTGAGGACTGATTTTCCACCTGAGTGCCTGGCACATGGAAGGGCTTGAGAAGCACCTCTTGCTGAATGACTACTGAGCATGGATCCTGACTGATGGGGAGGAGGCCCAATGCCTCAGTTTGCCCTGGAGAGGCACCCAGGGCCTACAGGGTGGGTGGCACTGGGGCGGGAGGCTGGCTCAGCCCAGCCCTGCCTCTAGCCAAATGCATGCTCTTTAGCAAACCACTTCCTCTCTCTGGGTCTCGATCTTCTAATCCATAAAACCAGAGAATATTCCTTATCCTAAGCTCCTCCTCGGCTTTCTGTGGTTCTAATGAGGAAAAGGAGCTGAGAAGAGTTATATGAACTGCAACCAAGCCCAGCTGCTGTTTCAAAGATAGGGTGGCAAATGTGAGTGTTTATGGAAGCCAGGCCAGAAAGTGACTGAAGGGGGACTTCCCTGGCGGCGCAGTGGTTAGGAATCTGCCTGCCAATGCAGGGGACACGGGTTCAAGCCCCGGTCAGGGAAGATCCCACAGGCCGCGGAGCAACTAAGCCCGTGTGTCACAACTACTGAGCCTGCGCTCTAGAGCCCTCGAGCCACAACTACTGAGCCCACGAGCCACAACTACTGAGCCCTCGAGCCACAACTACTGAGCCCTCGAGCCACAACTACTGAGTCCGTGCACCACAGCTACTGAAGCCCGCGCACCTAGAGCCCGTGCTCCGCAACAAGAGAAGCCACCGCGATGAGAAGCCCGCGCACCGCAGTGAAGAGTAGCCCCCGCTCACCACAGCTAGAGAAAGCTCGTGCACAGCAACAAATAGCCAATGCAGCCAAAAAAAAAAAAATTAAAAAAAAAAAGTGACTGAAGGAGGGAGAGAAGACTGAGGCCAGTGGAACAGGCATCGAGGCCAGGTGGGAACGCCAGCCGAGCACTACCAGATCTCCCAAATCTTTGAGAAAAGTGAGAAATCTGAATTTGGGGAGTTTCCTGGTGGCCTAGTGGTTAGGATTCCGGGCTTTCACTGCTGTGCCCCGGAACAAAGATCCCGCAAGCCGCGCAGCGTGGCCAAAACAAAACAAAACAAAAAGAGATATCTGAATTTGTATGTGAATTTACCCAATTTTTAAATGCCAACTAATTCAAAATCTTTTAAACTATGGGCCAGACACCACCAGTTGTCAGTGTCTGCTCTCTGACACATAGGTTCTTGGAGCTTGTCTTGGTGGCAAAATAAGTTCCGTTCAAAATAAGTTACTGGGTCTGGGTAATTCCCTGGCAGTCCAGTGGTTGGGACTTGGTGCGTTCACTGCTGAGGGTCCGAGTTCAATCCCTGGTCAAGGAACTAACATCCCACAAGCCATGCGAGGTGTGGCCAAAAAAAAAAAGTTACGGGATCCACGTGGGACTTTGAGGGAGCAGGTATCCCTGTCCGGGGCCTCAGCCTCAACGTCTGGACAGTGAAGGCTGTCCTGGCTCAAGGATTCCAGTGTCTCTGTGATTGCCCGGGCAATGTCCGAGACAGCAGTAACAATGCCAATACTGTCCTGATTATAACCCCTCAGGTCAGCAGAAGCACCTTCCCATCCCTTAGCCACACCGAATCCTTACAACCTGAGACATGGGCATTTTTATCCCCATTTATCAGATGAGGAGACTGAGGCATGGAGACCCAAGGTCACACAGCCAGTGAGTGGCAGAGCTGGGGCTCAGCTGCCTCCACCCCATTCCCTGTCACACAGCTTGTGTGGGTCACGGGAATGGGCCCAGGCCTCAGAACCCCCCCGCCCTCCTCCCCACCTCCGTCAACCCCGACTGGGGCAGACAGACAGCCTCTCACCAGACTCCGCTGACGCAGCGTGTGGACAGCGCCCGGGGCATGATCTCCGAACCCTGCTGCATGAAGCCCCCCACGGGGAACCAGAGGCTGTTGCCCAGCGTGTACTGATTCTCCAGGATGTGGGGACGTGCCCGCAGGCACGGGTGTGGGTTATACCACTCGTAGGGGCTCAGCCTGTGGAGAGACACAGGGAATGGGGAGAAAAAGGAGAGGAACAGAGGAAAGAGAGCCACCGTGATCAAAAGAGATGGGGGGACAAAAACGGAGGGGAAGAGAGACAGAGATGGACAGAGAGAGACACACACACACACAGAGAAACAGAGACAGTGCAGGCAAAAGGGGAGGGGGACAGAAAGAACAGGAAGGGGAGAGACCCAGAGACAACCACGGAGCAAAAGTCAGAACCACAAGAAGGAAATACAGAGACAGGGCCAGAAAGGGAGAAGGGAGGGTGCAGGGAATCCAAGGCCCCAAGTGGAGGCCGAGGATGGTCCAGACAGACGACAGAAAGGTCAGGCATGGAGACCCCAGCTCGTGCTTCCTCCCCGCCCTCTCCTTCCCAGGCAGCAGGTAGTGGACTCACCTGGCGGCCAGGAACAGGACGCAGCTGACAGCCAGGTAGGCCAGAAGCATGAAGAGCCACACAGCAGGGGAGAAGGGGTCCAGGAAGGAAAAGTAGCCAGGCTTGCGGCCCTGGTGGGAGACGGAGTGAGAGCCGGAGCCACACAGACCTGAGCCCCTCCCCCAGCCCCGGGGCCCATGAGCCCCACCGGCCCATCCGAGGTCCAGCCCACAGCCTCTGCCTCCCTTGGATGTCCGGCCCCAGCACCAGCCCCCACCCCCACCTCCAGGGGAACCGTACCATGTGCACGCGGTAGAGGATGCTGATTCCCAGGGTCATGAAGGGTTTGGAAAAGTCGATGACCTTCTCCCGCTCAGCTGTGATGGTGAACGCAGCCACAGCCAGGTCTGCCTTCTGCTGGAGGGGAAGCAGGGCGGGGGTAGATGGGCGGGCCAGGGAGACAGATGGGCAGTTAGAGAGAACGCACTGAGGGAGCGACTTAGAATATCAGAAGCTGAGAGAGAGAGCCAAAGAGAGAGGACAGCAGAAGGAGCCAGGGGACTGGCTCCAAGAGTGCACCTCGGGCCTCCATTTGGATCCTTGTCATCTCACATCTGCTGTAAGCGGCTCCTGTGGCCTCCTTCCTGCCCGGCTGCCCTGCCTCATCCAATCTCTCCCACTTCCCAGTCAAGTTCATCATTAAGACCCTGCTTTATAAAACCTACCACTGACCCCCACCACTCCCACCATGCCGGGGTCCTGAAGAGAGAGCCTGAGATTGGAGTTGAGATGCCTGGACACTGACCCACTCAGGACCCTCTTGGAGCTTTGGTTTTCTTTTCTGTATGAACAATTAACAGGTAATATTTATCAAGTGCTTACTATGTGCCAGGTTCCATGCTAGATGTCACTTTATGTAGATTATTTTGTATAATCCTCTTAACAGCTCCCTGAGGGCCACTACTAGGCCCATTTTATAGAAGGGGAAACTGAGGCTCAGAGAGGCAAAGGCACTAGGGAGTAAAGGCAGGGGCTGGGGACCATAAAGCAGAGACATGACTTCCACTCTCCTGCCCCTGGCAGACACCAGGGACCTAGATGTGTGCATGAAGCCACCCCTGACACACAGGACCACGCCCGGCTCAGTTGAGGTAATGACCTCAGGAGAAGCTGCATGTGGTCTTGAGTCAGGGAGGGGTGGCTGGGGTCCAGGTCTGAAGTGGGTGGGGTATGGCAGAGAAAAGGGTGTGTGTTGGGGTCTCGCTGACACACTGGAATGCCTGATCCAAAGGGGCCATCTCGCTCTTGGCCAAGTGCACATCAGCCAGTCGTTAGCTGTGGGCAGGACACAAGCTGGGAAAAAACCTGGCACTTCACACACACACACTGCACACGTGAGCACTGTACACGGTCAGGTCTACACCACCAACATGTGCACACCGTGCCATATCCACACATGCGTGCCCAGACACAGGCTGACCCAGTGACATACTGTCCACGTGGACTCAGGCAGACAAACACGTGCCCTGTACGCGAGTGTAGGGAGGAGTGATGACATCGTGGGGGGCATTCCCTAGAGGCACAGTGCACACACCCGAACACGTGCCCTCACGTGTGCACATACGTGACAGAGGGGTCAGGGTGCTGGGAAGGGCCGGGGGTGGGAGTAGAGAGCCCCGGCTCTGCCCCAAGCTCACTGGGTGACCAGGGGCAGGGGCTTGCTTCCATGTCTCTGGGCCGCAGTTTGGTTCTCTGTAAAATTGGGTGGGAGGGGAGCGAGTTGTCTCCTGGATTTGGAACCCGGCTCCCAGGGTGCTCCTTCCAGGCATACTGATTCCATCCCCCAGGGCTCAACCGGGCCCCAGCAATGACTCCAAATTCAAGTAGAGTCCTCCTCCTGGGGCTGAAATAAGAGCCAAGGTCCTGGATCAGGGCCTGGGAGGAGGGACACACTCACCCCCCAAGGGGCTGAGACCGAGACCACATGAGGTAATACAGACTAGGACAGAACTGGGGTGGGGAGAGAGGGCACAGGCCCCAAAGATACTGCAAAGAGACGTGGCACAGGCTGAAAACAAAACCAAGGTCAGGGAGAGATCACGTGGACCCAAAATGAAATCCAGGGTCTAGGAGAAAAGAGATCTGAAAGGCAATTCGATGTCAGGGAAAGAGGACAGACCCAGAAGATTAACCAAGAGTAGAGAGAGACAGCACAGGTGAAGCAACTACGGCAGGGTGAGAGAGAGATGGCACGTCCCCAAGGCAGAATCCAGAGGCTGCCATGTGTGGCAAGGGCCCAGAACACACCGGATTCAGAGCATACCCCTGGGAATCCCTGGGTGTTGAGAGTAAGGAGTGGTTCCCCCACCCCTTTTTTTTTGGCCACACCCCACGGCTTGTGGGATCTTAGTTCCCCAACCAGGGATCGAACCCATGCCCTCGGCAGTGAAAGAGCAGAGTCCCAACCACTGGACCACCAGGGAATTCCCGGTTTTCTCCTTGTGCACTTGCCACTCTCGTAACTAATATGTGAATCGTTGTGAACAATGTTAGCTAATACAGGAATGTTTATTTTTATGCACCCACAGGAGGTCTGTCCTGGCAAAGGCCCCCCACGATAACCCATCAGCCTCCTCACTGGACCCCTGCCTCTGCTCATAACACTCCCCCCATCCAAAATGATAGTCACCTGTTTAAAAACCCTTGGGTGGCTTTTCCACTACACCTAAGACAGTGTCCAGGGTGGCTGGAGCAGAAAGGGGGGTGGGGTGGGAAATGCAGCAGAGTGGGGACCAGAGCCCTGCAGGGCTTTGCAGGCCAGGGGAAGGGGGCCGGATTCTACCCCAAGGGCAACAGAGGACATCACATCACAGGGTGTGAGCAGCAGAGGGTAACATGATCTGGCCGCCCTGAGAACAGATCACAGGGGCAAGAGTGGAAGCTGACTAAAGATGCCCACAGAGGTGCTGGGGGCGGGGCTAAGTAGAGGTGGAGAGGAGGTGGTCCGATTTGAGATGAATTCCGAATGGAGGACAGACAGATCCTTAAATGCTGCAAGTTCTTCTAGACCCCTCTCAGAGTCTTGGGAACCCCTGCCCCCTTTCCACCTCCTCCTCTTCCTCCTTCATTTCCCAAAAGGGACACCTGTTCCTTAGAGAAGGCTTCCCTTCCCAAGGGAACCCTGACAGTTTAATCTCTGGGACGAAATCAGGAAGAATCCAAATGATAAGCCACCTGTAGAAATGACAGGGGGATTGTCTAAATGCCTAAAAACCAACCAAAGCACTTGTGACTGTCCCTCTGCCCCAGCCCGCCCTGTACACCAGCTCTGTGCAGACCATCTGTGCTGTGCCATCAGCTCCCTGACAGGCTCTGCCAACAGGGGGCACTAGAGGAAAGCTGCAAGGCTGGAGGAAGGAGAGTTATCTGCTCCTTCTGGTCTACTCTCTGGTCCCCAGCCTTTCTGCGCCAAAGGCAGCAGCATTTCTTCCACAGGGCGGCAGACAAGTTCAGTCTGCAGCTTCCCAGCACTTGCAGAACCAGCCTCGCCCAGCCTTTCTTGGGGCACCAGCACCAGCTGGCGAGTGCCCCCTCCTCGGGGTCTAAGTTTCCGCCCCACAGAGCCCTTCCTCTAAGTTTCCGAGTTTCAGCTCTTCTCTTCTCCTTCAGAACTTGAGACAGAGCCACTTCCTGCCTTGCTACCTCCTTGATGCCTGAGAGAGAGCAAGGGTGTGTAAACTATGGCCCTCAGGCCAAGTCCCAACTGCCCGATTTTGTAAATAAAGTTTTATTGGAACACAGCCAGGCGCACTTGTTTAGGTATTGTCTACAACTGCTTTCCATACAATGGAAGAGTTGAGTAGTGACAGGATGACCTGGAAGCCAGTAATATTTACGTGTGGCCCCTTGCAGAAAAACTGCTGATTCCTGCCTTGGACTTCAACTTTTACCCTCTCAGTTAACTAGTTAGCAACTTTATTCCTAGTAAATAATTCTCTTCATTCAAATATCTGGGGACTTCCCTGGTGGCCCAGTGGTTGAGAATCTGCCTTCCAATGCAGGGGATGCGGGTTTGATCCCTGGTCAGGGAACTAAGATCCCACGTGCCACGGGGCAACTAAGCCCACGTGCCACAACTACTGAGGCTGTGTGCCACACCTAGAGAGAAGCCCATGGGCCACAACGAGAAGCCTGCACGCTGCAGCGGAGATCCTGCATGCCGCAACAAAGATCCCACATGCTGCAACTGAGACCCGACGCGGCCAAAAATTAAATAGATTAATAAATATTTTTAAAAACCCCACAAATATCTGGAGTGATTAGTTTCCCGGTAGGCCCCTGACTGATGCAAAAATGACAATACCCAGGTCACATGAGCGCTCAGGTCACGGGGTCACTCACTGTCCATGGGCAGGTGTTCAGTGCCTAGCAGGGCCCGGTAATGAGCAGTTTCTCAAAAGGAGAATAGTATCTGCAGAAAACAGCATGATTTGCTTCAAAACCCTAGAGGTCTGCATGCGAGTCACCTCTTGGTGCCTGCTTCCCTATTTGCCACCAGCACTCTACACTTCCCGGGATCTGCCGGGTCATCAGGCCCAGGTGGCAGATCAGCTTGCATGAAGCTAGGACCTGCTGCAGAGCTTTTGCATGCTCTGGGCCTCCCTCAACATGGAAAGCCTTACAGGTTGTTTGGTAAAGGGATTAAAGCAGCACACACAAGTTATACCCAGGTATAAGTTGTTGCTCAAATCCAAAAACCCCACCAGATATCCGCAATACCAGACAAACAGCAAAGGTCTGAGTTTCAGCTCTATGGGGACCCTCGTCTGAGTTTCTAAGGTTTAATCTTTCCAACTTCTTCCCCTTTCCCCTTAGCCCTCGGGGTGGTGGCTGCTTCCTCCAGCTGCTACCTTCAGGATCCATTAGATTTCTTTTTACTCTTTCGGTTAGTGGGTTAACAACTTTACATCTAGTTAACAATTTTTTTTTTTTTCGCTGCACTGCGTGGCTTGCAGAATCTTAGTTCCCTGATCAGGGGCTGAACCCGGGACCTCAGCAGTGAAAGCATGGAGTCCTAACCACTGGACCGCCAGGGAACCCCTAGTTAACAATCTTTGTATTAAATTCTCTCTGTTCAAATAGTTGATAAGAGGGGAAATCCCTGGCGGTCCAGTGGTTAAGACTCCGAACTTCCACTGCGGGGGGCACGGGTTCGATCTCTGGTCAGGGAACTAAGATCCCACATGCCTCGAGGTACAGCCAAAAAAAAAAAAAAAACAACAAAACAAAACAAAGAAACAAACAAAAATAGCTGATATGATTCTGTTCAAGTAACTGGTGCTGTTTTGTCTCCAGATTGGACACTGACTGACTGGTATCAGCCGTGGGTTTATTGCCAACCTCCTCGCTAAATGCTATTTCAGGCTACCAGCGTCAAGAGACCTAAGTTCTCAGTGTTCTATATCGGGGTCCCCAACCCCCGAACCGTGGACCGGCACCGGTCCGCAGCCTGTTAGGAACCAGGCCGCACAGCAGGAGGTGAGCGGCGGGCGAGTGAAGCTTCATCTGTCGCTGCCCATGGCTCCCCATCGCTCGCATTATCGCCTGAACCATCCCCCCGCCAGTCTGTGGAAAAACTGTCTTCCACGAAACCAGTCCCTGGTGCCAAAAAGGTTGGGAACTGCTGGTCTATATGATGGCAGAAAGCAAGAGAGTTGATGTCAGCCTGAGGCAAGACTGAAGGTTTATACTCCTGGCTTCTGGTGGTCCTTGGAAAGTGGTATGGAGGAAAAAGCATTTGCTACGTCAGTAGCTCACACCAGCTGCCAATGGCTGTGTTGACTTGCTCCAGTAAAGATACTTCATTTGGGCCAGCATCTGCGATTGGAGTCACCACCTGATTGCATTTACAAGAATCCACAGTCATTCTCCAAGATCCATCTGCCTACTGCACAGGCCAAACAGGCCAGTTGAACAGGGATGAGATCACTACCCCTGCTTCTTTCAGGCCGTTAATGGCGGCACTAATCTCTGCAATTCCTCCAAAGGATGTAGAATTGCTTTTGGATTACTATCCTGGAAAACAGGCGGAGGTCCAGGGGCTTCCACTGGCTCTTTCTACCGTAATGACCCTGACTCCACAGGTCAGAAAGCTTATTCCAATTATACAACCAGGACCTGGAAAAACACAGAGTGAGTCCAAGGGCCTATCAGGCCCACTCTGAGTGGAACTTGGGCTCAGACTCCATTTATCACTTGGCCACATAAGCCCTACTGTGGTCCACCAGACAAAGCAGGAAAAATCAAAATGACTTGCCATCTATGAAAATGACAGGAGGTTGTCTGAATATCTAAAAATCCATCAAAAGCCTCAGTGCCAAGAAGGAGCCTGTATAGAAACTGGTGTTAAAAAAGAAAAAAAAAAAAAGAAACTGATGTAGTCTTTCTGGAAAGCAGTTCAACGGTATATAACAAAAGCCTAACAAAAGCCATACGAAAGGTTTTCCTCTTTCACCTGGTAATTCTATTGAGATTCAATCCTAATCAGCTACAATGCAAGCCAAGCTTTTGTGCATAAAGATGTTTGCTTATGGTTGTTTTTAACAGCACAAACAAACATCTAAAAATACCTGGAAACAACTAAATATAAAAAATGCTTCAATAAATTACAGTACATCCACATGGGAGTTAATATGCAGCCATGTGACATTCTGTTTAGGTTAAAACAATGAGATATTTTTAGCCTCTCAGATTGGCAAAGGTTTTTTTAAAAGATTGATAATACCCATTGTTGGCAAGAGTGTGGAAAATTTGACATTCTCGTGAACTTTTGGTGGGAATAGAAATTGGTGGAACCTTTTTGAAGGACCATTTGGCCGTATATACTTAAAAAACATTCATACCCTTTGAACCAGTGCCTCCACCACTTGGAACTTATCCCTCAGGAATACCCCCACCAATCCAATTGATGGTAGCATTGTCTATGCCTGCAAAAACTGGAGACCACCCAAATATCCATCAATAGTGGACAAGTTAAATAATTCATGCTCAGTCACACAAGGAAATTCTTTTGTCTCCCCCTTGAATTTCAAATAGGCATCTCAAACAACCCACGCCCAGAGATAATTCTTACCCCCCCGACCCCCGACCCCACCAAGCTTCTCCTCCTATGTCCTCCCCATGGTGGAAACTGGCCTTGCCATTGGCCCAGCTGTTTAGCCAAACCCTGAGTCACTCTTGATTCCTCTCACCCTCTGGCACACATCCCACCTGGTGGTACACCTGACACAGCTACCACTCGAGCACAAGCCAGCATCTTCTCTCTTCCACACCTTCCAATGGCCTCTGAAATGGACCCCCTTGTCTCTACTCTTGGTCCACTACGGTTATTTCTCAGCAGCCAGAGTAATCATTTTTAAATGATTTTGAAATTAAATCAAGGTCCTATATCCATACAATGGAATATTAGTCAGCCCTAAAAGACAGTACTCATCATTTTACAGCGTGGACGAACTTCAAGCTCATCATGCTGTGTGAGAAGCCAGACACAAAAGGCCACATATTGGCTGATTCCATTTATATGAAATGTCTAGAATAAGTAAATCCATGGAGACAGAGAGCAGAGTGGTGGTTGCCGGGAGCTGGGGAAGGGGGGAATTGAGAGTGACTGCTTAATGGGTTCAGGTTTTCTTTGTGGGTCATGAAAATGTCTTGGAACTAGATAGAGGTGATGGTTGCACAACACTGTGAATATACTAAATGCCACTGAATTTGGTTAATTTTATGTTATATGAATTTCACCTCAATAAAAAAAAAAGAATAGGGCTTCCCTGGTGGCGCAGTGGTTGAGAGTCTGCCTGCTGATGCAGGGGATGCGGGTTCGTGCCCCGGTCCGGGAAGATCCCATGTGCTGCGGAGCAGCTGGGCCCGTGAGCCATGGCCGCTGAGCCTGTGTGTCCGGAGCCTGTGCTCCACAACGGGAGAGGCCAAAACAGTGAGAGGCCCGCGTACCGCCAAAAAATAAATAAATAAATAAATTAGATCATGACACTTTCCCTGCTTAAAACCTTCCAGTGACTTCATAACACAATAAAAACAACATCCAAAAAGAAGAAAAGGGACTTCCCTGGTGGCACAGTGGTTAAGAATCTGCCTGCCCATGCAGGGGACACAGGTTCAAGCCCTGGTCCGGGAAGATCCCACCTGCTGCGGAGCAACTAAGCCCGTGAGCCACAACTACTGAAGCACGCGCTCCTAGAACCCGTGCTCCGCAACAAGAGAAGCCATCACAGTAAGAAGCCCAGGCACCGCAGCGAAGAGTAGCCCCCGCTCTCTGCAACTAGAGAAAGCCTGCGTGCAACAATGAAGACCCAACGCAGCCAAAAATAAATAAATTAATTAATTTAAAAAGGAGGAAAAAAAGGGGGGGTTGATTCCCTGGCCATCCAGTGGTTGGGACGCGGTGCTTTCAATTCTGGGGCCCGGCTTCAATTCCAGGTCAGGGAACTAGGATCCTGCAAGCCACTTGGCTCCGCAAAAAAGAAAACAACAACAAGAACATGCAAACTCCTTACCTGCAAGGCCCCGGTAACTCAGGCTCTGTTCTGGGACCTCCAGCTTCCCCCTCACCCACTCCCCACAAAACTCTGTGAGGGAGGGAACATCATTCCCACTTCAAGAGGGGAAGCTAGTTCAGAGAGATGAAGTGGCTCACCAGGGACCACACGGGAAAGCGGGCAACCTGAAGCTGGCTCTGTCTGGCATCTAACCAGCCCACAGCTGTAGTGGACACCGTGGTGGTCGCCCAGACCCACCTTCCGGATCAGGCACTCATGGTACCAGGCGTTGGTGGCTGATTGCTCTGTAGGTGGAAGAACCCCTTTGCCCCAGGTCCTGACCCTCCCCGAGGACAGCCCTCATCCAATGACGTGTCGGTGGGGGGCATAAAAGCCTTCCCCCTTACCTCAGGGGGATGTCTTTTTTTTTTTTTTGCGGTACGCGGGCCTCTCACCGCTGTGGCCTCTCCCGTTGCGGAGCACAGGCTCCGGACGCGCAGGCTCAGCGGCCATGGCTCACGGGCCCAGCCGCTCCGCGGCATGTGGGATCCTCCCGGACCGGGGCACGAACCCGCGTCCCCTGCATCAGCAGGCGGACTCTCAACCACTGCGCCACCAGGGAAGCCCAGGGGGATGTCTTTGATGGCCATCCCAGCTCCAGAGCTGCCCGTGGGACGGCTGAGGTCCAGTCATGACTGCAACACAGCTCAACTCCTCCCTCTGCCCAGGCCTCCTCCTCCACTCGCTGCTTTCCAAGGGCACCGCACACACCTGCCTGCTAATCTGCACCTCGGAATCTGCTCCCTGGAAACCCGACCTAAGATATCTGCCTAGTCCTTAAGGGCCAGACCGGAGGGCCCCGGGGGGTGACAGCTAAAGCCTGTGAGTGATAGGTCAGACTTGCCTCGTACAGAGATCCTACTGGAGGACAAACTGGAGTGGAGAGAGACGGGAGGCCAGGAGGCCCAGGAGGAGGCTGGTGAGAGGGGCGGGGCCTGAATTCACAGCGCAGCGGTGATGGCAGGGAGAAAGGTAATTCCTGCAGTGGCCACTGGGTGGAATAAATGGACCATAATTCGAGACTGGCTTACAAGCCCTGAGCCTGGCCGGGGGTGGGGGGCGGGTGGGTTGGGGGGTGGCTGGGGGGGGTGCTGGTGCCCTGGGCTGTCTTCCATCTGGAAGTCACTTGTCAGCTCTGGGCCAGCCTGCTGGGGTGCCAGCCCTGGCTCTGCCTGTCACTAGCCATGTGACCTGGACAGTATCTTGGTGCCTTACTCTGTCCCTTAGAGAAAACTGGGCAAACACCAGGTCTTCCTCAGGGGGTGCCTGTGAGGAGTCAAGGAGTTAACACAAGTTCATACAGTTCGGACAAGAGCCTGGCACGGTGTGAGCACCACCTTGACCACTCTAGGCTTCCCAAATACCTGCTGGGTGTCTGGAAAGGACACAGGCCTTGGGTCAGTCACACCTGGCTGCAGCCCTGCGTGTTGGGGGCAAGTCCGTTCACTACTGAGCCCCTGATCTCACATCGGTAGGAGGGCAGTGATCCTCTGGGCCAGGAAGGATTATTAGAAGAATTAAGTAACACTTGCAAAGTTCCTGGCACGTGGCGTGAAGTCCATAAACATCAGCTGCTGCTGCTGTGAGGACAGTGCTGAGTATCTGTGCGAAGCTCAGTGTACTTGGCCATCCCACAGCAGGCAGCTGAGCCTTGGAGAGGCCAAACTCCGCCCATCCTTTGCACTCTCAGCCTGCTCCTCCTCCAGTGTTCTCTCCCTAAATGTCATCGCCATCGCCCAGCTGCCCAAGCCAGAAAGAGAAGGAACGCTCACGTCCTCTCTCCTCCGCCCCCGCCACAGGCGGTCACCAAGTCCTGGCCCTCTCCAGCCTCCCCTGACCTCCCCGCAGGCCATCGAGCAGCCCCGATGATTCTGTTTCCTCATTTGAGCCAGCTCAGCCCTTTGTGTGCAGGGGGTGCATCCCATGGACCTCTGGCTGCGGGCCAAAGTCTTTAACGGTAAGAGCAAGGCCAGGCCAGGCCACTGAATCCCCAGGGTGTATCACAGGGCCTGGTATACAGTAGGCACTTAATAAATACTAGCTGGCTGGAGGACGGACGAACGCATGAATGTATGTATGTGCTGGCAGGAATAACACTAACGATAGCACAGGCACACAGCACCCACTACCTGCCCGGCCTTGTTCCAAGCCCGTACATGGATTAACTCATTTCATGCTCACAACAGCCCTATGTGCTAGCATTTGTTATTTCCACAGTTTTACAGGGAGGTTATGTAACTCACCCAAGGTCACACAACAAATGCTCAGCAGAGACTCAAACAGGACGCAGGACCACAAGAGCAGTAACCAATGAGAAAAGCTCCCAGCCCTGCTATGCTTACCCCAGGCACCTTCACACCAAGTCCTAAGGGAAGGCTCGAGGCACAGGGAGTTAAGACTCTTGCCCAAGGTCATACAGCTGTAAATAGGACTTCTTTGTTGATGAATAAATAGATGACCAGTTGACGGTGACTTTGGTTGAGGAGGGCTGCTCTCCTGGAGTCTTATTTCTGGGGGCCCTGATGAACAAAAGTTCTGAGCTTACGAGACTGGGGACCAGGCTATGGCAATGAGGTCACAGGGAAGCCTGCCAGTGAGGTGGGCGTCCGGCCACCAGCTCCTGCCTCCTGTCTCCTCAGGCCTGGCTTCAGACTCTTGAACCCACCCAGGGCAGAAGCTTTCAACCAGCTGGCTGCCTGTAGGGCAGTGCCTCGGGCCTGCCAGCTGGGTGGGGTGAGAGAGACCGAGCCACCAGAACCCGGGGGACACCCCCGACCTCTGTCGCCCCCAGAGCAGCTCTGCTTTGTCCAGGGCCCTGAGGGCGCTTTCAAACGGAAAAAAGGCTCTGCAGTCAAAACAACTTTCGAAAATCAGTGCCTTACAGGGATAAACATCCTTGTCAAGCAAAGTGGCCTTTTTGAGTCTCCCCTGGTGACATTCAGGGGCTCAGGAGGGTGAGAGTCTCTGACGCTGTCAGCCAAGTCCAATGTCAAGGCCACCCTGACCGTTTGTGGCCACAGGTCCCGGCTCCACACACCTGCCCTGGACGTGCCCCTAAGCTGGGGACCTGTTTGTCTTTTTTGGGCATTCGCCCACATGGCTTCTCATGACTGGAATAAAAAGAACCACCTATGACAAGCAACGTGTGCAGCGTGTCTGTAACCTTACTACAGACCTGTCAGGTATCATTATCCCCATTCTAGGGAGAGGAAACTGAGGTTCCGAGGAAAGAAATGACTCACCCCAGCACTCAAAGCCAGGTTGGTCTGACTCCAAAATATTTTTTCCGCTGCACCCCTGCCTACCACCCCCCACCCCACTGCCTCTTGCCCTCCTCACCTACATTCAAATCCTGCCCACATTCAGGGCCCGGCTGCTCTTCTAATACGCCCCACACCCAACTCGTTCTTACTCATGTTCCCAACCCACCCCCTGCTGTTTGTAAATGCCATCAAACACATTGCCCTTCTCCCATAACCCCCCTTCACCCTGCTGATTCCTTCATACTCTTTGGGAATCTGCTTGGGCGTCACCTCTTCCGGGAAGCCCTCCCTGGATGCCTGGCTGGGTCAGGAGCCTCTGGGTCCCTCCTCTGAGTTTTCCCCATCAGCCAATGGCTCTGTCTTGCGGTCATTTGCTTTTCTGCATCTCAATGGGGCCCCAAGTTGCTGGGAGCAGGGTCCAGGTCCCCTGTGCTCACCACTATATCCCGCGCCAGCGTGGTGTAAGACACACACTAGGTGCTCAATAAACATCTACTGAATGCGTGGCCTTGTGAGCACAACAGGCAGCCTCCACGTCCACCTCCTGGCAGGTGCTGGGCACAGCGCACGTCCCGGCCGCCTAGCCCTCTCCCTGCCTCTCACAGGAAGCCTTCTCCATCTCCTCCACATCTGTCCAATTCCCACCCCCCATCTCTTTCATTCACTCAACACATCTTTGAGCACCGACTAAGCCAAGGTGGCGTGAGGGAAGCATTTGAAAGCGGAACACGGGAAGGGATGCATCGCCCTTCTTCCCCACTGTGCCCACCCCGTGGTGCTCACCAGCCACAGGGACACAGCGCACCGTCGGCTCCCGCCCCTTGTATGCACCAGGCTGGTTCTGAGGCACCATTGGCTGCCCGCCTGCCCACCTGCCCACCCTTGCTCGCCCGACCCACGGCCCCTTCCTCAGCCCCGGCCCCGCCGTACCCGGTTGATGAGCTCGCCGACCATGCCCGTCCAGGAGCCGTTGGGCTCGGGCGCCCCGTATAGCCCGTCCTCCACCAACCGCAGGCGGTAGCGGAAGCGCAGCAGCTCGGCCAGCTCCCGCAGCATGTCCACGCAGAAGCCCTCAAAGCGTTCGTTCCCCGACAGGGCCTGGAAGTTGGGCCGGCGCATGACGTACGGGTTCTCCTGGGGAAGCAGGAGAGAAGGGGTGGAGGGGTCAGAGACTGGGGCATCTGGGGGCTGGGTCATGGGTCCCAGGGCCCAGGCTGCAGCCAGATCAGGAACCTGCCCGCAGAGTGGAGATGACGGAGTCCTTGCCCTCATCCCCTGCTTACAAATGCTCAGAGTCGGTGGCGGGGGCATGTAAATTAGGAGGCTGGGATTAACATATACACACTGCTGTATATAAAATAGATAACCAACAAGGGCCTACTCTATGGCGCAGGGAACTCTACTCACATTTTGTAATAAGCTATAAGGGAAAAGAATCTGAAAAAGAATATATGTATATATACCTACATATATATGTATAACCTGAAACTAACAACACTGTAAATCAACTATACTTCAATTTAAAAACTAAAACTAAAAATAACTATCAAAACAAAAACAAATACTCAGAACCAGGGAAAAAACACAGGGACCCTGCCAGGCCCTAGCAGATCGCAGGAAACTGGTTTGATCTCCACCAGACAACCTCATCTCAAGCTCAAATGGCTACAAGGGAGGCAGGTAACTTGAATGAATCAGACTGGATGGAGATCTTGCCAAACTTTCAAACTTTTGGCTAAAACCCGCAGTAAGATATATATATTTTACTTGTAATCCAAGTCATACACATATGTCTGTGTGCTCACAGTTGCACACATGCAACTAGACTTAGTTCCACAAAGCAGTCCTTTCCCTTAAGACTATGGCAGAATACCCTGCTATTTTCCATCCTGCTCTACTTCATTTTTCTACACAACCAATAACAACCCATTAAACTGACTTCATGAGCCACCAAGGGATCAAAGAGGATCTGCCCCACCAGGATTTAGCTCCAGCCCAATGCTGCCACAAGGGAAGCAGGCCTGAGATGCCAGATGGTCCAATGTCAAGAGAATTTGGAAACCCAGGATGTTTTGTAAAATCTCCTGATTTTAAAGGTTAGCAACAGTTCAAATTCTAATACCAATTTTTTTTTTAATGCTTTGCAGGCTAAACAAACACCTGACAGTTTGCAATCTCTGGCCTACAGCTGTTTTGCTATGTTGATGCTTATTTCTGAGGGGTTTGAGCAAACTTTACCGACCCTTTTTGTGCCAAATAAGGACAAAAGCAGAGAGAATATTCCAAGTGCTAGTAAGACGAGGCATATGAAGATGATGGTAACAAAAGGGATACTTATCTTACATAGCTATTGTCTAAATGGTTGTTTGTACAGTGTCACTTTGGACTTAGGAATAAAACGAGTTAGGACTTAGGAATCAGCAAGAAGACCTTTGGCAATAATACCCATATGGTTACCATGTGGACTGAACACCTGCGAAGTACCAGCCCCTGTGCTGTGTGCGTTCTCTGGATTTTATCAATTTAATTCCTCACAGTGGGAATTCCCTGGCAGTCCAGGGGTTAGGACTCCACGCTTTCACTGCCGAGAGTGCAGGTTCAATCCCTGGTGGGGGAACTAAGATCCTGCAAGCTGTGTGGCGTGGCCATTAAAAAAAAAAAAAAAAAAAAAAAAAAGAGCTTCCCTGGTGGCGCAACGGTTGACAGTCCGCCTGCCGATGCAGGGGACACGGGTTCGTGCCCCGGTCTGGGAAGATCCCACATGCCGCGGAGCGGCTGGGCCCAAGAGCCATGGCCGCTGAGCCTGCGCGTCCGGAGACTGTGCTCCACAACGGGAGAGGCTACAACAGTGAGAGGCTCGTGTACCGCAATAAAGAAAAGAAAAAAAATTCCTCACAGTGACCTTCCACGGGAGGTATCCTTAGACTCACTTTACACATGTGGAAACTGAGGCTCACAGAGGTCAAGTGACCTCTGCCACCTCTCATTCATTCAGCACAAAATTACTGAGCTCCGAGGTAGATGCCCAGTAGTTTGCAGCTCCTCCTGTCAAGAGATAGAGCGGGGCTTCCCTGGTGGCGCAGTGGTTGAGAGTCTGCTTGCCGATGCAGGGGACACGGGTTCGTGCCCCGGTCCGGGAAGATCCCACATACCGCGGAGCGGCTGGGGCCATGAGCCATGGCCACTGAGCCTGCGCATCTGGAGCCTGTGCTCCGCAACAGGAGAGGCCACAACAGTGAGAAGCCCGCTTACCACAAAAAAAAAAAAAAAAAAAAAGAGAGCGGATTTCTCCACTCCTTGGGTCTGAGCGGCCCTCGAGACTTGCATTGGACAACAGAATGCGTTGGAAGTAGTGCTGTCTGACTTTCAGAGCCTGGGCCCTCAGAGAGATCTCTTGGGACCCCAGTGTAAGGAAGCCCGGGCCAAGGACTTCCCCGGTAGTCCAGTGGTTAAGAATCCACCTTCCAATGCAGGGGATGTGGGTTTGATCCCTGGTCAGGGGACTAAGATCCCACATGCCGCAGGGCAACTAAGCCCACGCACTGCAACTACTGAGCCTGCGCACTCTGGAGCCCATGCGCCACAACAAAAGATCCCGTGTGCTGCAACTAAGACCCGACGCAGCCAAATAAATAAATTTTTTTTTTTAAAAAAAGGAAGCCCAGGCCAGCCTGCTGAAGGATGAGGGAGAATGAGTGAACCGAGATGTGCCGGCCAACAGCCCAGCCTAGACACCAGCTGAATGCAACCACGGTGAGCTCAGCAGAACTGCTTAGTTGGCCCACAGAACTGTGAGAAATAATCATCGTTATTGTTGGAAGCCTCCAGGTTTTGGGGCGGTTTGTTATACAGTGATGGGTACTATAAGGTACCTATAGACTAGATTCCAGGACCCCAACAAAGTCTCAGAGCTGAGGGGAGATGGGATGGAGGGAAGTCAGTGCATTTCTCTCCCTCCCAAACCACATTTTCAAATCCAAAACTGTGGAACCAGGAATAGGAATGAGATAATACTAATAATAGCAGCAGCAGCTAGCATTTCTTGTGGGCTTGCTGTGTGACAGCTATTCTGTCAGCGTAGGAGGTCAGTATTATTACCTTTTTTTGAGAGATGAGGACACAGGTCCCGAGAAGTGAAGTAGTGAGTGGCTGAGATGGACAAGTCAGGCCGAGTCCAAAGCTCTGCTCTTAAGCCCTATGCCAGACTAAACAAGAGTGGAGCTGGGAGAAGCTAGACACAGAGACGGGGGGGCCTGGCTGGGTATCAAAGCTAGAGAATCAGAAATCAAGAATTCTCTAGACAAACACCCAGTGTTAGAGCTGGAAGGTGCTCATACAGCCCTCTTGATGTACATAGGAAGAAACCAAAGTTCAGAGAGGTCAGGTGTTTTGCCCAAGGTCACACAGCTGAAGCAGGGCAGTAGGAAGGGGAGACTGGGCAGAGCTGGGATTCAAAATCCAGTTGCTGTGCTCTCCAAAGCCCTTGTTCCTTCCACCAGGCCAAGCTGACCTTCAAATTCAAGACTGAGGCACCTGGGTTCTGGATTTGGGTTTGAGGCCTCAGGATCAGGTGGGAGCTGACAGAGCCAAAAACAGGGACTGAGGCCTGTGAACAGAACGCTAGGTCAGAAAACAATGATCTATCACTCAACCCGCAGCCCCAGACCATCAGATCCAAGGGTTTTAAGAAGCCTCTAATCCAAGGTTTTCAGATTTCTTCAAAAAGAATCTTCTGCAGAAGCCCAGCATTGCAGACGGACAGTGGGATGTTGCTAAGTCTGATTCTAAGAACTCATCCTACGAATGGCTATGCACCTGTACACAAAAATGTAGGTCCAGGAGAATCATGGCAGCATTTCTTGTACCAGGAACAAAGACTGAAACAGCCTAATTTGGAACAGGTTAAAAAGATTATTGATGTCATCAAAGAATCCCAGGCAACTACTAAAATAAGTTCTATAAGATATATTCAGAGGAAAAAAACAAGCTACAGAACAACGTGTACAATATGCTATCCTTTGTGAAGGAAAAAGTGGGTTTGGGCTCGTACATTCTCAGACATATCTGGGAGGATGGGGAAAAAAATGGGGGACTGGAGAGGGAAGGGGACGGATTTTTTCACTCCCCCCCTCCCCACACGCTTTGAATTCTATTTAGTGTAGAATTAAACTGAGTGCTACTTAATTCTATTTAATTAACTTCTGTCCTGCCCCCAGTTTAAAATATTAATATTAAAATATTTTTTAAATTTTAGAGATGATATTTAAATGCATATGGAAATGTAAAAGATCAAAAGAACCAAAGCAATCCTAAAGAAGAACACGAAAACTGGAGGATTTACCCTACTGGGTATTAAGACAATTTAAAACTGTGGTGTTACGAAAGAATGCTCAACATCATTAATTATTAGAGAAATGCAAATCAAAACTACAATGAGCTATCATCTCACACCGGTCAGAATGGCCATCATCAAAAAATCTAGAACAATAAATGCTGGAGAGGGTGTGGAGAAAAGGGAACCTTCTTGCACTGTTGGTGGGAATGCAAATTGATACAGCCACTATGGAGAACAGTATGGAGGTTCCTTAAAATACTAAAAATGGAATTACCATACGACCCAGCAATCCCACTACTGGACATATACCCTGAGAAAACCATAATTCAAAAAGAGTCATGTACCAAAATGTTCATTGCAGCTCTATTTACAATAGCCAGGTCATGGAGGCAACCTAAGTGTCCATCAACAGATGAATGGTTAAAGAAGATGTGGCACATATACACAATGGAATATTACTCAGCCATAAAAAGAAACGAAATTGAGTTATTTGTAGTGAGGTGGATGGACCTAGAGTCTGTCATACAGAGTGAAGTTAAGTCAGAAAGAGAAAAATACTGTATGCTAACACATATATATGGAATCTAAGAAAAAAAAAAAGGTCATGAAGAACCTAGGGGTAAGACAGGAATAAAGACACAGACCTACTAGAGAATGGACTTGAGGATATGGGGAGGGGGAAGGGTAAGCTGTGACAAAGTGAGAGAGCGGCATGGACATATATACACTACCAAACGTAAAATAGCTAGCTAGTGGGAAGCAGCCGCATAGCACAGGGAGATAGCTCGGTGCTTTGTGACCACCTAGAGGGGTGGGATAGGGAGGGTGGGAGGGAGGGAGACACAAGAGGGAAGAGATATGGGAACATATGTATAACTGATTCACTTTGTTATAAAGCAGAAACTAACACACAATTGTAAAGCAATTATACTCCAGTAAAGATGTTAAAAATAAATAAATAAATAAATAAAATAAAATAAAACTATGGTATTTAAGACAATGTGGTATTAGAGCAAAGACAGACAAACAGACAATAGAATGGAGAGTTTGGAAACCCACACATAAATGGATACTTGATTTATGACAAGGGTAAGACTGTGCTGAAGGGGGAAAGAATGAACATTTTAATAAATGGTGCCATTCAATAAAACATCCATATGGAAAAAATGCATTCTGATCCCCCCTACCTCACATAACACATAAAAATCAATTCTAGGTGGAGTGTAGATCTAAATGTAAAAGGCAAAATTATTACATTTTCAAGAAACATATAGGAGACTAGCTTTATGAACTTGGGGTAGGCAGAGAACTCTTTTTTTTTGGCCATGCTGTGTGGCATGTTGGATCTTAGTTCCTCGACCACAGATGGAACCCATGCCCTCTGCCGTGGAAACGCGGGGTCTTAACCACAGGACCGCCAGGGAAATCCCAAGAATTCTTAAATTCTAAAAGCATTAACTGGACTTCCCTGGTGGTGCAGTGGTTAAGAATCCACCTGCCAATGCAGGGGACACGGGTTTCAGCCCTGGTCTAGGAAGATCCCGTATGTTGTGGAGCAACTAAGCCTGTGCGCCACAACTACTGAGCCTACTCGCCACAACTACTGAAGCCCACACGCTCTAGGGCTCGTGCTCTGCAACAAGAGAAGCCACCACAATGAGATGCCCGCGCACCGCAATGAAGAGTAGCCCCCGCTCGCCACAACTAGAGGAAGCCCGCGCGCAGCAACGAAGATCCAACGCAGCCAAAAATAAATAAATAAGTATGTAAATAAATAAATAAAAGCATTAACCGTAAAGCAGGGAGAAAAGGATAAAATGGACTTTAGGAAAATTAAAAATCTTTTCATCAAAAGATACCACTGGGGGGACTTCCCTGGTGGTCCAGTGACTAAGACTCTGCGCTCCCAATGCAGGGGGCCCGGATTCAATCCCTGGTCAGGGAACTAGATCCCGCATGCTGCAAACAAGAGTTCATAAGCTGCAACTAAAGATCCCGCACGCCGCAACAAAGATCCTGCACTCAACAACGAAGATCCCGCATGCCGCAACTAAGACCTGGCACGGCCAAATAAATAAATAAATATTGAAAAAAAAGATACCATTGAGGGGAATTCTCTGGCTGTCCACTGGTTAAGACTCCTCACTTTCACTGCCGAGGGCCCAGGTTCAATCCCTGGTTGGGGAACTAAGATCCCACAAGCTGCACGGCACAGCCAAAAAAAATACCACCAAGAGTGAAAAGGCAAGCCTCAGAGTGGGAGAAGTTCTCTGCAATGCAGATTCCAACAAAGAACTTATATCCAGAACATATAAATACATTACAAATCAATAAAAAGGTCAGATATTCCAATTTTCTAAAAATAGAGAAAGATCTGAGCAGGGACTTCCCAAAAGAAGGTTCCAAACAGGCAATAAATGAAAAAGTGGTCACCTTCCACGGTCGTTAAGGAAATGTAAGTTAAAACTACAATAGGGTTGGCACCTTCCTATACTCAGCACCAGCTAAACTGAGGAGCGACTGGAATTCTCCTTCACACACTGCCAGTGGGAATGGGGAATGGTACCGCCACTTTGGAAAATGCTTTGGCAGTATCTACCGAGGCTGGAAAACTCCAGCAATTCCACTCCTGCAAATACACTCGACAGAAATGCCTATACATGTTCACCGAAAGGCGTGTGGTAGTGTTCACAGCAGGGCTATTCACAATAGCAAAAGAACTAGAAACAACTTCAATGCGCATCAATTTGGTGGGTAAGTAAATCGCGGTTCGTTCATATAACAGGACATATACTGAGACTAAACTATTTGCAGCAACGTGGGTGAATCTCACAAACACGTGTTGTGCACAAGAAGGCAGACAAGAGAGAGAACATAGAATACGATGCCATTTATGTGAAGTTCAAAGCAGGCAAAGCTAACCTGGGGGGCGGTTAGAGACCAGAAGGGGCATATGGAGAGCTGGGGGTGGGAGAACTGGTCCCACAGGTGTGTTCAGTAATTGCAAATTCAGTGAGTGGTACACTTAACGATTTGTGCAAATTTCTGTATGCATGTTACACTTCTATAAAAATCCCTTGAAACTAAGAAATGTTAAAGTAGGGTGGGTTCTAGAACATTCCTCACAAGCTGCTTGCCTGGACCTTTTTTGTGAAGCCAGGACCCAATTCCATATCCAAGACTTCCTGGAGGGCAGTTTAAAGGACCCCGATCTAGTTTACCCCCTTCAGTTTATTATGAATATTTTAGTTCCCTCATTTTATAGGAGGAAGCTGGGGACAGAGAGAAGAGACCCACCCAGGTCACAAAGTGTACAGACGGCAGGGCCAGGCCTAGAACGCAGAAGCGAGGGCTTGGAAAGAAGCAGAAATCGACGTGGTGTGGCACAACGTAGAAGCATGTGGGCTCTGCCATCCTCTAGTTGCGCGATTCACGTCACCTAACCCTCCTGCACCTTAGTTTTGTCTGAAAATCAGAGCTCACAATGGTACCTGCCTCAGGGCTGCCATGAACGCCAAGTAACACCAGCGAAGAACTCAGCATACAGCTCAAAGACTCTGGCCACGATGATGGCTATTCTTTACTTTTTTTGGCCCAACTACTTGGCTTGTGGGATCCTAGTTCCCCGACCGGGGATTGAACCCCGGCCCTCAGCAGTGGAAGCGCAGAGTCCTAACCACTGGACATCCAGGGAATTCCCGACTGCTATTCTTACTGATGATGCCAGATGGGGAGAGAAAAGGGATTCACATGTGCTCAGCACATCTTCCCAGCAGGACACTGCCAGGGGGGCCTGCTGATCTCATGCCATCCTCCCACAGCCCTTCAAGGTGGGACTATTAGACCCATTTTAAGGATGAACGTATGGAGCCTAGAGAGTTGGATGACCTGAGGTCCAGGCAAAGCCAGGAATGCAAGTGAGGTCTGTCTGACCCCAGAGGCACCAAAGAGCAGGACGACATGTCCCAGTCTGATGAAGGGAGAACCTCTCTTGGAGGGGGCGGGGCCTGGGGCTTGAGGAAGGGCCCTGCAAAGCCTCATCCCCTGGGGCACCTCTCCTGCACCCCCAGCTTCCCTGAGGGACCTCTCTCGGTCTTGGCACCAGCCCGCCCTCGCTCAACTCCAGATGTGTGGGCACCACCCAAGGACAGCCCCAGCCTCCACCCCACCTGCTCCCTCCCCCAGCCCAGCCCATTAACATCCCACATCAGATCCCCTCCCTCCCCACAGTCCCAGACAGCTCAGGCCTCATCCTCCCCAACCTGGGGCGTCTCTCTCTCCTGCAGCCTCCCTCAGGGCCCCGCTTTTCTGACACCCAGATCTGGCCCTGCCCCTTCCTGCTTAACGGTCTCTAAGGACCAGGATAAGCATAACTAAGTTCTCCAGAGACCCTTCCCCACCTCTGTCACAGCACTCACCACTCCTCCATGTTCGTTAGGTGCCAGGCACCACCCCAGGCCCAAGGGACAGAGCAGGCAATAAGACAAGCCCTGAAAGCTTCCTGTCCCCAGCGCCCAGGTTGACTCACGTCTGAATCCCCAAGTGCCTGGAGCAGGCCCAGCCCAGAAACACAAGTCTGAAAATGTTAGTGAACGAATGGGCAGGTCCGGCTGTGCACACTGAGGCCACTGCCTCCGCATCTGATCTGGCAAACACCTCCTGAGGCCCCTGCTCCTGCGGTTCCTGCTGCCTGGAAGGCCAGGTCCCTCCTTCTCTGTGCACCCAACTCCTACACAGCTTCTAAAGCCCTGTCTAACACCACCTCCCCTGTGAAGCCCTCTTCAGGCCTTTGAAGGCTGAGACAGCCCCTCCTTTCTGTGGGGGTCCCTTATTACCCTGTGTGGAAATGATTGTGTCCAGGTCTGTCTCCATCAGACTGGGATCCCCCCTGCAGGGTCACTCAAGGATAGGGAGACCACGGGTCCACCTGGGACTCATTCCTCCGCCTCCAGAATATGTGTGAGGTCTGGTGCAGGGCAGCTTCAGTAAATATTTGTGGAATGAATGAGCAAATGAATGACTCCATCAAGAGAAGAATGAAGGTCAGGAAGAGGGCAACACTGGCTCAGGGGCCCTGGGGAGAACTGGAGACAAGTGTGGGAAAAGACTGGAAGCCCCCCGGGGTCACAGCTCTGCTCTCCTGATACCCCCTCCCTGACCTCCACCCCTGCTCCCCACCGAGAACCCCAGGAAGCCTCTGGGGTTGGCTCCACTCCCACACGTGCAGAGGCGCTCCGTCTCCCAGCCAGCCTGGCCTGGTCCTCAGGGCCCCTGAGTGAGGCTGTTACGAAGTGTTTGGTTTCCCGTCTGTAAGCCATCTGGCCCTCCCCCGGAGGAGGTCCACATTAGGTCAGGAGCTCCCTAGGGACAGAGGAAATAGCTCTGTGACGCGCTGCTTTCGGGGGCCTCCGACGTCCTGTGGAACCTGTGTAATCCTCTCAACCTCAGCATCCACAGCTATCAGCCAGCCCACCTCACGGTGACCGAGGGGCTTCGCCCAGACAACGGATGCCGGCGGGCCAGGGACCCAGCTGCTCGAGGCAGCTTCCTGCTCCCCAGGTCCTGTGCGTCTCCCCTCCCTGGCCTCCTGGCAGGAAGCAGCAGGGTGCAGGGGAGAAGGCAGGGGCTTCGAGCATGTCACACAGCTCCAGCAGGGACTCGCCCTGTGACCTGTTTCCTTACCTTCAGAAGGAGGAAGATAGGACAAACCTCACCGACTAGCTGAGAGGTTTAATGAGTGACACCTGCAAGGGCCTAGCACCGTGCCTGGTGCAGAACAGGTGCTCCATATATCCTCGCTGACCCACAAAGGCACCTCGGTCTCTGTTCTGGTAAAATGCAGGAGTGACACTCCAGGGGCTACAGGACCATCTCCACGGCTGGTGCTCAGGAAGGAGAGGACTGGACATTCAGAGCACAGTGGTTAAGACTCGGGCTCTGGAGACTCAGAGACGTGGCATCCATCCTGGCTATGCCTTATAAGAGACGTGGCATTCGTCCTGGCTATGCCTTATACTTGCTGTGTGACCTGGGCAAGTCGCTTTACCTCTCTGAGCCTCTTCAAGATGGATATTACATAAGTTGGCATGTGTCAACACACTCGGTGGGCAAATGTGACAAAATGACTGCTCTAGCAATGGTGATTTACAGCGGCCTACCCTGGGCCAGGCGCTGCAAGAGGCGCCCCGCCTGTGCCGCCTCGTGGAGTCCTCATGATGCCAGTCGTTCCCATCTCTGCCGTGCATCGGCAGGCTGGCAGCACCCAGGGTTGGACCTGGCTCTGATGGCAGAGTCTGTGCCCACCGCTGCTCCAGCAGCAATTAGGCTGGTGACGTCGCGGCCACAGTCAGGAGTTGTTGGGTGCCTGGGTCACGTCCCCACTGGTCCGTGTGCCGTGCCAGCCCAGGCATCCCTCCTCCTCACTAGGCACCGCTCAGGAAAGGCACCTTCATCTACCACCTGTCCCCACAAGGGCCACTCACCAGGATGGTCGTAACCACCAGCGTCTTATTGGCTAGTGTCTGCGACAGGTTGATGTCCAGGGTGGTGGCGTTCATCGCCAGGGTCCGGTTGGAGTACCACACCCCGATCTGAGGCAGAGAGGGCACTGTCAGCACAGGCCCTGCCTGAGGCTGCCTCAAGCCCTCTGGGCCCCGCCCCGCCCTGCCCCGGCCCCCAGCTCCATCCAGGCTCTGGCATCGTCCTGGGGATGCTCACCTCACGGTGGCCCTGCCGAGACTTCTCCAGGATGCGCAGGGTGTAGTTGGTCCTCTGCCCTTTGCTGTTGAACTCGACCCGCCCAGTCAGCCCGTCATACTCTACCTAGCAGGGCGGGAGGAGGGCAGAGGGAAGGGTGGCAGGGGCCCAGAGGGGAAGAGACAGAGATGGAGGAGACGAGAGAGGGAGAGGGACCAGGAAGGACCACAGTTAAACGAGTAAGACAACATGCCAGCAAACGAGAGGAGATGGAACAAAGAAGCAGGGCAAGGGCAGCGCAGACAGGCAGAGGAAGGCCGGGAGAGGAGAGACAGACGGGAGAGTGAGGCCCAGGGAGAGCAGGAGATGGGGCCGGGGTCGGAGGTGGGGGGACAGGGCAGGGGGGATGGACACAGTGAGCACCCCCCTGGGAGGCAGGCTGCCACGCCACCTTGGCCCTCCCTGCTCCCGGCTCACCATGCGCAGGTAGTTCATGAGGCTGGTCCCATGGGGCCAAATGTTGGCCGACGTACAGGCCAGCGGCTTCACACCGATCTCCTGGCTGCGGTTCAGCTCCCGGACGGCGCTCACCACCACGTGCACGGCGTCGAACATCAGGGCAGCTGACAGCTGGGGTGTGGGGTGTGGGGGTGGGGGCAGAGATGCGGAGGGATGGGAAAGATGCAGTTCAGCCAGGGGAGCCCCAAAGCCCCATGGTGCCACCCCCAAGCCCTGAGACAACTCTCCTCTCTCCAGGAACATAAAACCACGCAGGTCAGGAGCGAGGAGGGTCTTCTAGGGGATCGGAGATGACAGTGGGAAAGACGTGCATGCTGCCCACGCTGCCATGGAGGCAGCTCTTCCTGACTGCGTGCGGCCTGTGTCTGTTTGGGGAAGGGCACGTCTGACAGGGTTTGCCTAGACGGCCAGCTGTTACCCTCAAGGGGGATGTTGGTGGGTGCAGGAATCTGTGTGTCTTTGTGGCTGATGTAGAGTCATGGAGGGTGGGGGGAGACAGCCACAGCCCCTGTCTGAATGTGTCTGGGGACACATTTATGTGGGTGGGGCTGGAAAAACATGCTTATTTGTCTATATACAGGGTGGGCCTGATATGTAGGAAGCAGGAGAACGTAACGGTTATGAGTCCAGGGCTTGGGAGGCTCTGAGCTGGAGGCCCGGCCCTACTACTTCCTGTAGAGAACCAAGTCCACACCTCTCTCAGAATCTCAGTTTCCTCCCTTGTAAAGGAAGGGTGATAGTTATCTCTGCCTCCGAGTGCTTATGTGGGGCTCAAGCGAGACAATGCATGCAAAGTGCTCAAAATAGCGCCTGGCACACAGTGAGGGCTCGACACAAACTGGCCACTGAGCGGTGACGGCCAATATGGGATGCGTGTCTGGGAGAGCGTGTCTTGGCTGGGTGGGGTAAAGGTCTGAATATCCGTGTTGGGTAGGTAGGTGTGGGGATGGACGCTCCCCTGTCCGTGTATGTGTGCGATGGCCCTGCACGCACATGTCTGACTGCAAGGCTCAGTGTCTGTGTGAGTTTTTCTGCACGTAGGAGTGTCTTGGTACCTTGGTGTATGGCTAGATGTTTGTGAACAAATACACATAAATATGCATCTTTTGTATGTTTGCATTTATTCAACATGTATTATCGGATACCTACTCTGAGCAGGTGGTTTTAGATGCTGGGGATACCATGGTGAACAAAACAGAAACGCCCGCCCTCATGGAACTTACAAGCTAAATATCTGTACATACCTCTAAGCAAAACACAGAGCAAGCCACATGGCGATTAGATAAGCAAAGATAGATGCTATGGAGAAAAATTTGGCAGGGAAGGTGGCTAAATAGTGGGTAGTTTGCCATTTTGTAAACAGGGGGACATTTGAGCAGTAACTTGGAGAGGAGGGAGCGAATTGCTAGCTCCCTGGGGAA
Organism: Phocoena sinus; assembly: GCF_008692025.1. Taxonomy (NCBI): domain Eukaryota; kingdom Metazoa; phylum Chordata; class Mammalia; order Artiodactyla; family Phocoenidae; genus Phocoena; species Phocoena sinus. Next base: position 11,138,004 of record NC_045781.1, read on the forward strand.
GTGCACGCAAAGCAGCAGGAAGAGCAAGTGCAAAGGCCCTGAGTTGCGCATGTGCTGGGGCAGCAGAGGCACCTGGAGGAGACCCGTGTGGCTGGAGCGGCTTGGGAGGTGGAAAGGAAGAAAGGGGTCAGACTTAGCTCAGGGCCACGCTGTGAGGCCTCGTGGATGTTCTCAGAAAGCGAGTGGGGCACCGGAGGGTTCTGAGCACAACCGGCCAAGGCCTGAAGGGGCCCTGGAAGTGTCTGTGTGCAGGATGCCCATGTGCCGGGGGCAAGGGTGTGAGCTCACCGCGGGGCCGGGGTAGGTGCTGGCTTCACAGTTCTCCCTCCAGGACATGTTGAGGCTGCGCACAAACTCAGGATAGAAGGGGTGAGAGGTGTTGAACATGGAGAAGCCCAGGATGTTGGAGGAGTCCTCCACGATCCCGTCCAGGTGCAGGATGGGGAAGTCCTGGGACCGAGAAGAGGGGGTGAGGGAGGGGCTGGGCCCACGTCAGGGCAGATGCTGCACAGGGAGATGGGGGCTTCGGGGGCTGCAGAGGGTACGCACCATGGTGGTGAGGATGTACTTGTAAAACGCTGAGGTCATTCCCAGCTCCGAGGCCTGGAGAACACAGGAGGCAGGCATGGGGAGAAGTCGAGAGAGCAAGAGAGATTTAGAGACAGGCCTTGCAAGGAGACACCCCGTGAGGAACAGTAAGAGACACCCAGAGACAGAGAGAGACAGGGGAAAGGAGACAAGTGGGGGCAGAGGGAGACCTTGGTTGCTCATGTCCCGCAGGGTGACTAGGGCCCCACGTGGGAAGAAGATTTTGTTGGAGGAGAGAATGACATCCTCAAGTGCCCGCCTCCCTCTTTAGGTCACTTAGAAGACTACCTTCTGGAGACAGGCAAAGGGACACCTCAGAAACAGGGTGGGGGAGGGCAACCTTAACCTTAACCTTAACCCCCAGGTTGCCCCAAAGCCAAATTTGGGCTGCTAATGGGTAAGGCTCAGCCTGGTCACAGGTCAGAAAAACTACCCCCTGCAATCTTTAAAAGCACTTTGCAGGGCTTCCCTGGTGGCGCAGCGGTTGAGAGTCCGCCTGCCGATGCAGGGGACGCGGGTTTGTGCCCCAGTCTGGGAAGATCCCACATGCCGCGGAGCGGCTGGGCCCGTGAGCCATGGCCGCTGGGCCTGCGCGTCCGGAGCCTGTGCTCCGCAGCGGGAGAGGCCACAACAGTGAAACGCCCACATACCGCAAAAAAAAAAAAAAAGCACTTTGCAATGAAAGGCAGCCAATTTAAAACTCAAGATTCGGGAATTCCCTGGCGGTCCAATGGTTGGGACTCCGCACTTCCACTGCAGGGGGCACAGGTTCGATCTCTGGTCAGGGAAATAAGATCCCGCAAGCCGTGCAGCGCAGCCAAAAAAATAAAAAAATAAAAAATAAATAAAAATAAATAAATCTCAAGATTCATGTTGTGAGCCCCCTTTCTCACAGTCCTCAAGGAAAACAAAGCTAGAAGACGTCTCCATGCTAGGAGTGCCCAGTTCTGTCCTGCTACCATCATTAGAACATGAAATGGCACCAGACTGCATTGCCTGTGTGGCAGGAGCTGTTATCACATGGGTTACAGCCCATTCCAGGACAGAAAAATGCAGGCTCAAGAGGAAAGTGACCACCGGTCACTTGGCTCGCACAGGAGGGGCTGGGACCCCGGCCCAGGCCTGCATGGTCTGCCTCCAGAACCCGAAATCTTTTCTCTAAGCCTCAAGAGCCCTGTGGATCCTGTCCACACTTCTTCCTGTTAGCTACGATCGGCAATGATATATGGTTTTAATTTTTTAAAAACTGGAGAAAAATAAATAATACACATTTGATTATGAGGAAAAATTAAGAGCAGGGAACAATGAATGATTAACGAATGTGGGTCACCATTGGATGGCATGCGGAGGGCCCATGGGGAAATGTCGTGTGCTGGCCCTTCCTGGGTGGTGCCCTTGAGACAGTCCGTTCCCCGCCCCCCCCAGAACCCCTGCTTCTTCATCCAAAAAATGGTATCATACCTGCCCTGCCCTGTAGGTTGGAGTGAGAGCCAAATTACCTTGTTTTTTTTTGTTTTTTGGCGGCCACACTGAACGAATTGTGGGCTCCTAGTTCTCTGACCAGGGAGAGAACCAGGGCCCCCTGCAGTGGAAGCGCAGAGCCCTAACCACTGGACCACCAGGGAAGTCCCGAGAGCCAAATTAAAGAAGGCGCGCAAACACCTCGACACAGAGTAGGAGAGGCACTCAGTAAAGATGACAGGGCGCTCCCACTACGACCGTGTTTATTCTGGGCCAGGGCCTGTCCCAGTGCTTCCCCACCTTTCACTCATTAACCCTCACGGCACCCCACTGAGGTAGCAGGTATGCACAGAGAGGGAAGGCGACTGTCCAGGGTCCAACCAAGGGTGCAGCCGGCAAGCAGCTGAGCTGAGAGACAAAACTTCCTATTTAGGGTTTGCACATAGGAGGCGGGGCTCCGGACCACCACGTGATAACTGAGGCCCATGGGCCTTGGTTGACTTGTTCTGTCACCCCATGTTTCTGCTCCTGACCCTGTCGGGAAATCAGGTGGGGACCCACCAGAGAGGGGAAATCAGGTGGGGACCCACCTTACGGAGAATGAGGTGGGAAATGGATGCGTTGGCGTCGATGATGATGGTGGACACTTTGTCATCTCGGATCTCCTTGAGCAGCGGCGTGGGGTCCCGGCTGTCGTCCAGCATCCTCACTGACAGCGTCTCCTTGGAGATGAGGAAGCCGCGCACCAGTTCCTCCAATCGCAGCAGGCCTGAGGGAGGGGTGGGGCCCTGGGTTAGAGCCCCTCCGTGTGCCTGGAGATGGGGCAGCCGCTCCCTCCTCTCTGGCACGGGGTAGCTGGGGAGAGGACCAGGGCTCGCCCAGGATGTGGGGTGCCTGTTTGGAGTGCAGCTGGCTCTCTTGGGGTGCTGGGCCCAGGCGCCTGATGCTCGGGTCCTCTCAAATTGAAGTCTCAACCGAGACCTCCCCCGACCTCCAGATCGCTGTCTCCTGCCACCTTTCTGTCCCCACCGGGCTGCATGACAAACGTCGCACACTTCACGTGTGCATAGCCGCAATCTGCTCTCCTCGCCAAACCACCACAGTGGTGAACAGACTCCAGCCGGCCAGGCGCTCAGGCCAGAACCTTTGACGGCAGCCTGGCCCCTGTCTGTCTCTCACACCCACGGCCAATCCACCGAGGCTCTACTTTCAAAACACACCCCATGGCACCGCATCCCCGTCACGGCCCTGGCCTGAGCCACTGCCATCTCCCGCCTGTGACATCGGCCACGCCTGCCCCCGGAGAGTCTGTTCCCTACACAGCAGCCAGAACTGCTGCTGTAACGCAGATGTGTCCTCCTCTGTTCCAAACCCTCCAACAGCTTCTCGCTGGTTCAGAGTGAAGGCCAAAGTCCTCACAGTCTGCAAGGCCCTACTCCATCTGCCGACTCGCTTCATTATGTCCCTGACCTCATCTCCTCCTCTCCCACTCGCTTGGCTCCAGCCACGCCGGCCTCCTTGTTGTCACACACACACACACGTGCCCCATGGCCTCTGCGCTGGCTGTTCCCTCTGCCTGGAACGCTCCTCTCCAGACCCCCACACTCCAGATCTTTACTCAGATATCACCTCCTAGGTGAGGCCCACGCCAACCATTCTATTTCAAATTGCACCCCCTTACTCCAGCTCTCCCAATTCCCGTCATCCTCCTCTATTTGTCCACAGGACTCACTACTCCTTACCAGACCACGTCTTCTCTATGTCCACTGCCTGGCTCTTCTCATTAGGTTTGACAAGGGCCTGGCTCATGCACTGCCACATCCCCAATACCAAGAACAATGTCTGGGGACTTCGCTGGTGGATCAGTGGTTAAGAATCCACCTGCCAATGCAGGGGACAGGGGTTCAAGCCCTGGTCCAGGAAGATCTCACATGTCTCAGAGCAACAAAGCCCGTGCGCCACAACTACTGAGCCTGCGCTCTAGAGCCTGCAAGCCACAACTACTAAAGCCCACGCGCCTAGAGCCCGTGCTCCACGACAAGAGAAGCCACTGCAGTGAGAAGCCTGCACACTGCAACGAGTGACCCCCGTTGGCCGCAACTAGAGAAAGCCTGCGCGCAGCAACGAACACCCAACACAGCCAAAAATATATAAATAAGTAAAAAATAAAAATAAATGTCTGGACCACGGCAGGTATGCAGTGAATACCTTTTGAAAGAGGAATCCCTCCTGGAGGTGACTGAGCACGGTCCTCTCTCTCTCCAGCGGCACCTACAAGCCCGTCAGCCTCCCAGACGTCTCCACTTGAATGTCTCAAAGACACCTCAAACACAGCATGTGCCCCTGAACTGACTGTCCCCTCCTCCTCGGGCAGGACCTGGTCACCTTCCATGACCCCACCCTCTCCCTTCCCTCACAACTCTCCTCAAATCCATTCTGGCCCCTCCGTCCCCATGCCACCACCTGAGCCCTAACCAGGACCATCCCTCCCCGCCTCTAGCTGCTCTCCATGCCACATCTCGTGCCATGGAGTCTCCAAGTCTACTCTCTGTGTTGCAGCCAAAGAACCCAAAGAGCTCTTCCTGCAACACACTCGTCCCTGCCCGGTGTGGGTACTTTCCATGGCCCCCATCGTCTTCAGGAAAAAACAAAAGGCCCTCAGTGATCATGCCCCGTTCCCGGGTCCTACTTCATTGCTCCCATGCTGGGAGCATCTCTGAACCTCCTAGGGCCTCGCCTCTGCCCTGCCCTGCCCTCTGCTTTGTACATACTCCCTCTCTTCTCTCCCACCTCACCTCCTCCCTACCTTGCAGGTCCATCTTAGAGGTCCCTTTCTCTGGGAGGCAGGCTCTGAACCTCCTAGACTAGGGTTGGATCACCCCCGCTTAACTCCTGAGAGCTCGCAACACTCCGCATCACAACTGCTTGACCACGGCGTCCCCCAGTGGCCCCGGAGCTCCGGGAAGCCGGGGACCACGCCTAGCGCTGTTCACTGCGAAATCACTGGGACCTAGCAGGGGCCCTGCTCCGAGCACGTGCTCAGTCACTATCTGCGGACTAAAGAGTCTCTTTGGGGGCAGGAGTGGGTGGGGAGGGGGTGGCCTGTGGAACCAGAGGTCTGGGTTCCTAAAGGGGAAGGGATGGTGGAGACTAGGAGAGCCTGTGTCTGGATTCCCCGGGCCTTAAAATCAGGGGGCATTCATGACTGTGGGAGACTAGATGTCTTGGGAAGGGGAGTTTGGGGAAATAGAAAACAAGGCATCCAGTTCTCCTCCCTCGTGGGACTTCCCTGGCAGTCCGGTTGTTAGGACTCTGCACTCTCACTGCCAAGGGCCTGGGTTCAATCCCCGGTCGGGGAAACTAGGATCCCACAGGCCGGGCGGCGCGTCCAAAAAAATAAAATAAAATAAAAAACAGTTCTCCTCCCTCACACTCGGCCTTGGCGCAGATGAGGCTGGCCGAGGGGTAGTTGAAGGACTTGAGGATCCGGGAGACCGCCAGGCTGACGTCCTCGTTACTGGGGTACAGGCTGACAGACGCGAAGCGAAGGTACTGAAGGCGGGGCATCTCCTCGGGACCCACCTTGACGTGGGGGATCTGAACAGAGAAGGACCTTTGCTTCCATCCTGCTCCCCCCTCCCCAGCCCTCGCCTCCAGGGACCGCCCCCCCGCCAACCCCGCGTTCCCACCTCACCTCCTTCTCCCCACAGATATGGCTCACGGTGGAGGCCGACGCAGGGCTGGAGGATGGCCCCAGGACAGACACGACCCCCTTGGGCAGGATCTGACACACTGTGAGGGGTGGGAAGAGACCGCAGATTCAGGGACCCTCTTCCTCCTCTCTGTCCCCGCCCTCAGGGAACTGCCTTGGCCCAGGAGATAACCCGACACTCCACATGGAGCTGCCTGACCCTCCTCCACCACCTGGGGACCCAGAAGCCCAGTCCCTGACCCAGCCCACCGCAGGAGACAAAAGGAGGGGGCACAAGACAGAGGGAGGCAGGGAGACATGGCAACAGAGGGCCGGCAGACCAAGAGAGAGACAAAGGAAGAAATGAAGAGGATACACCAAGGACCTCCTTCTGGCTGCAAATCCAGTGCCTGGTTTCTCAGCCTTTGTCTCTCTTAAGCTTTTGAACTACGCACAACCTAAGGTGCATCCAACACCCCCTCTACCCTGAACCCACAGCCAAGGTCCCCTCTACACTCTACACCCCAAACACCATTCCTCTGCTGCATTTCCTCGCTCCTCTTTCTTCCATTTTCTTTCTCCTTAAACATGTGTGCATCTCAAGACTGGGAGGTGGACGGAAGACTTGGTTTTTACCTGTCCAGTGCCCATCCCCACGGCAGAACCCTAACTTTTCCTGAGGTAATCACATGGTTCCCAGAATTGATTGGTACCTGACCCAGGATCAAAGAACCACATTGTGCTGGCCACAGGGATCGGTTCAGAGATGGGGACAGGCTCAAACTAGGCCACCGAGAGCCTTCCCCAGGTCCTCTGCTAAAATTATCACTGGGTTTGCTAAACTGGTGAGATGCAAAGTTTTGAGCAGTTGAGGCCATCTTGCCACCAGCTGGGGAGGGCCTTCCTGAAAATGAAGCCAATTTAGAGGAAAGTAGGACCCAGAGATGAAGACACAGACGTTCCTGGAACATCATTTGAGGGCCTGTATTAAGCCTTGCCTGAAACAATCCTGGGATATCATTTGGGTACCTGGATTCAACCAAGCCTGAAATTAATCTTTAGGCCTTTTAGTGACATGAGCTGATAAGTTCTCTTTTTTCCTTAAGGCAGCCTGAGCTGGGTTTCTGCCATCCAACTAAGAGCACCGTAACTAAACGTTTCATCTTCCTCCAAACTTATTCCTTCTGTGTCTTCCATGTTGGTGAGGGTCCCACCATTTACACACACCAAATACCTGGAAATGGTCCTCGCCTTCAATCTTCCTCCTAATGGCCAATTAGTCACCAAATCCTGTCTCTATTTGTCCCCAAATTTTCTCATATCTGTCCGCTTCTCTTCGACCCCTCCTCCCCTGTCCTACTTTAGGGCTGTCAACTCAGGCATGCACCAGTCTCCTCGCCAGCTACCCAAATCTAGCTTCCAGACTCCACTTTCACCAGCTCCCTGTTCCAAACCCATCAACGACTCCCCACTGCCTGTAGGTGAAGGTAGCGTCTTTCAACCTGACCTGTAGACCTCCTCGAGCTGGCCTGTCAATCTGCCCAGCCTCACCTCCCACTGCCGAGTCACACTCCAGTCCAGAAGTCTCTCACGATCCCCCCAAACACGTCCTGAGTCCAGGTGTTCAGGATGGGTGCAACCCCACATCGAGTTGCTTGGCTCCAAATACTCAGTCCTCCCCTCTGCCCCAGCTCCAGACTACAGGCACATGCCTGGAATACCATCTCCCTCCATACCCTCCAACCCGGCCTCTCATTGTGTTCTGTGCTACACCAGTCAAAAAAGTCCAGGAAACATTGGACCCCATTCTCCCTCTCAGTGATCTGAAACACACATGAACATAACAAAGGCTCTAATAAAGGCCTGCAGGAAAGAAATCTGTCTAAAACACCTTTGAAGGCAGCATCTCCCGAAGGTCTAATGTCCCCAGCACGTCTATTCAAGGGCCATTTGCTCAGTCTGTGAGTATTCAACAGACTCATGCACCCCTACTATAGGGCTGGTTGTGTTCCACGGGGCATACCTCGAGCAACACCTCTCCCTCTATATCCTGCTCATCTTTCAGAGCTCAGCTTCAGTTCAGTCTTCTCCAGAACACCTTCGCTGTCCCTGCCCCTGAGGCACCCTGGCCTCGCTGCCTGGGCCCCTCATTACTTAGCTCTGGGGGCTAAGTGTCCCCAGCCAGCTGTGAAGCTTCTCTTTCAAACGAGGCCCTCAGCTCCTCCAGGGCAGCACAGGGGCTGATGCTCTCCCCACCGCCCCAGGCCCAGCAGCACCATCTCTGGGAAGAAGAGGGCAGTGCAGATAGGAAGGAAGGGGCAGATGGAACTAGAAGAGAACACGGCAAGCTGAGGCGGCCAGGGCCGAGGAACAGACGGAGGGCCACCAGCCTGCCCTGCCTCACCCCACGGCCCCTGTGGCCCTGCTCACTGGTGTCCGTGGTCTCGTACTGGCTGTCCCGCTGCAGCTCAAAGATGTCTACTTCCACGCGGGCCTTGGCTGGGACCTCGATGATCCCGTTGATCTGCTCCCGGGCCAGGGCCAGGGCCAGACGTTCACCGCGGCCACACACTGTCTGGTCGTCCAGGATGGCAGCTGAGGGGACACAGGAGTTGGGGACCATACTCCTGGGTCCTGAGGGAGGAAGGGCTGGGCTCCTGGATTCCTTGGCTCTGAGGGAGGCTGGAGGTGGGGTCAGGGCTCCAGACTCCCTGATCTGAGGTTGGAGAGAGCCGGGATCTGGACTCCTAGGTCCGGGGGAGGAAGGAGCCGGGGGCTGCTGGGCCGAGGCCCAGATCCCTGGGTCATGAGGGGCTGGCAGGCCCAGAAAAGAGCCCCAGGGAGGGCTCCGGGAGGGTCTGTGAGGAGGCAGGGGCCAGCTGGGGCGCTGTAGGGCCTCACCCATGCGCAGTGATGAGAGCACCTGGCAGCTGGGGCTGGCAAAGGCGACAATCAGCAGCAGCAGCAGCTCAGCCGGCATCTTCCTCCTTCCTCATGGGGACGCAGCTGCCGCGGCCCCCACTCGCCACCTGCAGGGAGACCCCCAGCCCACGGGGAGATTGCTGATATGGGGGCCTCTAAGCCCCTCTGGGGACTGCTGGATGGGGTGGTGACCACAGAGCCTGGGACACTGTTGCTGAGCTCTGAAGGGCCCTGCCCTCATTAGAGCTGACGAGACTGAAGGCATCGCTGTAGGGGGAGCTGAGAATCAGAGGAGCGCTAGCAGGGAGAAGCCCACAGCACGCAGGCACTGAGTGGGAGAAACACTGCTAGAGCCACCAAAATGGGAGGCAGGCATGAAAAGGATCTCAGGTAAGAGCGAATTCCAGGAACCATCTCCACCCCAGGAGGAGACCAGGAAGTGCCACCCCCCCACCCAATTCCGCCCCTGTCTCTGGGCAGGCAGCTGTTACTAGGCAACAGAAACCGGCTGGAGAGGATGCAGTGGTTGCTAGGCAACCCCATCCCAGGCCTCACTTGCCACCTTCCTGACATCCCTGGTTCCCACAATCCCACAGGGAGAGAGGCCTGGACATCCGGGGTCTGGAGGGGAGAGTATCCAGGAGTTAGGAAACTTGGGAAGAGAAAGACACATGGAGGCACACAGATGGAGTCAGATGGTCAGACCCGAGGCACCTAAGGGACTAAAAAAGAAAAAAGGAAAAAAGAAGGGTAAAGAGAGGGAAGGGGGGAAGCAGAGAGACAGAAGGAGGAAGAGAGGCCAGAGGTGGGAGGGATACCAAGAGACTCAGGAAAGGAGAAAGGGAAAATAGGCCAAAATATAAGGGAACAGAAAGCTGATATGAAGACAAGAGAATGGGGATAGCAATGGAGAGAAACAGAAGAGAGTTACAGGAAGATGAGGACAGGACTAGGAAAGAGAAAGAGGGAAGAGATAGGAAGACAGTGAGACACGGAGATGGAGAGAGAAAGGGCAGGGCAGGGAGAGGAAGAGCACAGGCAGGCAGAAGAGAGGGAAGTCAAGACACAGGAGGGACACAGAATAGAACAGGAAGACAGAATGGAGAGGCCACAAACCCACTGGAGATGCCACCAGAGACCTGGATGGGAAGACTGAGTAAGGCAAGGGGTGCACTGCCTGCAGAAGCGGGTGCCAAACTGTGCCCCCGCACCCCACACCAGGGAGCTGAAGACTAGGGGCAGACAGTGAGTCTCTGCTCCCCACACTGCTCCAGGTGCCCTGGGCTTCCGCAGCGTGACCACTGGGCAGGGATGAGTTTGGCCAGATGCATGGTGCCCCCTGGCCAAGGGCCATGCCCCCAAGGGAAGGGACACTTGGGTTTCCATGGGAGGGGGTTACTGAGAGGCCTAGAATGCTGTGAAGTGAGCCTGGGGGGACTCCCCGCACCCCACTCATGCCCACAGAAGGAGGGCTCAAGGTGGTGAGATGGTAGAATGAAACTTGCTAATGGAGACAGAGGCACAATGCAAAATTCAGATCATCCCTTGAAGCCAGAAAACCTAGGCCAGGGCCACAAGAGACCCCGCCCTCAGTCCCTGCTCTGCCACCGACTCCCAGGTGACCTCGAGCAGATCCCTCTCTCTCGCGGGACCTCTGGGAAAGACAGGCTGGGGATGGGAGGGCCTGCTGGACAGCCTGGGGCCTGTGGACTGTAATCGGCATCTAAGGTGAAGGCCTGTCAAGGGTAGAGGAGCAAGGGAAGCAGGGAGAAGCTGGAAGGAGAATTCACAGGGGGAGGGATGTGGAGGGCGGGGCTAGGAGAGAGGCTGGAGTGAGGGGGTCATCCTGAGACACCAGGGGCTTCTGGGGGCAAATCAGGGAGCAGAGACTAGAGGATAGATAGAAAGACCGAGAATGAGACAGGAGCCAGAAGGGCAGGGACCCACAGGTGGCAGACACGAGTGGAAGCCGAAAGACACAGTCCAGGGACAGGGCTGGGGGCAGCAGATGGACACTGAGGTACAGGAAGGCACAGACAGAAAAACAGACAGACCAAAAGTAAGTAACTGGGGCTAAATGAGAGAGAAGGACACACACACATCACCTACAAGTGAGACACCAAAGGGGACAGAGACAAGACAGAGAGCGTGAGAGAGGAGGGGCAGGGAATCAGGCCCGAGTCTCACAGGCCCAGGTACTTAGGCAAAGCCAGATAAAGATGGAAACACAGCAGCTGAGTGAGCGGAAAGGGCCCTGCCAGGGTAGGAAGACAGACAAGTGGGCAAGTGAGAGATATCACAAAGGGGAGAGGGCAAATGAGGTGAGGCAAAACAACTAACAGGTACAGGAACCGTGGGGAGAAGAGAAATTGCAAAACTCTGAAAAGAAGGAGGGCTAGTCGGAAAGAGACAGAGAGAAAAGGTGTGTGAGCCACACAGTTTCTCTAGAGAAGAGGAAGGGGCAAGTGGGACAGACACAAGATAGAGACAGACTCCCAAACAAGGAGAGACGAGAAGTGAGAGTCAGGGAGGGAAACTGAGGGAGGAAGAGTGAGTGACCTGGAGGGGCACAGGCAGGAGACAGGACAAGCACCCACCTAAGGGGGGCAGGTCCACACAGAGGTGCATCACTCAGAGCACCTTGGAAGGGGCGGTCATTCCCAGAGCCTGCAAGCCCCAAAGGGAGGGAAGGAATGGGAACCAAAGGCCTGGCAGGGGAATGGAGAAGTGGGAAGAGAGAATGCGGGTGGGGGGGAGCTCACCACAGAAAAGACAAAGTGGACCATGGAGGGGGGCAGTTGCTAAAGGAGTGAGGGATGGAGGAGACAGGACGAGGAGTGGATCCGGGGAAGAAAACAGAAAAGTAAGAGGAGGAAGACAGCCTCCGAGCCCAGAGTTAGAGATGCAGACAGGGGAGCAGAGGCACAGGCAAGCAAACAGGGGACAGAGGGCAGTGGAGAGAGGGCTAGACCGGGCATAGGATCCTCCCAAAAGAGAGAGAGGAGAGACAGGGGAGTTTCGAGAGACAGAGGGAGGAGAGGGAGACGGAGACAGAGATCAGCAGAGACACACCGAGAAAGGGCTGGGCTAGCAGTAAGGAGAAACAAGTTGGACAGAGCCAGAGCGAGGCCCAAGAGACATATGAAATGGAGATTCCAAAATGGAAAGACATTTGCAGGCGATAGAGACCGGCTGGGATGGGACGCATGGCAGGCAGAGAGGATGAGGCTCAGAGGAAAGAAGAGAGACTGAAACAGAGTGAGAGAGCAGAGCCGGTCACCGCGGGGCCGAGGCTGGAGCAAGCAGGGGCGGAGACCAGCCAGGAGTCCCGGAGAGGGAGTGAGACCGCAAGTAAGAGCCAGCCAGCCCCTCAGGAGCCCAGCAGCTGGGGGCTGGGAGGCAAGATGAGCTCTGTACCCAGAAGAAGGGGTGAGGAAAGGCCAAGGGGAAGGAAGGCTGGGAGATGGAGGGCGCAGGGCAGGCCCTTGGTGGGGGAGGGTATCTGCCGTTCCGGGGAGCAGGGGAATGCGGGGCCCCCCACCAGGTCGCAGTGAGCCCAGCCTTCCAGGACCCAGGCCCGGCCCCAGCCCAACCCCCATCCTGCAGACACTCACGGATCCTGGTGGGATGGAGGGCTGGGCTCCCTCGAGGCCCGAGGAACGACAAGGAGGAGATGCTCTGACGCTGGGCGGTGTGGCTGGGGCGGGGGGAGAGGGCAGTCCACAGGGCCCCCTCCCCCACCTCCGGCAGTGGCCCCCAACTAACCCAAAATGGGGGTGCTCCCGGGGTGCAAGGAGGAAGGACAGGTGGAAGAGGAGAGGGCGGGCCGGGGAGGGGAGGAAGGGGAAAGGAGAAAATGGAGGAGGGAAGGGGAGAGAGGAGAGGGGGAAGGAGCAAATGGAGGGGAAGGAGGGAGGAAGGTGAAAACGAAAGGGAGGGGGCACAGGCAGAGCCGGGGGAGGGGGAAGCCGGCCCAGGCAAGGGCCCCCGCCCCCTCCCCTAGCCAGGCCGGCCTGGGGGGGCCACGGGGGGCGAGGACTGGGTGGAGACAAGGAAGCTGGCCATCGGGAGAAGTGGGGGAGGGGAGGGCTTGGTGGGGGGGAGGGGGCCACCCCTTCCCCCCTCCCCCCTGGAGCGCCGGCCCTGCCCTGGAAGAGGCTAGGGCCTGTGGACCTCAAGCCCTCAGCCCCCACGGGAAAGCATGCTGGGGGTGGGGAGAGGCAGAGGAGTGGAGGGCCTGGGGAGGACGGGGTGCTGGGAGACCCAAAGAGTGATGAGAGGGCCGGAGAGGTGGAGAGATAGGGAGGAGGGAGAGGAGGAGGGAGGGGAGGGTGGAGAGAAGCAGGTGGAAGAGGGAGAAGGAGGACGGCGTGGGGGGGTGGGGGGGGTGTCCCGGGGGCACCCAGCGCAGGGCCTCAGCAGGAGGGCCTGGCCATGGACCCCTGGTTCCCTGTGAGAAGCAGCCTCCGGCTCCGGGTCCCCAGCTGGGCCTGCCTTCCTGCTGCTGGTTGCCACCGCAGTCGCGGCCACCACCACCACTTCTCCTTCTCCCCTCCGAGGCCGCCGCCTGCCTGCCCGCCTGCCGCCCGCGCTGGGTCCTGGAGCGCAGGGGGGCGGGGGGGAGAGAGATGAGGGAGGGGGGGAGAGAGATGAGGGAGGGAGGGAGGGAGATGGGGAGGGAGGGAGACGGGGAGGAGGGTGGGCAGGAGAGAGGCAGGCAGTCAGAGAGAGAGAGAGAGAGAGAGAGAGAGATGGAGCGATGGGAGTCAGGGGAGGGGGAGCCCGTATTGGTCCGAGCTGGGGGGCCCCCGGAGAGGAGAATGCTGATGAGGGGAAGGCGCTGCATTGGACAGAGGGCCCACCCGCCGCCACCTCCTCCACCACACCATGCCACCACCCTGCCCAGGCAGCCCTTGGGCACAGGAGTCCACAGAGACACAGCTGAGAGGCAGGGAGACCTGGGGAGAAGGCCATGGAGCTGGGGGACAGGGCTACAGAGATGAAGAAAAATGCAGAGAAACAGCAAGACAGCCATCAAGAGCCACAGAGGTGGACCAAGGTCCGCAAACCCCACAAGGACAAGGACAGGGAAAAGCCCAGAGCAAAGAAAGGGTCATCTAGACCAGGGAGCAGACCACAGAGACAAGCTAAGGACCTCGGAGACAAGGGCAGCTCGTGGACTCAGAGAGCCCCCCATGAAGATGGGGACAGGGGGCAGCTCATGGACTCAGAGAGCCCCCAGGAAGATGGAGAGAGGCCCACAGGAACAGAAAGCACTCCTCAGGCATGGGGAGTGGTCCATGGTGACAGGAGAAGACCATGGACAGGAGGAGAGGACCACAGACATTGGAACAAGGATGCATATTACAGAGACAAGGAGGAGGGCCAAGAAAAGTGGGAGAGGGTCACGGAAATGGAGGGAGGCCCACAGACACCAGAAAACCCACAAAGGCAGAATGTGGACACAAAAGACCCACTGAGGCAGGAGCAGCCGGCCCATGGAGAAAAGGGAGAAGCCCCCAGAAATAGAAATAGCCCCCATGGAGGTGAAGGGATGGGTGGTGAGTATGAGAGTTCTCCATCATGCAGAAAGAAATCCCGGGGACCTGAGTGGGTGGGGAGAAGATTCACCCAAGCATAGTCAGTGGGAAAGGGCAGGGAGCTGGAGGGCAGAGCCAGCAGAAGTGGAAGACTCCCTCCCTCTTGGAGAGAGCTGAGCAGGGCAGGGGGATGGAAGAGAGAAGCAGAGATACAGATCTTGGAGTGGGGGTGGGTGGTGCATGGCTGGGTGGGGGGTGAAATTTGGGGGGAAGGAACATGACAGTTGGCGCTGAAGGCTGAGTCCATGACTCACCACCACCCCCAATGCTCGTGATGGGGAGGAGACACTGAGACACTCACGTGCAGCCCCCAGCACACGTGACCGCATGCCTCGCGCGCGTACACTCTGCACGTGGCAACTCTCACATCGGCCTGGCATGGGAGGCCCCCTGCATCCCCCACATGCTTCTGACATATACATCTGACCCTGAAGGCCCACCGACTTTACATATACCTCCTTGCCCTACTTAAGGGGCCCCCAACACCCACCCTCAGCTCCAGCTCGCTCTGAAAGCGCAGACTCGCCCTGGCCTCTAGGCCTTTGCTTATGCAGGGACCCCAGCGTAGAATGCCTATCCTAGATTGAACCTGTCCCAGAAGTCCTAGTCCTGTGCCACCATCTCCAGAAAAACTGACGCAGGCCTCAGCTTACTCCTGTATCATCTGAAGTGAAGGGACCTCATCAATCCAGATAAATTGGGAAATACAAGCAGAAGGTCGCAGCAGAAAGGGGCCTGATAAATCAAGCCTGACCCTTCCATTTTCAAGTGGACAGGAGGGAGACTCTGCCCCAGGGCATGGAGCCTGTCAAAGGCTGAGTCTAGCTTCCAGGTTATCTGGTTCCTGCCCCTGGTGATTTCATCCTGAGGGAAAATCCAGATTACTAGCTTTAGCGCTCACTGGTTACCACCAACTTCTTTCCTTTACTTCTTGCATTCATCCATTTAGCATGCCACTCTGGACGTCCCACCTGTCAGGCAGTAGAGCCTGGGAGCCAAGAGTATAGACCTTGGAGTCAACTCCTGGGTTACAATCCTGGCTCTGTCTCTTCCTAATGATGGACAAGTTATTTAATTTCTCTGAGCCTCAGTTTCTTTGCAAAGTGAGAGCAATAGTTCCTCCCTCCCAGGGTTATTGAGAGGATTAAACTGGATGATGCATGGAAAGCACTGAGCATAATACTTAGCAAGTCATAACACACTCAAGACACATTAGCTATTATTACTAGGCTCCTTGAGATCCTAATAAAAATAACCCTTGGGCTTCCCTGGTGGCGCAGTGGTTGAGAGTCCACCTGCCGATGCAGGGGACGTGGGTTTGTGCCCCGATCTGGGAAGATCCCACATGCCGTGGAGCGGCTGGGCCCGTGAGCCATGGCCGCTGAGCCTGTGTGTCCGGAGCCTGTGCTCTGCAACGGGAGAGGCCACAAAAAAAAAAAAAAAAAAAAAAAAACTCTTACATAGATTAAAAAAAATTTTTTTAATTAAAAAAATCTTACTGAAGTATAGTTGATTTACGTGATTCAGTTATACATATATATTCTTTTTCATTATGGTTTATCACAGGATATTGAGTATAGTTCCCTGTGCTATATGGTAGCACTTCGTCGTTGTTGTTTTGCACTTTGTTGTTTAATCCATCATACATATAATAGTTTTCATCTGCTAATCCCAAACTCTCAATCCTTCCCTCCCCCACCTCACCTCCTTGGCAACCACAAGTCTGTTGTCTATACCAGTGAGTCTGTTTGTTTCGTAGGTATCTTCATTTGTGTCATATTTTAGATTCCACATATAAGTGATATCATATGGTATTTGGCTTTCTCTTTCTGACTTACTTCACGTAGTACGATAATCTCAAGGTCCATCCGTGTTGCTGCACATGGCATTATTTCATTCTTCTTTATGGCTGAGTACTATTCCATTGTACATATGTACCACATCTTCTTTATCCATTCATCATTTGATGGACATTTAGGTTGTTTCCATGTCTTGGTTACTGTACACAGTGTTGCTATGAACATAGGGGTGCGTGTATATTTCCAAATTATAGTTTTGTCTGGATATATGCCCAGGAGTGGGATTGCTGGATCATAAAGCAACTCTAGTTTTAGTTTTTTTTTTTGAGGAACCTCCATACTGTTTTCCATAGTGGCTACACCAATTTACATTCCCACCAACAGTGTAGGAGGGTTCCCTTTTCTCCGCACCCCCTCCAGCACTTAACTCTTACATAGCTTTTACTCTGTGCCTCACAACCACACAAGACAGGGGCTATTATCCTGCAAGTGAGGAAGCTGAGGCACAGAGGAGTTGACTTGCCCAAGACAACCGCTAAGAAGTGGCAGGGCCAGGATTCCAATCCAGGCAGCCTGGTTTAATTACATAGGTCTGGAGTTAGAGTTTAATCTAGTAGAAAGTTAGGATACCCAGTTAGAATCCAATCGAAGCATATAGCAAGAGTGGCTGAAGAGTCAGACCTAGGTCTGACTCAGTGTTTGGGGTCCCCTCGGAGCTTTTTGGCCTTAGGAAAGTAAATGACCAATTCCTCTAGACTCAGTTTACTCATCTGAGAAATGGGGGGGGGGGCGGTTAGAACAAGTGAATCTCTTGCAGCTCCTGTCCTTGGGAAGTAACACTGGAAACATAACAGTGCTGGGGCAACTTGCTCCCAAGGCTCTAAGGGCCAGAAGGGGACGCTGAGTAGGAATGGCCAGAGCTCCTTGAACATATAGGTACTCCAGCTTCCCTGAGCTTTGGGGGCATCAGCCTGGAAGGGGGGCACCCTAGAAGAAAGGAGAATATAATCCAGACATTACAGGGTCACTTTCTTCAGGTTCTCACCCTGGTTGTCCTTCAGGTCATCTACCCCCTACATTCCCTGTTTATTCAAAGGAAACTGCGTGAGCTGTCTGAGGACTGGGCACTGTCACACCCACTGGCTCAGCCCTGGGGTTGGGATTGGCCTGAGACCTTAGTGACACTTGGGTAAGGGAGGTGGGGCAGGGACTAGGTTTCCCAATAGGCAGGGATTCAGACCTCTGCCCTTGGCTAGAGAAAGCCTGTGGGTACCATGGCAGGGAGAGAAGGGGCCCTCGAGATCCCCATTGCAACTTCCTCTGTCCTGTCTGTCCTGGCTCCGAAAGCCTTGATAATAAAGAGACACTGTCCTGGACTTGGTTTCCTTTGAGATTCTCTTGGACCAGGGCCTGGGTTGAGGGGAGCTTGGGGAAAAATGATGATCCATCTGGATACTTTCCATCAGTAGTTTACTGGCTAGCTCCTTCCTGTCATTCCTCAGTGACCTCAGAGAGAGGCCCACCCAAGTTCATTCCACACCCTCTGCCTACCTGCTGTATTTTCTTTACAACACTGTCACTGGCTGTCTACATTTATTTTTGTACCTGGTATTTTCTACCCTCACTAAAATGTAAACTCCACGAGGGCACAGACTTTTCTTGTTCCTTCTCTACCCCTACAAAGATTAACCTTGACCTGGCATATTGTAGCCGGTTATTAAATAATCACGAATAGAAAACAAAACAAATGAAACTGCCCGTCCCCGATTTTATGTTTTCTCCTCCATTTCCCATTTCCTCCCTTATGCTTCAGGTTTTCATTGTTCCCTCAGATTCCTTCTCTCCTTGTTTTTCCTCCGACATTTCTTCTCCCCCTCCCTCAAGAGTCCCTCGGTTTTTCTTCCCTTCCTTCTTGCTGCCTTTATTCCTCTTTTTTAAAAATTTAATTAATTATTTTTGGCTATGTTGGTTTTCTTGTTGTTGTTGCCGCTCCCGGGCTTTCTCTAGTTGCAGCGAGCGGGGGCTACTCTCCGTTGCGGTGCCCGGGCTTCTCATTGCAGTGGCTTCCCTTGTTGTAGAGCACAGGCTCTAGGCGGCCGGGCTTCAGTAGTTGTGGCTCACGGGGTACAGCAGCGGTGGCTCACGGGCTCTAGAGCGCAGGCTCGGTAGTTGTGGCGCATGGGTTTAGTTGCTCGGCGGCAATGCGGGACGTTCCCCGTCCAGGCCTCGTACCTGTGTCCCCTGCATTGGCCGGCAGATTCTTAACCACTGCGCCACCAGGGAAGTCCCTATTCCCTTCTTTCTAATGAAGTGAGTCTGGAGCCTTGATTTCCCCTCTTTCTCTCCCTGCAATTGGTGCTATAGTTTCCCGTCTCCCCTTCGCGTTGACTGTGCTTCACTGTCCCCTTTCTTTCCTCTGGGATTCCTGCGCCTCGAGTCCCCCGCCTCCGCCCTCCGAGTATCGGGTGCCTCAATTTCCCCCACTTTACCCCTCGACCCCGAGGCACCTCCCGACCGGCAACCCCAACATGGCGCCCGAAGCAGCGCTCCGCCGTCTGACGTCACCGCGCTGTCCTCCCCTCTAGAGCCTTCAAACGGAATCGCTGAGGAGGTGGAGGAGGAAGATCCTTCAGGGGGCGTAAGGGGGCGGGCACCATCAACCCGGGGGCCGGCCGGTGAGAGAACGTCGCTGGAGGATTGGTTGGGCGCTGCGGGGGATCCAAACGTCACATATTATTGGCCCAGGGCTCGGAGACGTGAGCGTCGATTGGCAGAACGGCAGGGGCCAGACGGGCGATGATTGGGCTCATTCGCCATCGGCACGGCGGCCGACGAGGAAGGTGGGAGGGGCGTTCCTGAGGGTGATTGGGGGCGAGAGCGAGGCTGCGGAGCAGGCGAGAGGAGACGGCGGGAGCTAGAGAGGGCGTAGCGCTAGGGTGGCCGCGCGAGGGGAGCTGCTGCCCGGGCCCGGGCCCGGGGGGTGCGAGACGGCTGAGGCGGGTAAGTGCGGGCGGGCGTGTGAAGGGCCGGCCGGGCTCCCCACCCTCCCCCCGCGGTCTCCACTCGTCACCTCGCCTGCGCACTGAGGGCCGGAGGGGGGCGCGCGCCGGGAGATGAGGGCGGAGCGGTACCAACGGCCCGCGGGGCGCGCGGGAAGCTGGGCGGGGGCCGGGCCTGGGTGTCGGGTGGGAAAGGGGCCAGAGTCCTGGGAAGGGCGAGGAGGGACGGGGCTTGGGCTGGGGGCTGGCAGGGACCTGGGTGGTAAGGGAGGCGTTAGAGCTGCCCCCGGGAGGGTCTCCAAGGCTCCTGGGAGTACGCGGCAAAGGGCTGGGCGCTGGGACAGTCCAGGACCGAAGGAGGGTGGACGGTTAGAGGGCATAGGGTGCCCAGGGAGGGGTTTAGGCCGTGAGAACAGAGGTGGTTAAGTTACCGTAAAGAGAAACTCTAGTTATTCCTGGAGAGTTAGGCCAATGAGAGGGGTCTTGGTGTGAAAAGATATCAGGAAATGGATGTGCCTAGAGGGGAGATTTAGAGCTGAGGGAGAGGTCCCGGTGTGAAGAATGGGGTTACATTAATGTGAAGAGTTAAACCACTGTGGGGGGGGCGCGTTGGGTACCCTTGGAATGGGTTGAGAGCGGTCTCTGTGCAAAGAAGGGTTATGTTTTATGTTATGTGAAACTGGCGTCTGGGGATCCCTAGAATAACTTGAGGAGAAATGGTCTTTCTGAAAAGTACTAGGAATTAGGTCAAGGTGAAGAGTAGGAATTGGGGATCCCTGGAGGGGGTTAGGGTGGTGAGAGAGATCTGTGTGTTAAGCTGGGGAGGTCTGGGTAGCCACAGGGTAGTAGGATGGTCAGAGGGCCCTGGGTGTGAGGAAGAGGGGTCTGGCTATCTATCAGGGTTAGGGTGGTGGTTGGAGGGGTTTTGCCTAAGAGGGGGTTTCACGGTATTCTTAATGAGATTTGGACAGTGGGAGGGGTATGTGGGAAAGGAGTTTAAGCCATTATGAAGTATAGTCTGTATATCCTTGGATTGTAATAGGGTATTTGTGGGATCTTTTTGTGGAAAAGAGGAATTTTGATATGAAGAGAGGGTCTGAGCATCCCTGGAATGGGTTAGGGTGGGGTTGGGTCTTTTTGCAAATAAGAGGGGTTTAGGTTGATACGAAGAATGGTATCTGGGCATCCCTAGAATGGGTTGGGGTGGGGAGGAAAGGGGTCTTTTTGCAAAGAAGAAAAGGTTAGGCTCATAATGTGAGGTGGGGGGAGTCTGTCCCAAGAATGGGTTAGGGTGGGAGGGGTCTTTTTTGCAAAGAAGAATATGTGAAGAGAGGTTCTGGGAATCGCTGAATGGCCTAGGGTGGTTGTCTATAAAGAAGGAGGGTTTAAATCAGTATGAAGAGGGGGTCTGGGTACCCCAGAGAGAATTGTAGATGATGTCTCAGTGCACAGAAGAGGTAGGTGATTAATGTGAAGGGTGTCTGGGTGCCCTGGAAACATGAGTTAGGGTGGTGGGAAGGGTCTGAATGTGAAGAAAGGATTAGGCTTTTGTGAAGATGGGTTTGGGTGTCCTGGATAGGCCCTTAGGGTTGTGGGAGTGGGCCTTGATTTGTAGAGGGAGTTAAATAATTTGAAGAGGGGGATCTGGGGATCACAGGGAAGTGGTTAAGGTTTGGAAAAGGTCTGCGTGTGGAGATGGGTTAGGCCAATGTGAGAAAAGTTTATTGATGTGAGGACCTGGGCACCAAAGGGAGAAAGTTAGCGGGTGACAAGCTGTGTACAAAGGAGGAGGGTTGCACCATGAGAGGGTGCCAAAAGTGGCAGGGCCCTGGGGCAGTTTGAGTGGTCAGGGTGTAAAAAGAGATAGAGAACCTGGGGGTGGGAGCAGAGGAGGAGTGAAGCTCTGAACTGTGGGTGGTTTGGGCCTGTGTGAGGACTCTCCCCTGCAGTTGGGGGTAGGGATGGGGTAGTATGTTGGTAAGAAGAGTCAGTGGAAGGAAATCTGACTGGAGAGGGTCCTGTGTGATGGGTTGGGGCTTTGGGCCAGCTGTGAGGCATGAGAATGAGAGATTGGACAGGTTGCAAGGATCTGGTAGGTAGAGTTTAATGCTAGTTGATGCAGAGGTGAGATTTGGGCAGATTCACTGGGAACGGACTGCGGGGAAGGTTTTGTGCTTGGTGCTCTCGTGTGTTCAGGAGAGGAAGGATTGTTAGGGAGTGGAAATATGGAAGCAAGAAGTTAGGTGGGGAAATTGATCTAGGATTTTGGTAGGGAAATGATAAAGGGAAAGAATTTTCCCTGGGAAGGACTGAGGAAGCAGTGGCTTAGATACAATTTGTCCCCACTTCTCCCAGCCCAGGGTCT
This sequence comes from Phocoena sinus, assembly GCF_008692025.1. Taxonomy (NCBI): domain Eukaryota; kingdom Metazoa; phylum Chordata; class Mammalia; order Artiodactyla; family Phocoenidae; genus Phocoena; species Phocoena sinus. The sequence continues at coordinate 11,159,429 of NC_045781.1, forward strand.
TGCCGCCGTCATGACTGAGGAGTCAGAGGAAACAGTCCTATACATTGAGCACCGCTATGTCTGCTCTGAGTGCAACCAGCTGTATGGATCCCTGGAGGAGGTGCTCATGCATCAGAACTCCCACGTGCCCCAGCAGCACTTTGAGCTGGTGGGTGTGGCCGACCCTGGAGTCACTGTGGCCACAGAGGCAGCTTCTGGCACGGGCCTCTATCAGACCCTAGTGCAGGAGAGCCAGTACCAGTGCCTGGAGTGTGGGCAGCTGCTGATGTCGCCCAGCCAGCTTCTGGAGCACCAGGAGCTACACCTGAAGATGATGGCGCCCCAGGAGGCAGCGCCAGCTGAGCCACCACCCAAGGCGCCCCCCCTGAGCGCCAGTACCATCCACTATGAGTGTGTGGATTGCAAGGCTCTCTTCGCCAGCCAGGAGCTCTGGCTGAACCACCGGCAGACGCACCTCAGGGCCACTCCCACCAAGCCTCCGGCTCCAGTTGTCCTGGGGTCCCCAGTTGTCCTGGGGTCCCCCGTGGGCCAGGCCCGCGTGGCTGTGGAGCACTCATACCGCAAGGCGGAAGAGGGTGGGGAAGGGGCAGCTGTCCCCTCTGCCGCTGCCACCACCGAGGTGGTGACTGAGGTGGAGCTGCTCCTCTACAAGTGTTCTGAGTGCTCGCAGCTCTTCCAGCTGCCAGGCGACTTCCTGGAGCATCAGGCCACCCACTTCCCGGCTCCCGCCCCAGAGTCTGAGGAGCCTGCCTTGCAGCAGGAGACTCTGACCCCATCACCTGCAGAGGTGCCTGTGTCTCAGCCTGACCCCCTGCCATCCTCTGACCACAGTTATGAGCTGCGCAACGGTGAAGCCATTGGACGCGATCGCCGGGGGCGCAGGGCACGGAGGAACAACAGTGGAGAGCCGGGTGGGGCAGCCACCCAGGAGCTCTTCTGCTCAGCCTGTGACCAGCTCTTTCTCTCACCTCACCAGCTGCAGCAGCACCTGCGGAGCCACCGGGAGGGTGTCTTTAAGTGCCCCCTGTGCAGTCGTGTCTTCCCCAGCCCTTCCAGTCTGGACCAGCACCTCGGAGACCACAGCAGCGAGTCTCATTTCCTGTGTGTGGACTGTGGCCTGGCCTTTGGCACAGAGGCCCTCCTCCTGGCCCACCGGCGAGCCCACACCCCAAATCCTCTGCATTCGTGTCCATGTGGAAAGACCTTTGTCAACCTCACCAAGTTCCTTTATCACCGGCGTACCCATGGGGTTGGGGGTGTCCCTCTGCCCACAACACCAGTCCCACCGGAGGAGCCTGTCATTGGCGTCCCTGAGCCAGCCCCAGCAGAGACTGGAGAGCCAGAGGCCCCGGAGCCCCCCGCTGCTGAGGAGAGCCCAGCAGGGCCTGCTGCCCCAGGCACCTACCGCTGCCTCCTGTGCAGCCGTGAATTTGGCAAGGCGTTGCAACTGACACGGCACCAGCGTTTTGTGCACCGGCTGGAACGGCGCCATAAGTGTAGCATCTGCGGCAAGATGTTCAAGAAGAAGTCTCACGTGCGTAACCACCTGCGCACACACACAGGTGAACGGCCCTTCCCCTGCCCAGACTGCTCCAAGCCTTTCAACTCACCCGCCAACCTGGCCCGCCACCGGCTCACACACACAGGGGAGCGGCCCTACCGGTGTGGGGACTGCGGCAAGGCTTTCACACAGAGCTCCACCCTGAGGCAGCACCGCCTGGTGCATGCCCAGCACTTCCCCTACCGCTGCCAGGAGTGCGGAGTGCGTTTTCACCGCCCCTACCGCCTGCTCATGCACCGCTACCACCACACTGGCGAGTACCCCTACAAGTGTCGCGAGTGCCCCCGCTCCTTCTTGCTGCGACGGCTGCTGGAGGTTCACCAGCTTGTGGCCCATGCCGGGCGCCAGCCCCACCGCTGCTCGTCCTGTGGTGCTGCCTTCCCTTCCTCGCTGCGGCTGCATGAGCACCGCTGTGCAGCTGCCGCTGCCCAGGCCCCGCGGCGCTTCGAGTGTGGCACCTGTGGCAAAAAAGTGGGCTCCGCTGCTCGGCTGCAGGCCCACGAGGCAGCCCACGCAGCTGCTGGGCCTGGGGAGGTCCTGGCTAAGGAGCCTCCGGCCCCTCGGGCCCCACGGGCTGCTCGCACACCAGTGGCCTCCCCAACGACCCTTGGAGGCATGGCACCTGCAGCCCCTGCGGCCCCTGCCCGACGCCGTGGCCTGGAGTGCAGCGAGTGCAAGAAGCTGTTCAGCACGGAAACGTCACTGCAGGTACACCGGCGCATCCACACAGGCGAGCGGCCATACCCGTGTCCAGACTGTGGCAAGGCCTTCCGTCAGAGTACCCACCTGAAGGACCACCGCCGCCTGCACACAGGTGAGCGGCCCTTCGCCTGTGAAGTGTGTGGTAAAGCCTTTGCCATCTCCATGCGCCTGGCAGAACATCGCCGCATTCACACGGGCGAGCGGCCCTACTCCTGCCCCGATTGTGGCAAGAGCTACCGCTCCTTCTCCAACCTATGGAAGCACCGCAAGACCCACCAGCAGCAGCATCAGGCAGCTGTGCGGCAGCAGCTGGCAGAGGCAGAGGCTGCGGTCGGCCTGGCTGTGATGGAGACTGCAGTGGAAGCCCTGCCCCTGGTGGAGGCCATTGAGATCTACCCTCTGGCTGAGGCTGAGGGGGTCCAGATCAGTGGCTGACCCTGCCTCATGTCCCTCTTCAGCACCACCATGCCCTCTTGCTGAAGAACTTTACCATCCCCTTAAGTCTCTGTACATACTGTGCCCCTTTTCCCCCTCTCAACTGCCATGTAAGTTCTGTAACTGGATTTATTCTTTCTTCTGAGGGGGGTGCTCTAGGGTCCTTGACGTGCATAAAGGTGCCCCCGCCCACACACACACCTGTTGGCCCCAAGGTGAAATGGTCAATAAAGACTGAGTTGGACATTTATGTGCTTTTGTCTGGCCTGGCCGTGTGGGGTGGTGGAATTTGGGAGCTGTGAGCCCCAGGTTCTTGGGTCTGACTTTTCATGGCTGCATTCCCAGTGCCTAGAACAGGGCCTGGCAAGTAGTGGAGCTCAGTAAACGGAAACTAAGGAGGACCTAGAGTCCATGGGCATGGCTTTCAGGGAGCAGGGACTTCACTGTGGTAGTAGATGGGGCCAGCATGGTTCTCTTGCCACTAGAGGTCCCCACAGCCCCGTAGAAAAGCCTGAAGCTGTTTCTGCTGGTGGCAGGAACATTTAGGAAAATCTTCAGGTTCTCACCACCCCTGTCCCCTTCTCTCTGGCCTGACATGAGCTGTCTCCTCCAAGGCCATCTGGTTTTCTCACTATGCATCCCTGAAGGCAAATGCAGGTCTCGGAAGGGCACGATCTCCGGGGCAGTAGAGGAGGTGGCTTCTGGGACAAGATCCAGCTGTGGGATTGGAGAAGATTCTGAGTAACAGCCTCTGGGGGTAGGAAGCCTCACAAGGGGAGGTGCTCTGACACCCACCTGGAGTTGGCCTCTGGCTCAGCCCACGGATGTTGGTTGTGGGGAGAGGGGTGGTTGGGGTAGTTGACTGATGTTTGAATGCCCAATTTGTCTCAAGTATTTTCCTACATTTTTGGGAATGATCTTCACACTGATCCCGTGAAGAGAACGTTTCGTAGGAAAGGAATCTGAAGTCAAAAGCGGTGAAGTGACTTGCCCAAGGTCATTCAAACCAGATAGGGCAGAGCTTGAATTTCAGTGTAGTTTGATTTGGTTTAATCACCTGTACGCATTCCTCTACACTCTTCTGCCTTCTCCATACTTGGGGGAGGGCAGTGGAGAGAGGAGATGGTGAATGTGTGACTGGTGGAAATGCTCGGCTCCTATGCTAGTCTTTTCTCTTAAGAGCCACACTCGAAGAAAAATAACCCCCCCGCAAGGTTACTGTAGTCTTTTTGTTAGAATTCTTATCGGAACCCTAGTAAATGAGAGGTAAAGGGAAGCTGTTTGCATTGAAACGAGGGGAAAGGGAGGCCTGAGAGCTGCCCACTCAGCCTCTCCATTACTCTCGACTCCCTTCAGCAATCCTGTAGCCCTCTGTGGGCACTGGAGCTTATGCTTCTCTTCACTTTTAAAAAGGTAAAGCACTCAGCCTTTTGATATCTCGACAGCTCCTAATGAAGTAGAGCGCTTAATATGTTAAGCAGTTGTTTTCGACCAGAGTGTGTTGATTGTGGGCACCATCTTTCAGTAACCTCATACCCTGCAGAAAGGACTCGAGCCATCTTAGCCCAGCATGCCAGAGCCCCTTAATCCACAGGTGAAGATTCATTCTCAGACTGCCTCCTTTCAGGAAGAGCTGTAACACCTAAGCTGTTGCTTAGAACAATTGGAGGATTTATCTTTGCAAAACCAGATAAAAATCAGGCTGAATCAAGGGACAGGAATGGAGGAAAACCCCTGAGGGTCAACCCTGGTTGACCCCAAGATAAAGATGCTTTCAGCAGAGAAGCAGCTGGGTGACAGTGGAGGGGATCACCCTTCCTCTATTGTGGTTCCTTTTTAGAGCCTTTAATGAAAACTTTAGACTCCCACCCTGAGAAAAGTGTGTGTGTGCAAACATGTTTATGAACAAGCCATTGTTCACCGTCACCCTACTGAAACTTCCGTGGTCCTCAGTTGGACCACTCTCCTAAAAAAGATCGCACTAATCAAACCCTTCTTGGATGCTGGGATTTGCATTGGACAGGCAAAGGTTCTTGAACTTTAATGTGTGTTAGGCAATTTCCCCAGAGATTTGGATCCAGCAAGCATGTCTTGGTGAGACCTAGGCATCTGTGTTTTGAACACAGCAATTCGGATGCAGGTGACTTGCAGACCCCACTAAAAAGAACCTTGCATTGCTTGGTTTTAGTTGGATGTGGAAGCTGCTTAAGCAGAACTGTCAAGGGGACAGAACAGTGGTCCTCTAGTGACAATATGTTCTTGACGATATGAGGCCCAAGTATGACTGTACAGGGGAGACCATGTAGAGCAGTTGAGCACGTTTACGAGGCTACAGTTCAGCTAGTTCAGCTAGTTCAGCTCCAGAGTGCTCTCAGGTGTGGCATCTGTGCTTGTCACAGGCTGGCCTGGGTGCCAAAGACCTTTTGGGTCTGTATGGTTCTGACTGCACCCCCTACAGTCAGGGGGCTGGAACAAATGACCTTCCTCGGGGTACTACTCTGAACCTCCAGCCCAACATCCCACTGCCCCATCCCTACTGACTTGGCTTGAGAGTTGGAGAAGTAGTTTTTTTTTTTTCTCTCTTGCCAAAACGGTGCTGTACTAATATATTTTCTCTTTTGAAATGATCAAACCCTCTCCTACTTGTTTCCTTTCTCCTGTTCCCCTATCCCTCACTATTGAATTTGCAGAATCCCAGCACCTGTGTGCCAGGCATACGTTAGAGCATGGAACAGTGACAAGAAGACCTGACGGCAGTGAGAAAACACACCATTTTAGATTTTCAGCAGTGAGGTCCTGGGGATCAGCCCGTGGTCTGGCCTGTGGAACGGTTGTTCCTGCCAAATGACTTAGTCGAGATGAGCACAAAAATTTGAGTGAGTGAGAGACCTAATGTCGTTCTGAAAAAGAAGTCAGGTGTGTATCTTGTACCACCAGACAACTTCAAAGTCAACTCTTTGTAAAGGGTCTTGTTAGTCCTCTGTGGATGGAGGTAGGGAACTACTCACTTGTTTCCTGCATTTCTCATAGTTCTCATTTATTGAAGCCAGCGTGCTGGAGATCTGTCCTAAGCACCTACACCATCTCATTTAATTCTTACAACCCCACAGGCTACATATTGTCTCTGTGTTACAGATGTGGACACAAGTTCATGTGTTGAAGGTCATATAAAACGGCAGAACTGAGATTTAAATTCAGGAATTTGAATTCGTTCTAAGTTCCAAGGCTTGTTTTTTTCTTTTCTTTTTTTTTTTGGCTGCATTGGGTCTTCATTGCTGTGTGCAGGCTTTCTCTAGTTGCGGAGAGCAGGGGCTACTCTTCGTTGGGGTGCGCGGGCTTCTCATTGTGGTGGCTTCTCTTGCTGCAGAGCGTGGGCTCTAGAGCACAGGCTCAGTAGTTGTGGCTCACGGGCTCTAGAGCGGAGGCTCAGTAGTTGTGGCGCATGGGCTTAGTTTCTCCGCGGCATGTGGGATCTTCCCGGACCAGGGCTCGAACCTGTGTCCCCTGCATTGGCAGGTGGATTCTTAACCACTGCACCACCAGGGAAGCCCCGAGGCTTGTTTTTTTAATTGGTGAAAAAAAAATTGCTCAGGTCTTACTTCTGAACATTCCCTGAACAGAAGTAAAGCCCTCCCCTCCACAGCACGCACACACCCACCCCATACCCTGATTTCCCCGCCACCTTTCCCAAGACAGAGAGGAGACCAAGGGAGAAGAGGCTGTATTTCTCTCTGTACAGTTTTTAATTTTTTATTTTTTGATGTTGTTCAGATGAATGACACACTCAAGTTACAAAAATGGGGCCTTAAAAGAAGCACATTGTACAATGAACAAGCAGATTGGAGTTAAGAACACTGAAACGCTAACCCGCTACCACGAGAAGAGACAGGGAGGGGGTACAGGATGGGAAGGGAGGGGCTACCAACACAGGGGTCAAACAGAACTGAAAGGGGGGCTAACTTGTTGAGAATGGAGGAGAGGCAGGTCTCCTCCAGGGCCTACTCAATTTCCAGATGCCACTTCTTGGTCTCCCTTACTCACTACTTGCCACCTCTTCCCATCCCCATTCCAACCTGGTCTTTCAAATGAGTAGGTGAGAGACACCCACCCCAAAAAGGGCCAAGCCAATCGGATCTTTACAAGGTGGGATCGTCACCTTGCCCTAGTGCAGCCTTGGATTTGGGAGGAGATGGTGGCAGCAGTGGGATAAGAAGCCAGAGCTAGCAGAGAGGAACTGACCGAAGATCAGGCCCCTGCTTTTCCCCAAAGACTCCTTGCCCCTTCCCCACCCTACCATGATTCAAAGGACCTCTCTACAAGTTGTCGAGAGAGGACCCCAGTCACCCTGCAATTATATAAATAAATAAATACTGAGCCCCTGGGCTTGGGGGACAGGCTGGGGGAGGGGCAGCAGGGATAGAGGAAAGGGAAGAGGAGAGGAGGGTGAGGCAGAGGGGAGGGGTCACAGACATAGTAAATAGTTGTCTCCGTCCCAGCAACAATTCTCTCTGGATTTTTCTCTCCTTTTTGTGTTTGTTTAACAAGGAGTTAACATCTCAAGGACAAATACTTAAAAATATACATTATTTTTTCTTTTTCTTGTTCACCTTTCTCGTCGTCTTGCTTTGGAGACTGCTGAGGTCAAAGTTCAAACCGCATGAAGGAACTGCGGCTTGGAGTTTTTGTGTATTTTTTTTAATTTTAATTTTTTAATTTTTTTCACTTTTTTTTCCAACATATAAAAAGGTAGCGGAGTTGTCTGTGGGTTTTTTTTTTTTTTAAATGGTTAAATCTTTGGTTTGTTTCTTTTTTCTCTTGGAGGCCTTTATCTCTCGCACTTGCCTTTCCCACTCAGAGGCCAGTGGCGGCCCGCGTGTCTCAATCTTGCTCAGTCTGTCTCACTCTCTCTCTCACTCAGTTCCCCCTACCCTGGGCTAAAGGGAGAGAGAGGCACCTTGGGATTTGGGTAGGGGGGGAAATCTAGCCAGTTCAAGAGGTCCCCCACTACGTGGCTAGTCCCTTACCCCATCTTCCCAGGGTGCAGGGCTTGGAGACCCCTCTCTTGGCCTTCCCCAGGGAGGAGATGTGCGGGAAACTCACAGCCTTACTACCCCTTCTGATCTTAGCCCCAATCCATACGGAGGCTTGGGTTCCTCATCTCCACTGACCCCTACTTACCCTCCCCCAGCCCTCCCTCCCACTTCCACCCCCACCCTCCCAGAAGAGAACAGAGAGAGGTGTTTTAGTTACTGGCATTTTTTTTTTTTGGCACAATTAAAAGGCCCACCATTAGGTAGACCCAGTCTCTGTCCCTCCCTCCAGTAGGAGGTCAGGGTTGGGGAGGAGAAATTCAGAGGGCTTCCACTTTCTCCAACCCATTCATCATCCTTTCTAGCCCAGGCCCCTGGCCCCCCACCTCAGACATCTCACCTAGCCCAGAACCCAGCCTGGGGTCTCCTTCCCCAACCCCACGTAAAGTTCCCCAGCCCCCCAACTCTCTCGCTCGCACACAGACACACGGACACAGGCTCTGTACAGACCACAAAATAAAAACGATGAGATAGTTTTGTTTCCCGGAGTCGAGACGGGGTGGGGGACTGGAGTGAAAGGGGCAGAGGGGGTTGGGGGGCATTAATTCCCCCATCACCTTCCCAACCCTGGCTCCCTCAGGCCCCCGGCCCCTTGCCCTGGCTGGCCCCCAGCCAACGATATTTGGTTTCCATTTTTTAACATTAAAGTTCTATGAGGTATTTGGTGCCTTATCTCGAGTCCTCGGGGGAGGGGGCCCAGGGGGGAGACCTGGGGCGCACTTGCCCCTCCCTCCCTCCCACCCCCTTCCCAATATTTGGTTTCACAGCTGTAGTTAAAGCTTGGGATTTGGTTATTTTTCCCCCTTCCAGGAATTTTCTTTTTTTCTTGTTTTCCTTTTCCCAGTTATGGGGGTCGGACGGGGAGGGTCCCCACCACCCCGGCTGCACAGGGGTCCCTCCACCAATGTCAGGGCATCAGCCCCATCCCTGCCCCCTGCTTCCTCCTCTCCCCTCTGCCCCGCTCCTCCCACACTGGGGTGGAGGAAGGTCCCAGGTGGCAGGACTTGATGGAGAGGAAGCAGGATGAAGTGGGTGGTGGTGAGTCCTGGATATTCTTTCCTTTTTTGTTTTTTTCTTTTTTCTTTTTTTTTTCTTTTTTTCTTTCTTTTTTTTTTTTTTTTTCTTTTTTTCCTTTTTTTTGGTCTAGAATCATAGTTTTTGTTTGAGTCATCTCCACCATGCCTTCCATGCTGCCTGTCTTCTCAGAGGGGTTTTTGGTTGTAATTCCTTTCACTTGGCTCTGCTCAAATGTCCTTCCTATCTGTTCAGGAGCCCTTGGCCCCCTCTCCACCCTTGGGCTGGGGCCCAGGCCCTCTAGCCAGTCCCTTCTCTTCAGGAAATAAAAATGGACAAAGTCAGAGGTAGGGTAAGGGCAGGGAGTCGGTTCAGCGGAGATGCTTACATTCTGGCGAGGATGGGTCGACGGCAGGCCAGGCCCCATCGGTGCCAGGGTGGGAGGGGCAGCCACTCCACCACTGCCCAGACAAGGCACCCCGAGACCCCTGAAACAGCTGAGCCTCTGCTGCCTCCATGTCCCAGCCCAACAGTTTCATTTCCCGAGTGGGAGAAAGGAGGCAAGAAAGAGAGAGGACGCAGAGGCCTCGGGGCCCGGGGTGGTGTCCGAGGCTCTGTCTGCCTCTCCTCGGAAGTGTCCGGCGGCACTGCCCATCTCCCGGGGCTCTCCCCTCCCTCTGCTCCTGCCCGGCGAGGGGCGGGGGCCACTCTGATTTCAATGGCTCGCGTCCTTCACAGCAACACTTTGGTTTGAGGAGAGACACAGAAAGAAGGAGATTAAGAGAGGTGAAAGTGGATGGAAGGAAGAGGGAGAGACAGACCAAGAGAAAGGAGGAGACAGAGGGGAGAGGACAGACTGCAGAGAACAGAAGAAGAACTCAAAGGAGGAATCAAACCACCCGAAAGTTTGTTAGTTTTCCTTCGTCCATTCTTTTTTGCTTTCTTATTCCTTTTTTTCCTGTTTTTTTTTTTTTAAAGCTTTTTCAGTTGATTGGGGGGGCGGGGAGCTCGGGGCTCTTCACCCCTGTCCCTGACACCCTCTCTCAGCCCTGCCCACCCGCTTCCATCCGCCCTGGCTGAGGGACAGGCCCTGCCCCAGCCGCCCCCGTCCGGCTTTCCCGAAGACGACGTCCATGAGGTATTTGTGAAGAGAAAGAAGCATCCGTCCTTCCATCCGCCTCGGGGACCAAGGGCCTGGACCACTGGTGCAGGGGCTTGGCTCCCCATCGCGGCTCCTTCGTATCCTTTGAAGAGTCCTCGTCTTCTTTCCCTTAAATATATATATATCTATAAATTCTTTTTTTTTTCTAGTTTTAATTTATTGTTTGGTTTTTTGTTTTTTTGGTTCAGAACTTTGTTGGCCTCCACAACAGCAGGAGGGCAACGTGGCTCCCAGCAGCGTCTCTCCTCTGTCCGTCGAGATGTGTCCAGCGCTGGGCAAACACAGGGTCCAGCCGAGACTTGAGGGAGGTCTTGTGGGAGTGGTGGCCACCACGGCGCCCTCTCGGATGGGGGCCACAGGTCACGGCACTGTCCCCGCCACACGGACCCTGATGGGGACGCCACCTCGAGGAACCCCACCACTGGGGTGCGTGCGCGTGTGCATGTGTGTGAGGGGAGAGGAAGAGGCATCTGCCAGTATCGGAGGGGCACAGGGTGGGAAGAGCGAGGTGAGTTATCTTTTTGGTTTCTGGTCAATGTCAAAGAACGTGAAGGATCCCACGGATAGGCACTGGAATATGAATTTTTTTTTTTTTTCAGGGAAACTGACAGACGAGGATGGAAAAAAAGACAACTTGAAAGCCCTCACCTCATCCTCTCTTGCCTGAAGCTTCCACCTTCCCTCGGACTAGGGATGGGGGGGAGATTCCAGAGCAGAGGAGGGTGACAGGGTTGAGGGGGGACATGTGAGAGCTAGAACTTGGCAAAACGGCCTAGCCCACCCTTCAAAGGGAAAAAGGGGGAGGTACAAGGGGTGAAAAGTCAGCCCAGGCCTTCCCCTGAACTCTCCCCTGGCTGGGGGAGGGAGGAGGTTAAAGCGAGACCCCCCTGCCCGGGCAGAGAGAGCTGGGGGCCAGGGGAGAGGGGGGACGCATGACAGGGACACATTCTGTCGAGCACAACGCTAAAAATTCTGTACATCCTTTGGATGAAGCTACTGAATATTTGGTGTAAAGTTGTTCAGGCCCTTTCTCTTTCACCTTCCGGAAAGGAATATTTGGCGGGTGGTTCTGAGCCCACCCCATCAGCCCCAGGCTGTGCCCTCTCTGCCTTGGCTGGCCCAGGACTGAGGGCTGCGGCTGGGAGGCTGGCACATTCTTTTTCCTTCTCTGCCCACGCCGCACGCAGCGGCAGGCTTCGCCCCGCAGCCAGGGGCCCGCGTGTCCGCCCTGCCGAGGCTTCTCCGCCCCTGGCCGGGGTTCTTATTTGGTGTCGTAGCAGTGAGGGTGAGCACACTGAGGTCTGGCTCGAGACTGGTTTTTGGTTTGTTCGGTTTGGTGAGGGATTTTTTGTTTGTTTTTGGTTTTCTTTTTTTTTTTTTTTAATGTTTGTTTTTCACCTCTTGTTCCTTTGGGGCAGCTGGTTTCTTTGTGATTATTTTTGGTTTTCTTTTTTCTGTTGGTTGGTTTCTTTTCTTTCTTTCTTTCTTTTCTTTCTTTCTTTCTTTTCTTTCTTTTTGGTTGGTTGTTTTTTTGTTTCTTGTTTTTTGGTCTTTCCTCCCTCGTCACTCCTGCTCCGAGGACCCTCTGCATCCCCACCAATGGCCTCCTCGCCCTCTTCCCAGGTGGGGGACGGAGGCGGGGGTCAGAGGAGGAGGAGGGGAGGCGTGGCGGGCCCTCACTCAGGCTTGGACCCTACCTCGGGCCCCCCTGGGCCTCCAGGGGTCTGTGCTGCCGCCTCACTGCAAGTGGAGGAGGACGACGAGGACGAGGATGAGGACGAGGAGAGGCCAGGAGACTTGCTGGAGATGGAGGCCGCCACGGCCGCCGCGGCTGCCGAGACCAGGCCCACACCAGGTGGGGCGCTGAGCAGGGGCAGCCCGGCGTGGTTCAAGAAGAGTGACGAGGTCACCAGGCCCGGACTCCCTGGGGCCGCGCCAGCCGCCCCCAGCACCAGGTTCCCGCTGCTGTCAAGGCTGGTAAGGGGCAGGGTTCCACCAGAGGCCAGGGCTGGCGGGGAGAGAGAGAGGCTGGGCTGGGGGCGCCTTCCAGCGTCCCACTCGCAGTGCCCCGTCTTCCCGTCTGACCCACGGACCCCCATCAGCACCCCTCACACCTTCCCCAAAGGTGAGATGGGTATGAAGAGGCGAGCGATGCAGTGTGCAGGGGCAGGATGGCATGGCTGGAGCAGGAATGGGATGGGGGCTGGAGGCCCTGGTGGACAGGGCTGGTGGCGATGGGAGTGACATGCGGCAGCACGCACCTTGGATAGTGGCCAAAGGGTTGTTGCTCATGAGGGCTGGACTCAGCCCGGAGCTCAACCCCACCATTGTGCTTCTGCAAGAGGCAAAGCAGAGGCATTAGCGGGGGCAGAGACCCTCCCACAGAACTGGGGGTGCAGCTCCCCACCCTGGAAGCAGCAGCGGCCCTGCTTCTCCCCACAGCCTCCTACCTGCAGCTGCCCACTTACCCCGTGCCGGGGTTCAGGCCCGACAAGCCGATAGCCGAGTGGCTGCCTTGAGGGCTGGGATTTGTGCTGTTGGTGGTGGCCGGGGGTGGGGGAGTGACAGAGGGGATGGAATTGAGGGGGGGCGCGGCCCCGCCCCCGGCCCCACCCCCTCCAGCTGTCCGGCTGGGGTGGAGGGTCCCCACAGCTGAGGATAAGGTAGTAACTGCCAGAGAGAGACAGAGAGATGGAGACTTCAGCTTCCACTCGTCCTCCACTGAGGTCGACGCCTGCTGTCTTCCCCGCCCCGTCCCGCGGCATCTCCTCAGTCAGAACACGCTTAGGCCTCCTGCCCTTTCTTCTCACGGCCATTTCTTTGTGCCTCTGCCACGGTGACAGTAATCGCCGTAAGAGCAGCTGCCTCCCACCGAGCCTGTGCCCTATGCCAGGAGCGTGCTCGCACCCTGCTTATCCAGCCCTGAATCTCCCCTCCGGGCCCCTCTGTACAAAGAACCAAGGGTTCCCAGAAGACAGAGCCCTATGGCTCCCTCTAGAGGCCAGGCACGGGCGTGTGGCCGTGCGCACTGAGGCTGAGAGGGCTCTGAGCCCAGACTGAGACCAGACACCCAGGACAGCAATTCCCGGCCCTGTGACGTCCCAGCTGCGCCTTCAGGTGAGCACCTTCATCTCTCTGACCTTCAGTTCCCTCATCTGGAAAATGGGGCAGATAATGGAACCTATCTTATAAAATGGGTGTGAAGATTAAGTGGGTCAATATTCCTTATAAAGACTTTAGACCAGTGCCAGGCACACCCTTATTACTTTATAAACTTCCACTTATTATTTCTTAACCTGGGGAGGGGAAATGTGGCGTCTGTTTTTATATTATTCTTACATATGGTGTTATACATGCCCTACCCCAGAAAGGGGCAAAGGAGGGCTTTGGGTACAAAAGTGTGTGTGAGTGTGTGTGTGTGTGTGTGTGTACACACACACACACGTACACACTCTTCTGTGTATATATTCATGGATATAGCTTCTGTATGTATGTTATATTCACAATAATTCTGTAACTGAGGCTCAGAGAAGTAAGGTCGCTTCTGGAGTTCACACGGTTCGTAAATGCCAGAAAGAGAACCCAAATACATCACCTTTATCAACCCCGTGCTCTTCTCACATGAAATCGTGGAGCAGATGAAGCCTGAGCTGCTCTGGCACGGAGGGGTGAGGCTGCCCTCTCCCCTTCCCTGCCCCGCCCCCCGACCTCCAGGCTCAGCCTTGAGGCCTAGGGGTGCCCTGAACCGCTTGAGAACCTTGCGCTCGGGCCTGCGCTGTGTTCTCCCCATCCCCCTCACCATCCTCTACCCTCCCTGACCTGTTGTGCTCAGACTGCTGGAAGCTTGGGACAACGGCAGGGTCCCGGCGCCCCCTTGGGGCGTGACCTGGGGAGAGAGGAAAGAAGGCATGGTTAGGCCACTGTCTTCCCGCAGCTCCCATGGTGCTCGCTGTGGTTACAACCCCCGCACCTCTGCCTCCAAGACGGAGAAAGGGGGCTCTGGCTGCAAGGCTGTTTGTATCATGCCAAGCGCTTTCCATCAGCTTTCGTCACGTTTACCCTAGGTGATCCCGGGGCACAGACAGGAGGCAGTCGTTCCCTGCCTCTCCTCTGACACTGTCCAGTTGCAGGTCTGAAGTGTGTGTGTGTGTGTATGTGAGAGTGTGCAAGCACACGTGCTCGTGAGGCTAGGGGGTGGGGTGGGTTATGAGGATAAGGTGTGTCTCTGCATCACAGTGTTGATACGTTATACTGCTTGATTTTCTGGGACCACCCACCAGCCTCCTTCTTAGCCTCCCTGCCTCCAGTCTCATCCTCCATCAACCCCAGAAGCCTCACTCTAAGTGTGACCCAGTCCCTCCCGGGCTCAAAACTCATCCTTAGCGCCTCACTGCCTACGGTTCAAGTTCAAGCTCCTTCAGCATTTGACTTGGTGTCTGGCCCCTGCCCATCCCCCACCCTACCCCCATACTCGTTCATAAATAATCATTCCAGCTCTAAATCGCACTGGAGTTCCTCAAATTGGGCTCGGCACTCTGGCTTCTAGGCCTTCATGCACATAGATCCCTTTGCCTGTCCTTCACGTGACTAACTCTCTCTTGTCCTTATGACTCAGCTTAGATGATCCCTCCCTTTACGTCATTGGGGAAGGAGGCTCCTCTGGGCTCCTTGCTGCTCTCTGTAGTGTCACAATCCTTTCCACACTAGATGGAATAAAGGGATGTCCCAGTGTGTCTGATCTCGAGCAGGCTGTGGACATGAGTGCACACCCAGGGGTATAATGATCTCCCTGCCAGCGTCTGTGTGGTCGTGAACCTGTGTGAGGGGGGATGCCTGTATCCTTTACCAAGTGTCCATCCCCGTGTGGCTACATCCTGTGATAACTCTGTGTTTGGCTACGTCAGTGTGTGTCGGCGGGTGCTGTATCCCCCATGTAAGACCACAGTTCCCTGGAAACGGTGTTTCTCTGTGTGACTGTGCCCCACCCCTGTGACAGCCTGTTCCCAAGGGTGACTCTCCCTGCCTCAGTTCTAGGAACTGTGGCCAACCGGGTAGGTTGTGCTTCACACAAGGTGCCTGCCAGGGGGCGAGGGTGTGCCAGAGCTTTGTGCCCCCCCCCCCCCGAGGGGCTCTTGGTACCAGATGGGGGCTGTAGCTGGCCGGCTTGCCCGGGCTGGGCAGCATGGGGGCCGCGCTGCAGGGGTTGATGCGTTTTTCCTTCTGGCGCCGGTTGCAGAACCAGACGCGGATCACCTCCTTCTCCATGTGCAGCTGCTCTGCGATCAGCAGGATCTCCTCTGAGGTAGGCTTCTGGTTCTGCGGGCAGAGGGCTCGTTAGCCCGGGGCCCCTCCTCCCGCCCGCCCTCGGGGCCGCCCGGGAGGGTGGGGCCTCACCGCTAGAAAACTCTTCTCTAAGGCGAAGCGGACGTTTGTCTCGATGCTGGTCCTCTTCTTGCGTCTCCGGCCGGGGAGCCCGTCGAAACCCAGGCTGGGACTGCTCAGCTGGTTGGGACTGGGCAGGCTTGAGTCCACAGACATAGTCTCTGTGTCCGGGAGGAGACGGGGTCATGAGAGGGCGCTTCCCCCGGCCCGCCGCCCGCAGCCCGCCCGGGAGACCCCAGCCCAAGTCCCACCTGCGTCGTTGAGCCACTTCTCCAGGAGAGGCTTGAGTTTGCACATGTTCTTGAAGCTCAGATTGAGGGCCTCGAAGCGGGAGATGGTCGTCTGGCTGAAGTCATTGCCGTAGAGCTTGCCCATGGCCAGACCCACGTCACCCTGGGCCAGTGGGGCAGGGATGGGGCTGCGTTCAGAGCCGGGCAAAGGGCTCAGCCCCGCCCACCATCTGGCCACACCCCACCCCGCCCACCAGGTGACTATGCCTCCCTTCACCCCGCCCACTAGGCAGCTACGCTCCCTCCCCTGCCCACCTGCCGGTCACGCCCCTCACCCCGCCTACCATATGGCTACGCTCTCTACCCCGCCCACTAGATGACTAGGGCCCAACACCCCGGCCACCAGCTGGTCACACCGCCCTGTCACCCCACGCCCACCGCCTGTCCTGCCGGGTGGCCCCAGACCTGCGTGAAGCCCAGCTTGATGCGCCGTTGCTTGAAGGTGCGAGCGAACTGCTCCAGCTCCTCCAGGTCACTGGGCTCCTCGGGATGGGATGGTGGCTCCAGGCATTTGGGGGGCTGCGGGTGCGAGAGGTGCGGGTCGGGCAGCGTGGGGCGGGTCACGGCCTGGTGGGGTGGGCAGGTGGGTGGGATGCAGGACCGAGGACCGGGACGGGGCTCAGCATTGGCTGCGCAGTCCCCCCTCCCTCCCTCCCTGCCGTCCAGCCTCTTCCTGCAGACTCCCCTCCACCCACCCCCAGGTGGCCCCTCCACACCCACTGCCAATCAAGGTGACATTCTGCTGCCCCACAAGGGCCCGCTCACTGCCTGAAACTCTCTGCACATTCCTCCCAGTCTGCAGGCTTCATAAGGAGCAGCCATCTCCTTTCACCAAAGGCTCTTTCCCTGAAGCTGGGGGAGGGGTTGGTGGTTTTAGCCTCCTCTCAGGCAGGGAATCAAGGATCAGCTCTGCTACCGAATTGCTGGGTAACTCAGGCAAGTTTCTTAATCTCCCTGGGCCTCAGTTTCCCCCTCTGCAGAATGGGAACAATCATGGCTACTCTACCTACCCCATGGGGTTGTTGGGAGAATCGGGTTAAAAGTATGTAGGCTGCAAATAAAGTAAAAGTATTTTTAAAAATAGACAAGGAGGGTGACTGGGGGAATTTACAAGGAAGCAACAGTTCTCTCTGGAATGCTTCATTTCCCTAAAAATAAAACATCTAAGTAGGTGGTGGGTACAGGGATGTTGGACACACAAGTCCTTGATCCGTTATCCAAAACCCTGGGGCCAGATGTGTTTTGCAATTCAGAATTTTTTCAGATTTTAGAAAGCCTACATGGGGCATATATCATAGATAATGTGAACCTCCACCATTAGGGTCAAGGCATCACCCCATATTCGGACATATCAACAGCTGTCAGCAAAGCACAAGTACCACACAAGAGGGATAAAGAAAAGTCACATGCCGCCTGGCATCAGGCCAAGACAGGTTTTGCGGACTTCCCTGGTGGTGCAGTGGTTAAGAATCCACCTGCCAATGCAGGGGACTCGGGTTTGAGCCCTGGTCCGGGAAGATCCCGCATGCCGTGGAGCAACTAAGCCCGTGAGTCACAACTACTGAGCCCACGTGCCACGACTACTGAAACAGTTCATATATTTTTGAAACAGTTCATATATTTTTAAA
Organism: Phocoena sinus; assembly: GCF_008692025.1. Lineage (NCBI taxonomy): Eukaryota > Metazoa > Chordata > Mammalia > Artiodactyla > Phocoenidae > Phocoena > Phocoena sinus. The sequence continues at coordinate 11,176,693 of NC_045781.1, forward strand.
ATTTTATTTTATTTATTTTTTTGCGGTACGCGGGCCTCTCACTGTTGTGTCCTCTCCCGTTGTGGAGCACCGGCTCAGCGGCCATGGCTCACGGGCCCAGCTGCTCCGCGGCAGGTGGGATCCTCCCGGACCGGGGCACAAACCCGTGTCCCCTGCATCGGCAGGCGGACTCTCAACCATTGCGCCACCAGGGAAGCCCCCCATATATTTTTTAAAAGGGCTGTTTTAAAAAATAGGTAGGCGGGAACTTTAAAATCCATAATCATGAAAAATTATTATTAAAGTTTAGGACCCAGTGGGAATTCCCTGGTGGTCCGGGGTTAGGAGTCCACACTTCTACTGCAGGGGGCGTGAGTTTGATCCCTGGTTGGGGAACTAAGATCCCTCAAGACCCAAGGCGTGGCCAGGAAAAAAGAAAAAAAAAAAAGTTTAGAACCCAGGCAGCAAACTTCAAGAAAGGCCATGGGGACCAGGTAGGAGGACACCAAGGCAGCCTGAAGAACTCACGCCTTCCAGGAGGGGGCCTGAGCTCACGCCATGTGTACGCAGATCTAGCCTTCCCAGAGCTTCTGGCTTGTCAAAAGAAGCTGGGAATCTGGTGTTTTCCGGGAATTTTGTTGACAACTAACTCAATTTTTAAATGAGTGTGGGCCCTTGTTTGCAGTCTCGGTCTGGGAAGGGGACACGAACTAGTACCCAACAGACCCTCAGGGAACGCCCCCCATTTGGAGTGCTGGAAGAGATCTGAGGCGTTCATGCCCTAAAGGCCTGTGAACCCCCTGAAGTTTTGTGTTTGTGCACACGTGCATTTTGGGGCAGTGGGGGTCAGATTCAAATAATCCATCAGATTCTCAAAGGAGTCCATGTGCCTGCAAGGGTTAAGAGCCACTGGTCTGGCTGACTCCCCTCATTCCGTGGAGGAGGAAGCTGACTCAGACAGGGAAAGTGGCTTGCCTGGGGTCCCACAGCAAATTAGTAGCAGAGCAGCGCTGGGCCCCAGGGCTCCTGACTCCTATCTTGGCCCCTGTGGCTGGTGGGGGGGGAGCAAATGGAGAGGAGACCCTCACTGACCACCACTCCACGCCATCTGGCCACAGCCTGATGCACGCAGTGGACCACTCACCTGTGTGGGCAGCCCTGCCCGGGGCTGGGAGGTCAGAAGAGCTCCCTGGGTTTGCTGAGGTAGCTGGAATAGATTTGGCGTCGGTAGCAGGCCTGGGGGGACAAGAGGGATCGCACAGGGTGAGGGGGGCAGAGAGAGTTCTGTGGAGGCGTTGGGGAGGCCATCCGGGGTGAGGGCCTTACCTGGCTGACTCTGCTGGGCCTGCGGCAGCAGGAACTGAGCGGGTGGCTGGAGGTGATGACCCGGCACGAGCACCAGCTGCTGGAGCTGGAGGAGCTGCTGGACGTCCTGACGGGGAGGGGGGTGGACAGAACAACAGCCTGAGTCCTGGCCCGGCTCTGCCCTCTGCATCGCCTGAGCCCCGAGGGGTGCGCCACAGCGCAGGCTGGCATAAGGCATCGAGGGATGGAGCATGGGTCACTGGGTGCAGCCCTGAGCTAAGGGCATCCAGGAGGCCGGAGCATCCTATCCTACATGGGTCATCACAGGAGGGCTCGCTCTTTATTTACCTTTTCTCTCTTGATGAAATATTTGCCTTGTCCTATATTCCCACAGAACAAATAGGATCGTTTAAAAATGTAAATCAGACCAAGCCTTCCTTTTAAAACACTCCCAAGGCAAATTACATCATGTCTGGGAATAGCTTTAAAATACTCCAGCCCCTAGCGGCTGATTAAGTTGGTACAGAGACTTTGGAAAACTCTCTGGCACTCTTATGAGTTGAATTGTGTTCCGCCCCACCCACCACCAAAAAAAAAAAGATATGTTGGAATCATAACCACCCCCTAGAACCCCAGAGTGTGACGTCATTTGGAGATAGAGTCTTTGCAGATGATCACGTTAAAATGAGGTCATATTAGGGTGGGACCTAATCCGGTACGACTAGTGTCCATATAATACGGGGAAGTTTGGAGACAGACGCACTACAGCTGCACTGAGATACTATTTTTACCTAATGACAGTGCATGACACACTATGTTGGGGCGTGAGGGGAAACAAAACTTCCTGCACGTCGCTGGTGAGAGGGCAAGCCGGCAACGTCTATTAAGTTACCAGTACACATATCCTTTGACTCAGCCATTCCACTTCTGGGAATTTATCTTAGGGATATACGTGCACTTGTGCAGAATGTCCTCACTAGAAGGGTATCCCAGTAGCAAGCAGTGTTTTAGCAAAAGAGTGGAAACAAGCTGAATGTGTAGCAGCGGGGGATGGGTGAATGAATTAGGGTAGATCTTCATGACAGAGTATTATGTGTTCATCAGAAAGATGGAGGACACTCTTTGTCCTGATATGGAACACTCTTCAAGATGTTCTGTAGAATGGAGAGCTCAAGAGGAAAAACAGTGGGTATGATGTGCTACTGTTTGTGTTAAAAAAAAAAAAAAATTATACCCTGGTACCTGCTTGGGTATGCATAGATTATACTTAAAAAACGATACCAGAAACTGGCAACGCTATAAACCCTTCTGTACCTCTTGAATTTTGAACATTTACCTTGTCCAAATAAAGGAATGAATACCCAGGTGTCCCACCCCCACTCGCCCGGTTGAGCAGTCACTTATGCCCAGCATCCCTGCTTTTCCAACCACTCGTCCTGCAAGAGTTCCAGGCTGTTCCCTGTCCACCTGCAAAGGCCTCTGCTTTCTCCGTGTGCTTTAGCAAGTGGACAGAGGCCCCAGATGCTCCCTGACCTCTCAGCTTTCTCACTCTAGCTGCCAATCATCTAAGAATACAGTTTAAGGAGTTTGACATCCTACGCTATATCCTTTGAAACTGCATCCACTCTGCCTTCCCTTTTGAGACCCTCCCCACCCACCCAAGAAGGCCTCCCTGGCTATTTCTCTTCCGCACTTGGATTGACCCTGGGCAGTGAGTGAAGCCGGGGCTTCAGGGCCTGCCATTTACGGTGGACCCTTCCAAGACCCCCATACCTAATCTTGTTTTATAATTTTGTCTTCTTCTTCTTCTTTTTCTGGCTGTGAGGTGGCTTGCAGGATCTCAGCTCCCCAACCAGGGATTGAACCTGGGCCCTGGCAGTGAAAGCGTGGAGTCCTAACCACTGGACCTCCAGGGAAGTCCCTTTTCATCAAATTTGTAATATCGATTGTACATCCAGCTCCTTGCCATGGCCCTGCATGACCTGGCCTTCCTCACCTCCCACGACTCTCTCACCCCCCAACTCATCCAGCCACACTGGTCTCCCTCCTGCCACTGAACCCAGAAAGAGATCCCCACCTCAGGGCCTTTGCACGTGCTATTCCCCCCACCCCGCCGCTCTTGATCTGCACATGACCGGCCCCTCATCATCATTTAAGCCGTTATCAAATGCCCCTTCCTCAGAGAGGCTTCCTCTGGCCACCTGCTCTGACACGGAGATTTTCCCCCCTAGTCGCTCTCTTACAATATGTTCTTTTCCTTCCCTCGTAGCAATATCAGCTTCCTGTCTGTCTCCTCAAAAAGAGTTGGTGTCAGCTCCACGAGGGTGCAGATTTGTTTGCCTGATTCCTCACCGTAACCCTCATGCAGAAAGGTGCCTGGGCGTGGTGGATGATCCCCAAACGCTGGTTGACCAAAGGAATTCAAGAAGGAGCGAAAGAGAGAAGATTCTGGGTGAACAGTGAGCTGCCTCAAGACTGGGGTTAGGGACTTCCCTGGTGGCGCAGTGGATAAGACTCCGCCTGCCAATGCAGGAGAACAGGTTCGAGCCCTGGTCGGGGAAGATCCCACATGCCGTGGAGCAACTAAGCCCGTGAGTCAGAAGTACTGAGCCCGCATGCCGCAACTACTGAAGCCCGCGCGCCTACAGCCCGAGCTCTGCAACAAAAGAAGCCACCGCAATGAGAAGCCCGCGCACCGCAACAAAGAGTAGTCCCCTATCGCCACAACTAGAGAAAGCCCGCGCGCAGCAACGGAGACCCAACGCAGCCAAACAAAAAAAAAAGACTGGGGTTAGCCAGTAGAAGGCGCCATTTCTCCACAACCTAGAGCCATCTGAATCGGCACACCAGCTGAAGCCACTTGGGGGCGTGTTAGGACGGAGACAGGGTGGAGAAATTGGAGTAGGCGGAGGGATGCCAGCGCTTCGCAGGCCCCACCCCCCCACCCCCACCCCCGGCCCCGTAGTGGATCATCTGCTCTCTCCCTAACCCGTGAGAAGAGCTAGCACAGCCAATTAAAACCGAGAAGAGGGGAGAGAAATTCTTGCTCATCGCTATATTCTCTTCACTCCCCTGCCCCAGTGCAGGCACAGAACGGGCAATCCATGGATTTTCAGTGAGTGAATAAACCCTTAGGGCTGGTGGTGTTTGGGGGCAGACTGGCTGTGCTTTCCACAGGTGGGATCTGGGCCACAGACTGGGGGCCGAAAGACTGAGACACACGGTTCATATGACACATATGGGTTCATATGGGTGAACTGCTGTGTAATCACCCACTGGGCTTGGTTCCACCTGGGGGGGAGAAGGCAGCCTTGAGCAGGAACTAGAGGCCGCTGGGGCCCCAGAGCCGTGCAGGTGCGCTGCCTCACTCCAGCGCGCAGGGCCGACTCCCCTCTCCCCCATGACTGGCCTCACACGCTACACTCCCGCAGCCCCAGTGGGGACGGTGTCGACATGCACATCGACACTCACTTGCCGTCTCTGATATGGCAAATTTTGACCAGTTCTGGACACTGCGTGCCGCGAAGACGTGGACAGCCTAGAGTGACGTCCAGAGTGGGGAAGGGATGGGGTCTGGGGACCCTGTAAGTTACTTGCAATTGATTGTAGAAGGGACCACCTAGGGAGGAAGGCAGTGAGCACCGTCCTGGGGGTCATCTGGGTGAAACTGCACCCCCAGAATGGTGCAGAGGGAGTTCCCACACTGGGTGGGAAGGTCACCTCGGTGTGCAAGGATCCCTTCCAGCTGAGAACCGTGAGGGTTAGAGTCCTGGCCATCGTGCCTGCTTTTTTTTTTTTTTCTTTGTTTGTTTTTGTTTTGTGGGATCTTTGGGGATCTTAGTTCCCCACCAGGGATTGAACCCGGGCCCTTGGCAGTGAAAGTGCGTAGCCTTAACGACTGGACCGCCAGGGAATTCCCGTGCCTGCTTCTTGCTGTGTGACTTGGAGGAAGCCAGCTGTCTCTCTGGGCCTTACTGTATAGGGTGACAATGCACGGTGTCCTGGAACCACCTGGGCTCTGGAGATGGCCAGACACCTGACTCTGTCCCTTACACACCGTGAGACCATGGGCCGTTCCTTACCCTCTTTAAGCCTCAACTTCCTCAGGTGACACCTCAATAATTCTTACCTCCTGGAGCTGTTAAAGGATTAAATGAGACAACAGGTGTAGAACGTTTAGTCTGATCCCTGGTTCACTGAAGTGGTCCTCCGTAAATGGCAGTCCTTTTTAACTGAGTCATTCATTTCTCTCAGGGCTCAGTTTTGTCATCTATAAAATGGGAGTAATAATGTCTAACTCTTCACTGGGTTGTTTTGAGACCTGAGTAATATTATTCTTCTCAAAGCATTTTGGAAATCACAACCTACTCCTCCAACACCAGCATTTGCTAGCACTGCACCCTCACATCAGCCGCCTCATGTCACCCCGTGAGCTCTCGAGGGTGGCAGCCCCACCAGTCCATCCTCTTCCTGAAAACTTACAACTTCCAGCTCCCGCCCAGACCCTCCACTGAGCTTCAGCCCCAAATATCCATCTGCCTATTTGATGTCTCCCACTTGGGTGATTAACAAACTCTTTGAACGTCCAAAGTGAAACTCCTGGTTCCCCAGCCCCACCCTCCAAAACACCCTGTTCCTCCCCTGCCTCCCCCAGCTCAGGAAACCACCTCACCACCACCAATTTCTGAAGCCAAAATCCCAGGAATCACCCTTGACCTATCGGATCCACACGAAATAGCATCCCGGACCCCACCTTCACCCTCATCGCCACCTCGATGCCTGCAAGGACTTCCCACTCCTTACTTCTAGCCCATTCTCCCCACAGCAGCTGGAGGGAGCTTTGTAAAGGGTCAGTTGGGACCCTCGCCAGCTTAGAACCCCCAACAACCTCCCATCATACCCAGCACACATTCCAAACTCCTTGATCTTGCCCATGAGGCCCTGCAAAAGCCAGTCCTGCCTGCCTCCCCACCTCACCAGTTATTTGTCTCCCACTCACTCTGTCCCAGCCATTCCACTTTCCCCTGTACCCTGAACAAGTCAAGCTGGTTTCCACCTCAGGAGCTTTGCACTTGCTGTTGCCCTTTCCTAATCTCTCCCACTGCCTTCTTCATTGCCTGACTCATTCAGGTCTCGGTTCTCAAAGGCCACCTTCTCAGTGAAACTTTTCCTGACCACCCCATTAAAAGTGGCTTCCTCCCTTGGGACTTCCCTGGAGGTCCAGTGGTTAAGGCACTGCACTTCTACTGCAGGGGGCACAGGTTCCATCCCCTATGCCGTGCAGCAAGGCAAGAAAAAAAAAAAAAAATGTGGCTTCCTCGGTCTAGGACAGCGCCCTGTGTCATTTTCTTCATTACACTTATGCTAAAACCGTCTTGTTTTGCTGATATGTTTACTTGTTTACTGTCTCGCCACTAGAACATAATGTCCTCAAGGACAGCCACCTCTGCCTCATTCACAGCTGTCCCCTCAGGGCCATGAGTGAGCACCTGGCATACACAAGGTGCTCGATAAGTGTTAGTTGAATGAATAAACGACTATGATTATTCCAGTCCCTCCACTAGGGGAAGCTCTAAAGGTTGGAGGTGGGGGGTGGACAGACGTAGCCTGTCTCTAGCGTCGGATCTGCTCCGTATCCCCGTCCCCCAGAGGTTGGCCCTGCCACACGGAGCCCACGAGGTCCTGGCGACTGGGGCAGAACACCGTGGAGCAGGGAGCCATTCAACAGGGAGAAAAAAACACCTACCTGCCAATTGCACATTGCATTCCATGCTACCTCATGCTAAAATTCCAGGACAGACGAGCAACAGCAGATCCCAACCCAGGAGTCCTGGAGTGACTGGCATGCCTCTGGACCGGCCCAGCTCCTGGACTCTGGGGCCTGTGGTGCCAGGTGGGCGGCTGAGCTGACCTGGCATCCCCCGCCCCTGCTCCAGCAGCAGGACCCATCTCCTCCTCTTGGGGACCTGCCCTCCCCCACTCTCAGGTCACGCAGTCCAGGTGGGGCTGACCCCACCCTCCCGGGAGTTGGCAGCAACGACTCAAACCTGGCCACTGGGTGTGTTTTTTCTCTCTGGGTGGGGTGGCTGCAAGTCTTGAAGTGCTGGTACCCATTATGCCCGACCCAGAATGAAAAGGGAGACAGATCCCTGGGGCCAGGCCTGATGTTCCAGGCTGGGCCTTTTCTGTGATTTGAGCCAAACAGTCCCTTTTCCTCTTCAGCTGCCTAGAGTGTGGCTGTGGCCCCACTGACACCCGCTCCTGGCTCATCCTTTGCTGCCTCCCACCCCTCACCCCCCCAAGCCTGCCCTGCTCTCTCGCTTTGCCTTCACCAGTCCCACGCCTGGAACCCTTTCCCCAGCTCATCCACCTGGTAAACTCCTACTTGTTTCCCGCCTCGGTTCAGATACCACCTCCTCCAGGAAGCCTTCCCTGACTCCCTCAGACACAGACCCCTTTCTTTTCCCGCATCCCCCACCACATCCAGCAGGTTTCTCTGGGAAACCCTTCTTCACTAGGTCCTACCCCCTAAAAGATCTTCTCAAGCTTTATTTGCGGTGGTCTTATTACGAAAATAGGGACGTTCCTCCCCGCCCCCACCGCCGCCGCTCTCCAAATACAAAATGATGTTTTTAACAGTTAATGTAAATTTTCAGTCAGTGCCTACCCTACCCCAGGCATTCTGAATTACTCCCCTAGAGAGATGTCTTCCCTACCCTTGATTGAAAAGCTGCAGCGAAACATCCCTCATTGCTTCAGTAAACGTCTGTGTGGCCCCCTCGGTAGAAAGCACCATGCTGATGCTGGACACACGAATCGTAAACCTGTATTATAGGGACTTCCCTGGCGGTCCAGTGGTTAGGACTCTGTGCTTTCGCTGCCGAGGGCCCGGGTTCGATCCCTGGTCAGGGAACTACGATCCCACAAGGCAAGGGGCGCAGCCAAAAGAAAAAAAAAAAAAGTCAGTGGTAAAATTGTATTATAACTGTCCCTTCTGTACAGGCTAGGGAAATGCAGGGAAGGTTCCTGCCAAACTGACCGATGTTCCTTTGGAAGTTGGCAATAGAAGGACAGAAGGGGGACTTTCCCTTCGTACTTTATATAATTTTAAAGTGATAGGGTTATGGATGCTTTTTGACTTTCGTATTATTTTTCAAGTAAAGCATTTCTTAGTGGCTCATTGGTGTGTCTGTTTCCCTACAAGACAGGGAGCCCCCTCTGGGGACAAGGCTGGGTCTGAGTCATGCCTGCTTCCCACCAGGGCCTGACCCAGGAGGCGGGAAGTGTCTGCGAAACGAGGGCAGGACAGAGCTGGGCAGGCACAGGCAGTTGCACTGGCAGGCACGCGACACAGGCTGGGGAGAGGGTCAAGCCCAGGGCCGAGGCCGGCTGTGGCTGCAGCGGGCAGCAAGGGCAGAAGGACGGTGGTCCCCACCCCGGCCTGGGCACAGCATGGTGACCGGCTCATGGGCTGTACGGGATAAACATTGGTCTGTTGGGGAAGTGAGACCACAGGGTGACAGAACTCCCAGAAAACAACTTCAGCCCAGCTTTGCACTTGCAGGAGACAGATGGAGATCAGAGCTGAGGGAAGCTGGGGCAGGAGGAGAGAGAGGAAAGGGCTGGGCAGGAGGGATTCGAGGGGACCTTGAGAATCAGGGCCTGGGCAGGTTACAGGTGGCAGAGGGTCGGCCTGCTGCTGCTGGTGTCCGTAGGGGGTCCGGAAGAGGTGGTTCTGGGGGGTGTATGAACAGAAGGAGTGCCTGCTGGTCACAGGGGCTGAGGGCCTGGCTGGGTCTGCGCTAGGCTGCCCCGTCCCTCCTCCCTCCCTGTAGCCTGTGCTCCTTGAACAGACATTTCTGAGGGCATATGTGGACACAGCCCTGGGTGATCAGGGCTGTGGCAGAAGGAGAGGCAATGGGCTGGGGGCCCCCAGAGGAGACAGGAGGCAGGAAATCAAACCAGCTGGAGGGAGGGAAGTCATGGAAGACTTCCTGGAGGTGCAGGCTCCCAAGCTGGGGCTTAAAGGATGGAGAGGAGCTCTCCAGGTAAAGGGAGGGGGCTGACTTCCAGGTAGAAAGGAGAACAGGTGCAGGAACACCAAGACTGGAGGAGCCCTGAGCCTCCACCTTGCTCAGTGAAGCGCCGTGTGTGCTACAAAGCAAACAGATCACCGGCTGCTGGGGTCTCTGGTGGCCAGGGTGGGAGGGGTGCCAGTTAGAGGCAGCAGCCCCAGATCACGTGGTTAGAGCCCTGGACTCCCAGGCCTGGCTTCCAGGCTGGCTCTGCCACTTGAGCTCACGGTGTGACCTGGGGCAGGCAAGTCACTTTGCCTCCCCGGCACGCCCACTCCTCCCCCCACCCCCCACCGGCGCCTTGGCCAGGATGAGGATTTGTGGATTCAGGGAGGTCACGTTAGCATAGTGCCTGGTACAAAGGCAGCACCCGACAGACTACCTATGGCAACGGTGGCAAGCCAGGCATTGGAAGGATCTGTTTGGGAGAGTCGCTGCAAAGCAGTGAGGCCAGATTGCTCTGCGTTTCTGCAGAGCCAGGCCCAGCGGCCGGAAGCTCTAAGGAGACAGAGACGCACTCAGTGTTAAGGACAGCCCCAAATGGGAGTGCTGGTCAGCAGTGGAACGGGCCCATCGAAGGCCGACCGCTGCCAAGGGAACAGCCTCGCGGGTGCTGGACAGCTCCCTGGTGTAGACAGCATAGGCCAATCCCTCGCTGTAGGACTTGCCAGGCCCTTCACTGCGCTGGAACACGGGCCACAGACTCAAACGCTCTATGGAAACCAGGTTAACAGCACAAATGGGTGACATGGCAGGGGTGGAAGGAAGGGGTGGGCTGGAAAAAACAGCCTGTCAGAAGAGGAGGCCTGCCCAGCCTCTACTCTGCTCCCGCCAACCATCCTTATAGGAAGTCTGTTGGCCAATATCATGGTTGAATGGTGTCCCCTAAAAAGATATGGTAGGGGACTTCCCTGGTGGTCCAGCAACTAAGACTCCATGCTTCCACTGCAGGGGGCACGGGTTCGATCCCTTGTCGGGGAGCTAAGATCCCACATGCCGCAAGGTACGGCCATTAAAAAAAAAAAAAAAAAGAAAGAAAGAAATGGTAGGAGTTCTAACCCCTGGTGCCTATAAATATGACCTTGTTTGGAAACGAGGTCTTTGCAGATGTAATCAAGTTAAAAGGAGGTCTTTAGGGTGGACCCTAATCCAATGACTGGTGTCCTTATAAGAAGGGGAAATTTGGACACAGAGACAGACACACTCAGAGAAAAGATGGCCACATGACGGCAGAGGCAGAGACGGGAGTCATCCATCTACGAGAAAGCCAACCGTTTCCTGCACCACCAGAAGCGAGAAGAGGCAAAGAGGGATTCTCCCGTAGAGCCTTGAGAGAGACCCCAGCTCCGCTGACACCTTGATTTTGGACTTCTGGTCTGAGATGATACATTTCTGTTGTTTGAAGCCACCCAGTTTGTGATACTTTGTAATGGCAGCCCTGGAAGCTAATACAGCCACTCATGCATGATTCCACATAGACCAGAAGTCTCCAGAATGGGGAGAGAGAATGCAGTGTTTCCTAACTCACAGACCACAGGCCCCTTTCTGAAAGAGCGTCTCACTGGATGAGCCAGGGCACTCGATGTGGGGCACCGATTCTGATTCTCAGCCTTTCTTTTGTAGCCACACAGGTCCTGTGCATGGAGGTGACCCCTGGTTTCCTCTGCTGTAAACTGAGGATAATGTGTCAGCCTCCCAGGTGGCTGCGGACCCTCAGCGAGATGCACAGAAAGCAGAGAGTCAGGCGCGCCCATCGCGTGGAGGGTGTCCTCCCCCTGAGCCTCGCTTCACCCCTCTGAGAGATGGGTGGCAGCATCTCCCGAGGCTTCCTGGGGTTGCCGGGGACCGCCTGGCCCAGCGCTGGTGGTCAGAACGGTCCGCGTGGACCGGCCGGCCCCCTGCACCGGCTCGGCTTCCGCGGGGCCTCCGCTGGAGGGCGTGTGCTCCCCGGGGCTGCCCTTACCTGTGCTGTGAGCTGGATGGGTTGGGAAAGGGTGAGCTGTGGGGTCCCGGGGGGCTGGCTGGCAGGCTGTGGTGGCGGCAGGTCGCCTCCCCCGGAGGAGGCTGGGGGCTGCGAGGTCGAGGAGGAGGAGGAAGAGGAGGAGGAGGAGGAGGAGGCGGCGGCGGCCGCGGCGGCCAGGAGCTGGGCCTGCGCTTGCTGTAGGAGGAGCTGCTGCTGGGCTGGCATCAGCGCCGTGAGCTGTGGGCGGGGCGGGGCGGGGGCGGGGCGGCAGGGGCCGGAGGAGGGACGTGGGGGGAGCAGAGAAAGCAGACAGGGGTTAGCGCCTGAGCCAAGCGGGTTAGGGGGCAGGTCTTCCAGGAGGACAGAGGAGGGCGAGAGGCAGGCGTTGAGAGAGTGGCCGTGGCCGTGGCCACCAGTCCTGTAACAGACGGGAGGGGGCTGGCCTGTCCCTGCCCCCGTGCACCCCAAGTACTTACCCCGGCTAGCTGGCTGCCCGTCAACATGAGTTGGGCCTGGGGCAGATGCGGCTGAACCGGCTGGGGGGGCAGGGGTGCCGCTGGGGCTGAGTCACTGCTGGGGTCTTCAGCCTTGATCTGGGGGGGAGAGAGGCAGGGTCCGGGACCCCAGAATGTTAAGTGGAGGCCAGAGAGAATGCCCACCTGTGAACCAAAGAGAGGGCACGTGTGTGGCAACGGCAGCCCCGCACCGCCAAGGGGGAAGACTGGGGTGCGGAGGCCGGGCCTGCAGTGGCCCGCGGGGACCTCGGGCCACCTTTCTGGCCTCAGTTTCCGCACCAGTCAGAAAAGGCTAACACACCCTCTGCACCCGAACTCCCGACAGGAGGGGGTCACCCTTGGAGAGCGCTTTTACCCTCCTGGAGGTCAGTTCACCATCTTTTAAAATGGGAAAGGATGCCAGTAGGGGCCCCGGGACATCAAAGAAGGGAGTCCTGTGTGCCATACCCCTCATCTGCTTCAGCCAGAGGTGCACCTCTTATCTGTCCAGTGGAGTAAGACTTTATTGGAAGAAAGAGGATTAGGGTATGAAATAAAAATCACCGCCTTAGAATATGGGTCATGAATTCAAAGCCTAAGGAGCAGGCAGACAGCACAAATGGGTGATTTGGGCAAGTGTGGACGGAGTGCGCTGAAAAGAGTACGCCCGCCTGCCGGAAGGGGAGGCCTGCCCAGCCCCACCCTGCTTCTGCCGGCAAAAAAACCAAAGCAAAAATGCTGCAGGACAGCAAAGGATGTCTGCAGGCCAGATGTGGCCCAGGCGCTGCCAGCTCTCAGCCTCCACCCCAGAGTCCGCTGAGCCCCTCCTCCTCTCTCTGTGGAGGACACAGATGCATCTCGCGTCCACCACGTAGGACAGACCAGCTTAGAGGGGTCCCAGCCTTCTTCCTCTCCTACCTGAAAATACCAGACAATGGTGGCCTTGCCTGACAGGTCTGCTGGTGAAAGACACATGGGGTGGGAGGTGTGGCTTGATGAGCTGCACACTCTCAGGCCCAGAGGGGACATGAGGGATCATCCTTCAGCCCAGTGTCCCAACAGTGTTTTGCAAAAGGAGATCCAGAGAGAGAAAGCATCTCGTGTAAGGCAACACAGTGACTTGGCAGAAGCGAGCGTGGCATTTGCAATACAGACTGAGACAGACAGACAGAGGCCTGGGAAAGGGCCAAATAACAGAGGGTGAGTGGCATGCCCCAAGGGACGGGATACAAGTGTCAGAAAGTCTAAGGCGTACAGGGATGCAGCGTGAAACAACAGTGGGTACTAGAAGTCAGGGCAGTGGCTGCCCTGGAGGGGAAATGAAGGGCTTTCTGGAAGTCTGATCGTGTTATGTTTCTTGATCTGCTGCTGGTGACACAGGTGTCCAATTTGTGAAAATCCACAGAGCTGGACACTGAGGATCTAAGTGTATGTCATATTTTAATTAAAAGTTTTTAAAAAACCAACATTGTGGGCTTCCCTGGTGGCGCAGTGGTTGAGAGTCCGCCTGCCGATGCAGGGGACACGGGTTCGTGCCCCGGTCCGGGGAAGATCCCACGTGCTGCGGAGCGGCTGGGCCCGTGAGCCATGGCCGCTGAGCCTGCGCGTCCGGAGCCTGTGCTCCGCAACGGGAGAGGCCACAACAGTGAGAGGCCCGCGAACCGCAAAAAAAAAAAAAAAAAAAAAAAAACCCCAACATTGCGTGCCATGGTGAGAACACTACCCCCTCATGGCTCTTTCCTTCTCTCTCTTTTAAGCCTCCATTAGGTTCTAGGACGTCTCTAACACCTTCCAGCCCTGGCTAATCGCCCCTTTTAACAAACAGAGAACCGGTCTCAGGCTTATACCCGACAGTAGGCAAGAGTCTCTGGGTACATTTTAATAATCATTGTATTTATTTCCATGGCAAGTGATTCTGGTTTTCCATTCATGAAATTTCCATTTAAAAAAACGTTTTATTTCAGCTGCTGAAAAAGCAAGACAGCTCATGAGTTGATAATTGTTGAGGCCGATTGACAGGTACCTGGAGGTTTGTTTTCGCTATGGTCTTCCTTCTACTTTTGTATCTGCTTCACACTTTCCATAATAAAATGTTTTTTTTTAATTGAGCCAATTTAACAAAACTATGATGTAAATAATTGGACACGGTGGTGTGTGCATTTGTCTGAAATCATGATGGAAGCTCGTGAATCACTGCAATTAGGGAAAGACTGACACAGAAGACATGCAGTGAGGTGGAACAGCAAAGGCCAGGAGCGGAGACCAGCTGTGAATGGAGACCCAGAGTCAGAGGCCGCTGCTGCGGTCTCTGCCTCAGGCTTTCCCCGGGAAGCAGGCCCAGGCTGGGGAAGGGGAGCGAGAACCCTTTCTTCCTTGGGCCCCACTAGTCTCCTAGGGGAGAAGCAGGGCTGCTGTGGAGCAAGGAGAGGCTGCAAAGATTCAGCTGAGGGAGGGCTGGTGCTGGGGGTGTGGGTGATGGATGTCCTCGGCATAGCCAAGGGCTATGGCCAGAGCCCAGCCTGAGATCAGAGGGAAGACGGTCAGAGTCAGAGCCCTTCTCCCCGGGTCCCGTCCAGCGCCCTCAGAACAAGACACCTGCCCACCAAGCAGATCAAGGCACATCAGCCACGGAACGGACCTCAGAGACCCCCCTCTCCATCCCCACCCCCATTTCCCATGTTAGAGAAGAGGAAACCGAGAAGCCCAGAGTGGGGGAGTGATTCTCCCATGGTCACAGAGCAGTTCCTGGTGCCCCCACCCCATCCTTCTGCCACCTTTGGTCAGAGTCAGGAGTCCTGCCCGTGCCCCCTCCTCTGTCCCTGCCCCCTGCGCCATCTTCAGGCCTCTGGACCCGCCGGCTGCCCCCGCCAGACTGGAGGGTGGAGACCTGGGCCCCAGACACCCCAGGCAGCCCAGCAGTGCCCAGGAGCAGGGCCCCATCTGGGTCTGGCATTTGCTCTACATGGTCACTTCCGGCCTCCCCATCGTCCTCTCCTCCAGCATCCTCACTGGGCCTGCCCTCCCCTCCCCACTCCCCAGTCCTCCGCTGGCCCCTGAGTGTGTGCTGGGGGGGATGGGGGGCGGGGCCGGCCCCTGTTCGGTCAGGGACGTTGGGATGGGGGCGGGGCCCTCAGCTTCCTGTTGTTCATCGCCCTGGGGCTCTGGGGGGGATTTCCCTGGCCACCCCCACTCCCCCAGGGAAGGGGAAGGAGCCCTGGTGAGTCACAGGCCTAGGGCGGGAGCCCGAGAGTGAGAAGGGGCGGCGGGAGGAGTCCCGTCACCGAGGTACCAGGCCCTTGGCCCTCGGCAGGCATCTGGGACCCTCTCCCAAATGCCAAACCTGGCCCATTGCAGGACACCTCTCCCCCTGCCCTGGCTGCCCTGACAGGTGCTTACCTTGGTGCTGGGGCCAGTCGGGGACACAGAGAACGGGGAGGTCTTGTTCTGGGGGTTCTGCAAAGAGTGAGTTGGGGTGGGAGATGGGAACAGTGAGATAAAGCAGCTTCTGACACCCTGCCCTCCCCTACAGAGCTCCCCTCTGCTCCCTTCTCCCCCCTCCCCCTCCCCCTCTCCACCCTCCTGCACATCCATCCTTCCTGACCTGATGGTTAGTGTCTGGTCCATTTCTTTCCGTGTCTGCAAGGAGAGGGACAGAGTGAGTTGTCACGAGCCACCCCCAAAACTCCCCCGGCGCACCTGCCCTCCGCCCGTGGTGACCTCTGCCCTCCCTGCCCCCTTCCCCACTCACCTGTGTGCTCTGACGGGGAGTCCAGACCTTGCTTCTCGGCCTCCAGGGGCTTAGACATTCTTATTTCTGGGGACAGAGGAGGGATGCAAGTGGGGTGAGGGTGCAGAAGCCTGAAGAGCTCTGGGGCCCCTCCTCCGGCACCACCCCAGCCTCTCCCCAAATACTCCCACACCCCCTGCCGCCTTGCAAGTGTCTCTTTCCGGGAGACATGCCCTCTGCTCTGAGCCTCTGCTCTCCTCCGGCAGGACAGGTGAGGGGCCTTCGGGCCCTGGGGATCCCCTTCACCCCTCCAGGAGGTGGCACAGGGAGGGTCAGCCCCCGAGCCCCCGTGAGACCCCGGGGCAGGGTGGGAGGGTAGAGGTTGGCCGTTGGTCCTGACAAGGCTCTGGCCGCCCAGGGGGAGGCTGGTGACGCTCCAGAGCAGCGAGTCAGCCTTAGGCTTCCTCTCAGGCTGCCGCCCAGGCGCCCATCCTGCCTCACCAGGTTTCGGTGAGGCATGTTTTCCACTCTGAGTAGGGCCTGGGAGGTGTGAGGGGACTGCAGCATCCCCAAAGGAACGAGTTGTCAGATCTCCGGCTGTGATTCAGCCGCCCTCTGGCCCCCTCCCCGGCCCACCACTTTCCTGTCCATACCCCACTCCCACCGGCCTCCCCTTCAGGTACTCAGCACACAGGCGGCCCCACTCTGATCTCTGTGACCCTGACCCCATCCGCTTCTGCCCCGACCTTGTCCTCAAACCTAATCTCAGACCTTACCTGGGACTTCAGCCTTGAATTGCAGCTGCACACCCCAATCCAACCTACAGTCCCTGCACCTACAGACGCAATCCCACCCTATCGTTCTGCGGGCAGAGGAAATGAAAGAAGGTGGCCGAGGGGAGTGGCAAGCAGGGGACACAACGCAATGGAGACAAACCCCCGTCCTCACAGCTCTCTGATGCTGGTCACGGGAAGGTGAGTGTTACCAGGGCCAAGCACAGTGCCAAGTATGATTCAGAGCTCATGCCGGCAGTTGGTGCTAATATTACCCCCATTTTACAGAGGAGGAAACTGAGGCCCCAGGGGGGATGGCACCTCCCCAAGAACACAGTGAGGCAGCAGAGGCACCCTGATCGGACCTGGGTCTTTGTGACTCCCACTTCTTTTTTTTTTTTTTTTTTTTTGCGGTGCGCGGGCCTCTCACTGCTGTGGCCTCTCCCGTTGCTGAGCACAGGCTCCGGACGCGCAGGCTCAGCAGCCATGGCTCACGGGCCCAGCCGCTCCGCGGCATGTGGAATCCTCCCGGACCGGGGCACGAACCCGCGTCCCCTGCATCGGCAGGCGGACTCTCAACCACTGCGCCACCAGGGAAGCCCCAGGGCTCCCACTTCTGATCAGTATCGCTGCAGTCTCTGATGGGCCCGTCATGACTTTCACCACCTCATCTCTCACGGTCACCCCAACCCAAGCTTACCCTGACTCCGACTTGAACCCAGCCCTTCCTGGTCCTAGACCCCCGCACAAATCTGGGTTTCTGCCCAACCCGTTCTGAATCCTCTTTGCCCACCCTGATTCCCAACTCCTGTCCAGACGACCCGAGTCCTTCATCTGACCTCAACTCCCAACTCGGCCTCAGACCTTACTCCTGACCCTGACTCTGACCCTAAAGTCTCTCCTACAGCTCACTCCAAATCCCCACCAAGACCCCACCCCATCAAAGGAGCTATCCAACTCTAGTGTGCTCTGCATCCAAGATATTCAAAGAAGGCCAGCTAGAGAGAGAGCTGGGACAGCGTCACCAACTGAAAAAAAAAAAGTCCAGAAATTTTGCAATTACTCGACACGGAACGCCACTCGGATTTAAAATTCCTGATTAAAAAGCCAGGTCACACACTGCTGGTGGGAGTGTAAATCAATACAAGCACGATTCAGGAAAGCTGAGCGGTGCCCCTTCCCTGTGGCCCGGGCACATCCACTCCCGGGCACCCATCCAAGAGAAAGGAGCGTCCTGCCCACCATCACCACCCTCGGCACACGTGTTCCCAGCAGCGCTTTCATAACCGCTCCCCCCACCCCGGAAATAGCTCAAGGGCCCATTAACGGGAATGGGTCAACAACACCGGTACATCCATACAACGAAGTACTCCACAGCCGGGGAAAAGAACCAACTCCTGCATCACACACACTGAATCTCGCAAACATGATACCAGGGTAAAGACGTGAGACACAAAAGTGGACAGACAGGAGGACTCCAATTATGTGAAACTCAGAAACAGGCAGGATGACATCAGATGATTAAGGTCAGATTAGTGGGCACCTTTTGGGGGGTGCTAACCGGGAGAGGGTGTGAGAAAGCCTGCAAGGGGTTGGAAATGTTCTGTTTGGTGGTTATGTGGGTCTACACATATGTAAAAATTCATCAAGCTGTATGCTTAAAATTTGAGCACTTTATGTATGGTATGTTTTCACAAAAAAAGAAAAAAAGTTTGAGTTGGGACTTCCCTGGTGGCGCAGTGGTTAAGACTCCACGTTCCCAATGCAGGGGGCCCGAGTTCGATCCCTGGCCAGGGTACTAGATCCCACAACTAAGGAGCCTGTGAACCACAACTAAGGAGCCTGAGAGCCACAACTATGGAGCCCTTGAGCTGCAACTAAAGGAACCCATGTGCTTCAACAAAGGAGTTGGCAAGCCACAGCTAAGGAGCCCTTGAGCTGCAACTAATGGAATCCACGTGCTGCAACTAAGGAGTCGGCAAGCCGCAACTAAGGAGCCCTTGAGCTGCAACTAAAGGAGCCCACGTGCTACAACTAAGGAGCCGGCCAGCCTCAACTAAGGAGCCTGCCTGCAGCAACTAAGACCCGGTGCAACCAAATAAATAAATACAATTTTAAGCTAATAACAATAAAAATAATAAGCCAGCATATAGTCCTATTAAGGCATGAGTTTATGAGGGTTGGGGTGCAGGTGCCCAGATGCTACAGGAGCTCAGGCCCTGTTTCTGGGCACTGGGAAGGGGGCAGCAAGTGGCTAAGGATGCTGAGAGAGCCAGGGGATGAGGCCCCCTCCTGACTCTGGTGCATCAGACGTGGGAGTCCTGCCTGATCCTGGTTCTAAATCTCCCAGACCTTGGCCCTGCTCCAGGCAACCACAGATCCTGACGTGGCCCTAAATCCCACCCCTCCCAGCATCCCTGAAAGCCGTGTCCCAGCCCCCGCCTCCAGCCAGTGTCCACATTGCCACGGGAGCTCCCCGCCTGGCCCTGAACCCTTCCATGGCTCCCCATCTCCTAAGAAAAGCCCAGGCTCCTCATCCTGGCCTTTAGGGTGTGACCCGTGTCACCATCTGCTGCCCATCTCTCGCCACTTCTGCAACTTCCTCTTCAGCCACGCCAGGCATCTCCCTCTGCTTGACGGGGAGTCCAGACCTTCAGGTTCTTTACTCCCCACCTAGCTAGCGAACGTCCCTCCTGATCACGGACCAGGGTGGCCTCTGACCTCACCTCCACCCCAGAGAGTCCATGCTCATTCCCGGCCTCTCTTATGTGCTGAGCTGTGTCCCCCAACATTCCTGTGTTGAAGTCCTAACCCTCAGTACCTCAGAACGTGACTATCTTTGGAGATAGGATCTTTAATGAACTTTAATGAACTTAAAATGAGACCCTTAGGGCCCTTAGGGTGGGCTCTGATCCAATATGACTGGGGTCCTTATAAGAAGAGGAGATTGAGACGAGATTGAGACAGGGACATGCCCAAAGGGAAGACCGTGTGAAGACACAGGGAGCTGACGGCCATCTCAAGCCAAGGAGAGAGGTCTCAGAAGAAACCAACCCTGCTGACACCTTGACCTTGAACTTCTAGCTTCCAGAATTTTGAGAAAATAAATTTCTGTTGTTTAAGCCATCCAGTCTGGGGTACGTTGTTATGGCAGCCCTAGCGAACTAATGCAGCCTCCCTTGGTCGTGCCTTCTCGCCGTCCTAGCCCCGAGCCCGCAGGGCTGTGGTCACCTGTGTCCCTGTCCTTTCCCATTAGACCAGCGGGCAGGCCTGGTCTGACTCAGTGCTGGGTCCCCAGCATCACCCAGCTCAGAAGAACAGGTTATGTTTGCTGAGCGTCCGTCCTTCCCTGCAGCTCTCTCTGTCTCTTACTTGTTCCTGCCTCTGTCCTGCTGTCTGTCTGCCATTTAACAAATGTTTCCCGAGGCATTGGCGTGGGCTGGTCCCTCTGCCTGGAACGCTGTTCCCCACTCTATCTGCCTGGCGATATCCTACTCATCCTCCAGGGCCCGGCACAGGCTCTGCCCTCCATGAAGTCACCACCCCTGATGACTTCAGGCACAGGGTCTCTCCCCTGTTCCTTCCACCCTGGCTCCATCTCTCCTGTCACTGTCCTAAGGGCTGTAGCCATCTGGGCCCCAGGGTGTCTCCTCCTTCAGGCTAGAAACCCCTCAGGGGCAGCTCTGACTCATCTGGGGTCCCCAACGGGACATGTGGGTTGAATGAACAAAGGTGGCCCTGCTCTCCCTCCTCCAGGCCTTCGCCTCTGCTCTTCTTCCACCTGGGGCAACCCTCTCCTTCTCGACTAGCAAACTCCTGCTCCTCTTTAAGGCGCCAGCTCCACATCACCTCCTCTGTGATGTCCTCCCTGACTGCCCAGGCGGTCAGTGCCTCTCTCGTCTGGGGTCACCCTGTCCCCTAACACACACTGACAGCCTGGACAGTGACCCCCACCCCAGACTGTGGTCTCCTTAGGGCCCAGGCTGCACAGTCTGGGACTGTGTCTTTGGAATGAACGAAAGCATGAAAGAGTCTCCTCTCCTTGCTGTCACCTGACACTTCGACCCTCAGCCCGGTCCCCAAGCAGCTCCAACCTAAACATTTAAGGTAACATCCCCTCTGCAGGGATACTGGCTGCAGAGGAAAAAGTGGTTTGAGGGGAAATCTCCACCACTCCATTTCCCTTATTCTCACGGATCCTGCCCCACACTAGTCCCAGCTCCCACACAGCCCGCGCACCCCTGCAGCGCTCAGCTGGGCCAACAGCAACATGGCCAGAGCTGTCCTTCGCCCAGGCCTCTCTTGCTGCCCTCTCCTCCTCCATCAGAGCCTAACCCAAGAAAAGGGTCTCATCAAATCATCCCCACCAGCAATGAACAGGGAACTCCATTTCCACCGCGACCCAAAGCTAAGTGATGTCTTAATGGGGACTCTCGAGGGCGCGGCGACCCTGGCCAGGGGCCTGCTCATCCTGGAAGCTGTCTCAGCCTTGGCCCAGGCAGGGTTCTCTCTCTCTCTCTCTCAATCTCTCTCTCTCTTTTGACTCTAGAGAAATACTGATGCCTAATCCCTCCCCCGACACTCTGATTTCACTGGGACAGAGACGTAGGCGTCAGAAACTTTTAAGCCCCCTTCCAGGTGATTCTAATTTGCTACAGCCCCCTGGCGCCTTCAGAAGACCCCCCTCAAAGCCTTGTTCATTCGCAAGGAAAGTTTGGTTGGTTGCTTAGGGTCACCCCTCCCTTCTCCCATCGCAGGCAGCGTGCCACTTTTTGGAGGAACAGGCAAGCAAAAGCAATGCAGAGCCCGACCGGGCCCCTCAAACCCCACCATCCTTGGGTCAGACCCACCAGGGGCGGCCACGCCCCGGGCTCACACTCACTTGCCCGACTGCCCCAGGCCTGGGACGCTGGGTCCCCTCCGCCCTTCCTCGCCCCTCCCTCCTCGGACTTTCACTTCTCCTCTGCATTTCCCCCAGCCGGTTTTAGCAGACTTGGGCCAGCTTCTCGTTAGCACTTACCGAAAATGGGGCTAAATATAGAGGGCCCAAGGGCTTCCCCTCACCCCTCCTGGCCCCGCTTGGCCTGTCCCCTGGGTCCCCTGTCTACAAAGCCTGCTTTAATCAAGGCTGTGGCCTGGGAGCCCCTGTGGGCAGGGTCTGCACTGCCGGGAACCTCTGCTCGCCCACTGGCCCAGCCCAGCCTCCCCAGGAGTCGCATTTCACACCCCCATACCCCACAGCTGTCCCTGGGCGGCCTCCAGGGATTGAACACTTCTGAGTGTCAAGGGGGACGGATGGAGATACAGGCAGCAGACACAACAAGAGAGGTGGCCCTACAGCTGCGCTGACAAAAGCTGCCACAGACACTGAAGCCACAGCCAGGCAGGGCCCCGGACACGGACAGAGACCATGCGAACGCACACGGGGACAAGTGTGCGCAGATCCCACACAGGAATGTTTGCAGATGAAGACACAAGCCCAGACACAACGACACAGGCAGATATGCAAAACACACACCCAGACGTGTGTGGGCACACCTGCACTTACACACACTCACACACCGAGTCACCCCCAGACACACAGATAGACACAGATGTGCATACACACACAGACACCCAGGTCACTCAGATAGACACACACACACAGACATGCATGTACTCACACTCCCAGAGTCACCTCCTCCTGGGAGATGGCCAAGGTGGACCCCTGAACTCAGGTCACAGATGTAGAGCCCAAGACCAAGCAGTGATCTGCCCAAGGTCACACATGTATTAATTCATGTCCATGCCAGGGAACCCAGGGCAGGCCTCACAGGCAGGGCAATTCTGTGAGAAATCCCAAGTAAAGGGTTTAACCCAGCACCCAACACGTACAAAGCCCCCATTCAACCCCAGACAGGGAAGAGACGGCATGCGTGTACAGATGCCCTGGGTCCCTGTGTCTACACTGTACACACACACACACACACACACACACACACACAGCTGCATATATCACCTCAGTAAATAATCTCACAGCATCTGGCAAGTGGCCTTCCTTCCATCTCACAGCCCTCCTTGCCTCCCTTGCCTTACTCATACCCACTCATCCTTCAAATCTCAGACCACACATGCCCTCTCCCAGGAAGTCCTCCCTGATAGCCTATCGGCTGAACTGGGCAAGTATCCTGGGCTCCCCCAGTCCCCTGTGCCTCCCCTGTCCCAGTCGTGACCCCTCAGCCTGTGCCTCCTTCCCTGTCTGGTGACAGGTCTGTCTCCCCCCCCTGGACCGGGGACTCCAGGAGGACACACCTGAAACTGCTTTTTTCGGCTCTATTTCCAACATCCAGCACAGAACTGCTCAATAAATACGTGTTGATGACAGATCACAGGGATGCCCGCATACACGGATGCACACAGACACGCACCAAACCGATCATCCCCACAGACACCCACAAATGGGACACATCCCCACACATCCCCATAGTCAGACCTAGAGGGCCGCAAACAAAACCACCTTGAAGTATGGACGCTTGCCCAGTTCCAGGCCCCGTGGTAAGCGTTTACCTATTACCTCACTTAACTCTCCCATCAGCACCGCGGAGAAATAACTATCATCACACAGAGATGGACACATTATGTCAAATGAGCCAACAAACACAAATCGCTTTGTACGGTGCTCGGTGCACGGTGTTCACTCAGTCGACTGACGTTTGGTGGATGAGGCAGTTCACGAGCACGCAAACATGTAATAAATTTTCAGGCAGTGATAAGTGCCATGAAGAAAAGATAAAGCAGGGTGAAGGGACTCAGAATGGCGGGATTGGTTGCCAGTTTAGATGGGGCAGGCAGGGAAGGCCACCCCGAGGAGGGGACATCTCAGGCGAACGAAGTGAGGAAGTGAACCAAGAGAGCATTGCCAAGGCTACCCCCATAATGCCACACACAAGAGCCCCTCACACACGGGACACCTGACAGTCGCACACAGAGGACTCGAAACTACCACGCACACGCACAGACACAGACTCACACACTCAAAGGTCCAGCAACTCAGCCTTCCAGCCCCTGTGCAGTCCCTCCCCAGGATCACTCGTGTCGCCCGCCCACCGGCCCTCTGTATAGGAGCTTGCTACCAACACCTGGCTCCATCCCCTCCCCCAGACCCCTCAGAACAGGGCAGCAGAGAAGGCGAGAAGAGGTCGGAAGCCCCCCGGCGCCCCCCCACCCGCCCCGCCCCGTGCTGATGTGAAAGGGGAGGGGAAAGAGAAGCTGGAGGTGGGAACCCAGGATGGGAAGAGGGGGCAGCTGCTGAGGTACAGAGTCAAAGGGCAAAGGAGACAGCTGAAGAGGAGGGGCAGGGCGGGCCCGCAACCGGCCGGCAGGACGAGCCCAACGGTGCTGCCAGTGCTGGGGCCCCTTACCTGGAGCCCCCATGCTGGAGTGAACCATGCTGCCTGCCCCGCAGGGCTGGGGGGACGACTGTGCCATCTCCCCGCCCTCTCTGGGGGCCAAGCCCTCTCCGCCGGAAGTCACCCAGGGAGGAAACCACAGGGCCCGCCCCCTTCGGAAGGGAAAATAACCGTGCCCGAAGGCCCACCCCAGCAGGCAGCGGACCCCAAATCATGCGTGTGTGTTGGGGAAGTGCGGGTAGTGGCGTAGAGTGCAAGCAGGCTGGAAGAGCTGACTCCTACATCTGTGCCCCCAGAAGGTGCCCCTAGCCCTTGTGCCGCCTCCACCTTGCCAACACATCTGGAACAGGGCATGTGGGTCTGGGAGAGAAGATGGATCCATAACAACACCACTAAAACACTGGCTAGGAGTTTTGGGTGGGGGGAGGGGGGCTTTCCCAATGCTAGGCCCCCTGCACCTCGCATTTAACAAGCATTATCTCTGGAGGCGCTCACTATTTGCCCCATTTTACAGACAAAAAGACTGAGGACCAGAGAAGTGAGGTGGCCTCCCCAAGGGCCCAGCGCCAAGAAACGCTGAAGCCAAGAAGCAGGGCAGCAGGAGGCGTTCGCGATAGGTTTCCGCAGGCTGTGGGGAGTCGGGAACCCAACCGTGCATCTGCCCGCAAGTGAGGCGTCCGGGGCCACCACTGGGAGAATCGGTACCCGTGGACAGTGGTGGGACCGGTGGCAGGTCCTGGCCTTGCCCTGGAGCAGCAAGAGGTTTGCCAGGGGGCAAATGCGGGCGCCGTAGGTGGCTGGGGCGGAGGGAAGTACGCGGTCCCGGGGCTGCTGGCTGGGCCCTTCGCGCTGCGGCGCTCCCGGACCAGCTGTTCCCTCCGCGCCCGCCAGAGGGCGGCAGCGCCCAGCCAATGGGCCAGAGGGCGGGGCCGGTTGCGGAGGAGGCAGCCCCTCCCGCCGCTCCCAGTCCCCTTCCCCGCCCCTGCGCGCACACCTGCGAGGGTCACACAAAGGCGCCGGACTCCCGGCCCACGACGGCGCAGACAAAGGCGCGGCCGAGCCCGCTGCCCTCTTCCTCCTCCCCGCGCCCGGTCCGAGGCTGCAGGGCCGTCTGGAGCCTCCAAACAACCCACCTGCCCGCTGCGGGCCCTGCAGGACTCGCTGCGCCCCACGTTGTGAGGGACCCCCAAACCACGCGCGCGCACACGGACGCCTGGACTCTCATACACACGCTCAAGTATTTCTACACATGGACCCCTGCACTTCACACACACGTGTGCACATCCAGACACACGGGAACACTCCTCTGTGCACAGGCCCTAACACCAACGCTCCCGCGTACAGATCCCCCTCCTGTGCTCCGTCACGCGGACACACAGGCACAAGGACACATCCTCCCAAGTATGCCCAGGCATACCTCCTGGCCATGTGTGCCCACATTCACACCCACGCACACTCACGCACGATATAACACACAGGCAGACCTTCGTGAGTGCCTTTCTGCCTGTACACAGGCCCTGTGCACTCAGAGATGCCCAGGCAGGCAGACCCACTCCACGGGGTTGGGGGGTGGGGGGGAATGACTGCGGTCCTCACATCTGCACACAGAGGGGGCATTTCCCCCTCTAGCTACACTCCACAAGATTCCATACTGTAAAGGCCATTTCGCTGAGGAGATCCAGAGACCATACAGCATCAGCCGGGCTGCAACTCAGACCTCCTGCCTCCTGGTCCACCTCTTTCCCACTGTCTCTCTCTCTCTCTCAGATGCAGGGTTTTTATACCGGAGGGTCTCCTTGGAAGCAGTCTGGTGGCAGTGGTACTGGGGGCCTTGTCTTGAAGTTGCATGGCCCAGTAAGCTCAGTTTTGATTTAGGATTTATGTTTTGGGGGACTTGGAAATGAGGGTAATAAGGACATTATAGCGGGGTGTGGGTGGAGCAAAACCCCACCAAAACACCCCCATGCCCCACCCTAGACATAGTCAACATCATCCATGACAGGAGCGAGCTTTGGGACATAACCCAAAGCAGGGAGAGAAGCCCCACCCATTTCCGGTGCTGCCCTCCCAGGTCTGCAGCTGAGTGGCAGAGCTGGCGAAAGCCTTACACGCTTCCCCGTGGGGTGAAATCACCCCACCCCTCTTGCCTCCCATGCCGGCTCCACTATT
The DNA here is from genome assembly GCF_008692025.1 of Phocoena sinus. NCBI lineage: Eukaryota > Metazoa > Chordata > Mammalia > Artiodactyla > Phocoenidae > Phocoena > Phocoena sinus. Next base: position 11,202,566 of record NC_045781.1, read on the forward strand.
ATCGCCTGTGGCAGTCCAAACTGAGTCCCTGAGCTGGAGTCAGGGCATCTTGAAGAAGGATGGGCCTGAGACTTCCACCTGCCCAAGAGAGGACAGAGGGGCAGAGTCTGGGCCACACTGGGTGGGTAGGGCCTGGCAGCCAGGAACGGGGAGGCCTGGGCAGGAGAGATGGTGGCCCCTCAGCTGGAGAAGCCGCCTCAGGCCATGCCGAGCAAGGCAGGTAGGGCCTGGGAGCTGGGGAGTATCGGGGGCCACTAGGGGTGCAGGGAGCCTGGGAGGGAGGCGGCATAGGGGAGGCCAGGCTGGGCTCAGGGCTGGGCGGTAATTAAAGGAGACGTAGGGGCTCCCCAGGGCCAGCGGGGCTGGTAACTGACACACGGGCCCCATTGCTCCTCTCATATTTCTCCCCGGATCGATACGTTTGACTCCCGACAAGACAATAATCGCTTGTACGCGGCCAGCGAGTCGATCAAATACATTATTAGAGCGAGGTCCCCTGGGGGCCCGGCGGGGAGCTGGGCGGGGGGGAGCAGCCAGCCCACCGGGGACAGCAGAGCTGGATTCTTCACCCCTCAGGGCCCCCAGCCATGGCCTCTTCCTCTCGGCCGCCCCTGGGGACCCTCTCTGTGGCTTGGTTCCCCAGCCTCTTTCTGCATCCGGCGGTGTCTGGCGGCCTCTCCACTCAGCCCCCGGCCGCATCCTCCCTCTGCGTGGGGACACAAGTAGCGTTTCCCCAAAGTGCTGCCTCAGCCGCAGGGCTGCAACATGTGGGAGCTCAGAGAGGCCCCTCAGACCCCCAGCCTGGCAGGAGGGAAGGAGACTGGGTCGCCTGTGGGTCGCCAGCTGGGCCAGAAGATGAACTGAACCTAAAATTCATCGACATCAACCTCCCTTTGCGTCTTAGCATTCGGCCTTCAGCAGAGCTCAGGTGAGGGCAGCCTCTAGGGAGTAGGGGGGTCGGGGAAAGGCTTAGGGACCCAAACACATAGGAAAGCAGGATGAGGGGTGGCAGACAGACACACAGATGAAAATATATCTGGTTGGTCCTACAGCAGGGCCATGCAACCCCCTCCAACAGGCCTCTGATACTGTGGAATCAAACCCGGCCTGGCCTGCCCTGGCACTGCCTGTCTGCCTCTTCCTGATTTCTGGGCTCGAGCCTTCATTTCCTGTTTACACCCCTGCTTCGTCCTCAGCCCTGCCCTCAGAACCGCTTCTCCAGTGGCCCTAAGTCAAGACCAAGCTATAACCACCCGATGTTCTGCTTAGGAGCACCCAGCATCCAGGGACTTAAAATGTTTCTTCTTCTCCATCGTCACCGTCAACATCAAGAGCAGCAGCACAGCCATCTATTCCGTGCTAGTTGGGCCACTACATTAGATCCATTAGATCTAACCCTCACAACGACCCAAGGAAGTACGGTCTGTTATTATTCCCCTTCCACTGACAAATTAGAGCTCAGGGCCTCCCTGGTGGCACAGTGGTTGAGAGTCCGCCAGCCGATGCGGGGGACACGGGTTCGTGCCCCGGTCCGGGAGGATCCCACATGCCGTGGAGCGGCTGGGCCCGTGAGCCATGGCCGCTGAGCCTGCGCGTCCGGAGCTTGCGCTCCGCAGCGGGAGAGGCCACAACGGTGAGAGGCCCGCGTACCGGAAAAAAAAAAAAAAAATTAGAGCTCAAAGAGTTGAAGTCACTTGCCCCACGTGAGTGGTGCAGTCAGGATTCAAACCCCGCCCTGTCCTCCCCACAGCTCGCTCGTTCTCCACTCTGCCACGGGTCTGCTTAGAGCTTTGCGTGCACCGCATCCTCCAGTGGTCAGCTGGCAGCCACTCCCTGCTCACTCGGGAAGGCCGGAATCTGCCCACAGCCCAACCCCCACAGCCCTTCAGCCTGTTCTTCGTATTCAGCAATGTGCTGGACCCCTGATCCACCAGCTCCTGGCTGAAGGTGGGCCAACCCTTCCCTATTTCTTTCAATTCAAACATTTCCTACATGTCCCTTATTGCCAAGCCGTGGGCTGGGGGCTGAGGACCTAGAGATGAACTGGATCTGACACACACCTGCCCTCAAGGAGCTTACAGTCCGAGGGGAAGACTGGAATTGATGAAAGTTTTCTGAGATTCCATCACTGGCTCAGTAAGCATCCAAAAAACTCTAGTCAAGGGTGAAGCCCAAGACATAGAAGGGCCTTTCCTGCCATAGAAAGATTGGGAGGGCTCAAGCTTGGATGAGAAAGATCCAGGAAGGGTGCCATACATCCGACTTGAGGCTGGATTTGATGTTGTAGGTGGAAGGATTTTCAGCAGACAGTCTGTGTAAGGGAGATCCACTGGGAACTGGTGTGAGACCAGGCTGGTGGGAAGAAGTTGGAGGCAGGAGGGCCAGAGGGGAGTCTGGGACAGTGGTCCAGAAAACAAGAGAGAATGGGGCCATGAGGGTGCAGATGAGAGCACAAATCCAAGTGAGAGTCTAGAGAACTTCAGTGAATCTGCAGGTGGGCAGCTGAGCAGGGTGTCTTGGTGGGCGCTCAGGCCATCACTGTCGGACAGCAGGAACACGGGAGCAGAGTAAGGGAAGATACTTAGGTCAGTGCCGGGGTGGGGGCGGGGCGGAGATCAGCAAGGTCTGTGGACCAGGAAGCTAGCAGATCTGAATAAATTCACATTGACAGAAACACTCCTCATGCATCTCCTGCCCACCACCAGTTTCCCAGACCCACCAGCGATCCCAGGAATTCACCTCAAGCGAGAAGAAATCAAGAAGCATCACGGTACGGCTCAAAGAAGGTAAAAGTGAGAAGACCAACCAGGTCCCCACACAGAAACAGGCCATTTGGTGACCTAGGGCCAGCCCTCTGCACTGTCTGGGTCTCAGTTTCCGTATCTAAAAGTGCGAGGTGGGCTTGCAGGAGCACTTGAAGACTTCTTCCAGCGCTAACATTCTGGGGCTTGAAAGAAACAAGAACACAGGACGGACTGCTGGATCCACTAAAGGCCACGGCCACACAGCTAGACGGAGGCAGACCCAGAGTCTCCCTGACCCCAAAGCCTGTGCTCCCCACCTTGGCCTGCACGCGTCTCAGACTGCAGGTTGTCGGAGAACAGGGTCTTTGGCCTCATCACCACAAACCCACCAGGGCATCCGAAGAAGCCAAAGAAGAAGGTGGCCGGCCCTGGGACTTCCCTGATGAGGCTCTGCCCCTCGGCGCACAGGCAGCCACCCACCCCCAGGCTGCACCCTCGACTCCAGCCCAGATCTCCCACTCGCCCAGCACCGCCTCTGCAGGCTCACAGCCACTGCTGTCCTCCCAGTGCAAGGAGCTGTCCAAAGGCTGATATTCAAGAGCCCTCGCCGTGGTCCAGAAGCCCTCCGGTAACTTCCCTGCAGCCTCCAGGAAAGCCCAGCCCCCTCACCACGGCCTCCAGGCCCCTGCAGGACGTCACCTCTCCCTACCAGAGCACTGCGCTCCAGCCACACTGGAGAAGGCCAAGTTTGCCCCCATCCTGGGGCCCTTGACCTTGCTGGCTCCTGCCCTAGAACACTGTTCCCTATCTCGTCCCTTTCCTCTGATCCTTCAGGACTTAGTTCAAAGGCTGCGTCCTCTGAGAGGCCCTCCCTGAGCCACTCTCCACGCCAACAGCCAGTTTTACTTTCTTCGTCGCTCTCTCTGGAACTCGGCTACTGTCGACGTGCTTTACTGTCTGCGTCCCGCTCTGAACTGTAAGCCCTCTGAAAGCAGTCCTTTCTTGTCTTGTTTCCTGTGGTATTCCCTTCTGAAATAATGCCTGGCACAGACTAGGTGCTTGAATCCTATTTGTGTGTTTTTAAAAAATGTGTATTTATTGATTTACTTTTGGCTTCACAGCTTGCAGGATCTCAGTTCCCTGGCCAGGGATTGAACCCAGGCCCCCTGCAGTGGAAGCGCAAAGCCCTAACCACTGGACCACCAGGGAATTTCCAAATCCTATTTGTTGAATGAATAGATCCTTCCAGGCTCCCACAGCCCACAGAATGAAATCCAAGGCTGGCTTTCCAGGCTCAAGTGGATGTGGGCCTCTGCCGACCTCCACAGGCATATTGGCCTCAGAGCTCACCTTCTTCCTCTGTTCAACAACTTGGGTTCCCCTACGTGCCCATCCTCCATGCTTCGTGTGTTTGCCACCTCTACTGTACTCACCACTACTGCCTCTGCTCAAATCTCCCCTCTCTGGAAGCCTTTTCTGGCTCCACCGGAGGCCCAATTAACAGTAATGGCCTCAGTCTTCCCACAGCTCAGGCAGCATCCTGGACTTAGCACTAATCATACTGCATTGAAATTCCTTCCCAGTGAGGCTGCCCCCACACGGCAGGGCTGGAGGGCAAGGTGGGGTTTGATTCATTTTTGTGAAGTGGAGCCCAGCACTGGTCTGCATATAGGCCCAGTTGAATGAGGACGTCTGCCCCCGCAGACAGTGATATCTGTATGGGTGTATATAAGCACTGATCCGGGAGTCAAACATCTGAGAGTTTGGAAACTGGTTCGTCCATTCACTTGCTGTGTGACCCTGGGCAAGTGACTTCACCTCTCTGAGCCTCATGCTCCTCATCTGTGAAATGGGGGCAGTAACATGGGCTGATAGGAACTTCATTAATCTTTTAAAAAAAAATAGTTCCCTGTGCTATACTGTAGGACCTTATTGTCATTAATCTTAAATATAATACTGACCACCATGCACAAGGAGTTCAAAAAGTTCACAGTGTTTATCACATCAAGGTTTGAGGTAGAGAAAATCAGATGCCACCAACAGGACGGTGGCTAAATAAACTGTAGCATAGTCACACTCAGGAATGGGATGGGATCATGAAAGATAATGGAACTGATCTATGGATAAAGGACATGGAAAGTTCTCCAAGACACTGCTGAATGAAAAGGCAAATTGTAGAATGATTTATACAACTTAATATCACTTATGTAAAACACATACCAAAACCACTATGTATTTTCTGTGGGTGCACAGGTATTGACAAATGCAGAGGAAAAGGTCCGGGGGGTAACTAATTAATGACAGCTACCTTTGGTGAGGGGACCAGGACTGGGAAAGCAGAAGGGACTCAAATGGGATTTTAACATTTTCTGTTATGCTTTTGGTTTTCAGAATGAGATTGTATTCAGGTTTTTTTGGTTTTTTTTTTTTTTTTTGTCTGTGTTGGGTCTTCGGTGCTGTGCCCGGGCTTTCTCTAGTTGCGGAGAGCGGGGGCTACTCTTCGTTGCGGTGTGCGGGCTTCTCATTGCAGTGGCTTGTCTTGTCGCAGAGCATGGGCTTTAGGCACGCAGGCTTCAGTAGTTGCAGCACGCAGGCCCTAGAGTGCGTGAGCTTCAGTAGTTGTGGCTGGCGGGCTCTAGAACACAGGCTCAGTAGTTGTGGCGCACGGGCTTAGTTGCTCCGCGGCATATGGGATCTTCCCGGACCAGGGATCGAACCCGCGTCCCCTGCATTGGCAGGCGGATTCTTCACCACTGCGCCACCAGGGAAGTTCCCTGTATTCAGTTTTTGATTAAAATTAGAATATATTGGGGCTTCCCTGGTGGCGCAGTGGTTGAGAGTCCGCCTGCCGATGCAGGGGACACGGGTTCGTGCCCCGGTCCGGGAAGATCCCACATGCCGCGGAGCGGCTGGGCCCGTGAGCCATGGCCGCTGAGCCTGCGCATCCGGAGCCTGTGCTCTGCAACGGTAGAGGCCACAACAGGGAGAGGCCGGCCGTACCGCAAAAAAAAAAAGTAAAAATTAGAATATATTAAGTGAGTTACAGGTAGCTAACTACAAAGAAAAGGAATGATTATCCCCCAAAGTGAGGACAGAGGTTACCTCCAGCAGGGAGGGAGGGATAGGGAAGGTTTGAAAAGGGTCACAGGGGTGGGGGGTTCCTGGGCTCTGGCTCACACAGATGTTCACTTGGTAAAGACTGATTAAAATGTACCTTTATGACTCTTTCCATTACCACTGTGCTTCCTGCAGGCAGAGGCCATTTCGCACGTGTTGCAGTATCATCTGCTCCCCACCCCCAATTCACGCCCAGAAGCCGATGTTAGGGTGCGCCCCGGTTGCAAGAGCTCTGAGGGGGCCGAGGCCGCTGTCCAGGGTACTAACGGCCAAAGCCTGGGAAGCCTCAGGGAGACCAGCCAAATAAGACAGCCTCAAGGCACCTTATCCTAATCGGCCACTGCCCGCCTCTAATATGTCCCCTCCCAACACTCCCCACCGCTCCCTCACTTCCTCCAGACTGGCTTTCTGTTCCTGCAGCCCAAGCTCTGATGTGACTCAGGACCTTTGCTCTTGCCGCTGGCCCGGTGCCATCTTTCCCCAGATATGCCCGTGGTGCGTGCCCTCACTTATTCCAGACGCCCGCTGACGCGTCCTCTCCACACAGGAGTCTTTTGATCATCCCACCTCACATGGTCTTTCCCCTCCTCATCGCTCTTCATCCTTTACCAGGTAGAATTTTCTTCCAGCACCTGTCACTAACATTCGAGTCTCCATGTGCTAATGTGCTTGTTTATCACCATCTTCCCCCACCTGAATGTTCATGCTGGGAGGACAGACAGCGTGTCTGTCCTGTTCGGTTTTATCCTCCTTTTTAAAAGGGCCGCAGGTGCACAAAATTGCATTAATCATAATCCCTGGTTCCCGTCATACTCCCATCACTGGCCTGGGAAGAGCCCTCTTCCATTATTTATTTGCTTATTTATTTTATTTATTTTTAATAATGTGTTCACGTGAAGCCACCACTCGACATTTAGATCAGAACTGTGACAACAGTCACACTGATTCGTGCCTGACGTGTGCACCGCTGTGTCCCCTGTACCCGACACCTAGGAGGATCCGTGTGCTAAAGGAGAAGTTAAGGGGCACCGTGCAAAAGAAAGATCACGGGAGCGCCCACCTGGCCTCACAAGCAGGTGGAGAAGAAATCAAAGGCCAGGCCCTCCGCTGAGCTCCCCTGTCCTCGCCGGTGTTCCCACCCCCTGCTCAGCCTGGCCAAAGCCTCTTCAAGACGATTCAATCCTACACCTGCACAGATGGCCCGCTGTGCCAGACCCTGTGCCAAGACATGGGGACACCAGGCAAATCAGCCTTGGCCACGCCCTTGAGGATCCTCTATGCACTCCTCCTTCCCCGCTCCCCGGCTCCTTGATGGTCCCACGATTGTCATAAGTTATAAGAGCCGCTAGCCGGCACCTGCTCTGTGTAGCCACGTGCCTCGTGCATCATGTCTTGGCATCTTCCCAACGATCCAATTAAGCAGGTGCTGTTATTATCCCCCAGCTTTTCAGAGGAGCACCCTGAGGTGGGTCAGAGCCAGCAGGTCAATTCCAGAGCCCAGCTCTCCTTACCACCAGGCACACTGCCTGTGTTACACTGATCGTATGCATCCCCTCGAAAATATGAGCGGTCCTGGGCCGCCTGCATCTCTGCAAAAGCAACTGAGGATGATGGAAAAGGTGTCAACTTTGAAGTCACATAACAGGTGGTTAGGCCCCAGCCGCAGGGCTCAGTGAGGCATGGGAGTGGGTGGGCAGGGGTGTCATGTGGCCCAGGAGTTATATTCACGACGGGCCTCATTAAATGAGATGTGCACTTTTGATTTTACAGTTGGATGCCACTGCCAGACCATATCACCTGCGGGATGCTCTGAATTTTGTTTTAATGAATCCTGCAATGACCTTGTAAATATCAGTCAGTGCGGCATTTTGTTGTCGTTGCTTAGAGCACAGCCTGTAACTCCATTTTGGCCTTCTTTCATTCTGAGCATACTGGGAGGCTCACAAATGAGAAGTGGCCTGGCCTCTCTCAGCCTCCGTGGAGCCTGCCGAGTCCTTGCTATGTGACCTCAAGCAAGCCACTCAACCTCTCTGTGCCTCTTCCGGAATTGTGCAGTCTCTGGACAACATCCCCAGAGGGCCCTGTTCCCCAAACATGTATTCAGAGGAGTTTAACTTGACGGAATCAGGTTGACTCAGACCATATGAGACATAGTCCCTGCCATCATGGAAGCAAACTGTGAGCTCTGGACACTTGAAAGAAAGTGAGGGCTCTCGGGAGAAGGGTAGGTTTTTGGTGTGATAAACATTTACTGAGATGGCGACAAGCTCCTGGAAGAGCTCAGGGACAGGGAATCTAGTTCTGCTTTAGACAGTTAAAAGAGAAACCCTGAACTACGGTTAGAAACACTCTGCATGCATCTTTTCATCGCATGTCTTCCACACTCGACAAGAGAACGATTGTCACCGTGCCCATTTTACAGATGAAAGAACTGACGCTCTGCAAGGTTGAATCATTTGCCTGGGACCCCACAGATGGAACCGGGATTAGCATCCAGGCAAGTGGACTCCACTTCAACCCCAGACCCCTGTGGGCCTCTTCCCTTTGGCTCAGCAGGAAACACGGGACTTGGACCTGGGCTTGCCGCCTGAGACATCCATGTGCCTCCCATCCCTGACCCATGACGGCCTCCTGCTAACGTGAGCCGTTCTCTGAAAGCTTTCACATTGCTGGCCCACCCTGAGTCACAGCAAGTCTGGGCTGCACGCTGAACGGTGTCCCCGGGGCCCTGGTCGCTTCTCCAAGCCCACATACCTTCAGACCTGTTCATTCCCTGCTCACCTCCTTCGTGGAGCCTCTCCAGGACAGGCCTCTCCCTCACCTTCACGCACGACCTCTTTCTGACAATGGACTTCTTCTCAGTGCCAAAAACACCAGGCACTTTGAGGTTTGTGTGGAGAACGCCAAATAGATAGAACCCAGGGCTCTGCCTCCCAGAGATTTCCCCAGAGGCAAAGCAGCACCTGTCTGGTGAGGGGAAATCCCAGGTGTGTACAGGGTCAGACCCTCACTCTGCCTGACCAGCTGCATGACCTTGGATTGGCAACCTCACTTCTCTGAGCCTTGATATTGGCACAGTTCCACAGCTTCTCCCCGATTCCTCCACTCCCCAGGCCACCACCATCTCCGGCCCCAGTGACATCAGCGGCCTCCTCCCTGCAGGTCTCTGTGCTTCCACGCCTGACCCTGACAGTCTCGTCTGCTCCCCACACCCAGAGAGGGTCTTTCTGAAACAATCAGGACGTGTCGCTCCCTTTCTTCAGACTTTTCAGGGGCCTCCCCGCTTTGGGGAATAAAACCCAAACCCCTTAGTCCGGGAACTCCCTGGTGGTCCAGTGGTTAGGACTCCGCGCTTTCACTGCCGAGGGCTCGGGTTCAATCCCTGGTCAGGGAACCAGGATCCTGCAAGCTGCACAGCGGCCAAAAAAACAAAAAACAAACCCCTTAATCCAGCCTACAGAGTCCTGTGTGATCTGGCCTCTGCTGACAGGTCTCCTCTCTCCCCGCCACCCCCACTCTCCCCTTCACCTACCCTGCTCTGAGCCTCGCCACCTCCTCAAACCAAGTTCTTTCCTACCCTAGGCCCTTTGCATGTGCCGGTCCCTCTGCCTCGAATGCTCCCTGCCTGGTTAAATCCTACTCATCTTTCAAGGCTCAGCTTAAATGTCTTTCCATCTCCGTGTTGGCTCCCTACTCTTGTCTCTCCTTTAGGGGACTTGATCGCAACTTCTCATTTTGCATTTAATCGATATTTACACTTAAAGATCTGCATCTCCTCTTAGTTTGTTGGCTCCGTGGACATCAGCTGTGCCAGTTTTGTTCACGTCTTTATCTCCAGTGCCCAATAGAGGGGCCAGCACACAGCAAGTGCTCAGACAAATGAATTGTTTATGGGGACAAGGACCCGAGGCAGAGGACTTGAGTCTTCTGAGCCTCAGTTTCCACTTCTGTCAAATCAAGACAATAATGCCTCAGGACTTCCCTAGCGGCGCAGTGGATAAGACTCCGCGCTCCCAGTGCGGGGGGCCTGGGTTCGATCCCTGGTCAGGGACCTAGATCCCACATGCATGCCGCAACTAAGAGTTCGCATGCCACAACTAAGGAGCCCATGTGCCACAACTAAGGAGCCCACCTGCTGCAACTAACACCCAGTGCAACCAAATAAGTAAATAAATAAATATTAAAGAAAAAAAGACAATAATGCCTTCCTTACAGGTAGTGAGGTGGTGAGGATCCCAAGAGACGATGAATATTGACGGTGCTTTGGGGAAAGTGCTCTTCAAATATAAAAGCTCGCAACAGCTGGAACCTCAAGGATGGGCCAGAATCAGAGAAGAACAAGAGAGGAGGGCATGGCCATTTTTCAAGTAACTTTATCTGCCAGACATTTTACATCTCCTTGTTCACCGTCTCCTATGAGATGGTGGCACTGACCCAGAGGAGGAAATCAAAGTTCAGAGAGGAGAACCACCTTCCCACAGTGTCACAGCAAGTCCGTGGCAGAGCTGGGATTTGAACCCCTCACAGCGAGGCAGTCACGTTTCCCATGCACCTCCAACAAAACTTGACCCCTTGCAGTTTTGTTTTTTTCCATGCCTAGTGGCATGCGAGATCTTAGTTCCCCAACCAGGGATCGAACCCATGCCCCCGCAGTGGAAGTGCGGAGTCCTAACCCCTGGACCACCAGGGAAGTTCTCTCGGTTCTTGACAGCCATTTGTGGGTTGGACCAACGAAGAGGGGCTGAATGGCAGTCCTGGCTCTGCCAGTCACTGGCTGGCGATCTTGGGTGAGCCACTTCCCTTCCCCAAGCCTCAGTGTCCCCATCTGCAAAATGGAAATAACGATCATGCCTACCACTTAGGGTGGCCGGGGGATTCAGCAAGAGCCCAAAGGTCGAGTGCTTAACATGCAGTGAGCGGTCCGTGAGCAGCTGCTACCTTGTTAATCTTCCATGTGCGGGAACAGCGTGAGCAAAGGTTCGGGGCACATCAGGGAGATGATGAGTAGCCGGTGGAGAGAGGGTCACCAGAAAGGACCTGTCAAAGGAGGGGCATCTGGAACCAGACAGAAAGGGACTCCCACGTCTGCACCTGGCTGCTGAGGAGGGAAGAGGGAAGCTGTGGAGGGGTCTCCTGATCTCCTTCCCCCCTCTACTCTACCAGAACCCTTACTTCCTTCCAGGTTTCCTAGGCCTTGGCCAGAATCCCTTACACCTCAGTCACCGGCTAACCTCGTCTCCGTCCCAGGGCCCAGGCGGGCTCCAGCTCAGCGGGGCCCGGTCTTCCCTACACAGCCCACAGGGACCCTTCTCTCTTTTGTTAGTTGGAAAACTATAATCTGAAGATAATACCAAATAGCTCATAAAGGTGAAAAGTGAGAACTGTTCTAGGCATAAGCAAGCATGTGGCATGTGAGCAGGTACCTGTGTACATACACCACCTTTTAAACAAACTGCCCCTTCCTATGTGCCAGAGGGATCCAACACCGAGCTCTTTACCCGCCTTGGCAAAGGGGTCGCTGTGAGACCCGAGGGGCGGGGGGGTGCGGGTGCAGCGCGAATGCAGGGATTCGTGGACGGGTGGGTCGCTGAGTCCTCGGGGAAGGGTGGCGGCTTGGCAAGGAGACCTGGGGTCATCTCAGAATCCTTCCTCCTCCTCTGCAGTGTCCCCCAACTTCCCATGGATTCAACCCACAGGAGTCTGAATCCCTCTGCTCTTTCCCCCGTCACCGCTCTGCCCCATCTTCCGGCCATCTCCCTCTCTCTCTCTCTGTCTCCTCTCCAACCTGTATATTGCCCGGGTCCTTCCTCACTTCCTCACTGGTTCCACACGTATCTCCTGAACACCATCCATGTGGCAGACACTGAGCTGGGGACAAGTGAAGCAGCCCCAGCCTTCCAGAGCTGACAGTGGAGGTGGCCCTGGGGTCTTGAGTCCATGCCCTGCACCGCTCCCTAAAGCACCACTCTGGTGGGGCCACTCCCCTACCCAAACAGAGAGGGAAAAGCTTGGCACCCTAGGCTCTCTCCGGCTTCACCTTCCCCAGCTGCCAGGAGAAGGGGAGAGGGCAGGCTTGCAGCCTTGAGATGCCTTGGCAGGGGCACCCGGGTGGAGGGGTGGCCATGCTCCCCGGCAGAGGGATCATGTCCCCCACTCCCTCCCCAGAGAACTCTGGGCCTTCAAGGCACAGGTTTTCCGCAGGAGGGGCCAGAAATGCCCTCTGAGCAGTGCACTTTTCAGGGGTAAACCAACGTTCAGAGCAGGCACGTGACTGGAGCAGAGCCACACAGCAAGTCTGTGGCAGACAGACAGGACCCAGCTCCAGTTCTCCAGCTGCATCTCTGCAGGTGTAGACCCGGCCGCCCTCCTCCCAACACTGGCACCCCCAAGAGAAAGAGAGAAGAGTTGCTGAGCTCTGTTCTCTGTGCCTTCTGCTGCCTCTCCCAGGACCTGGGCCTCTGTTTATTTCCCCAGCTGTGGGAGGGGAGGTAACCCAAGAGAGACTGCAGTGAGAGGGGCACGTCGGGGGACAGGCAGGACAAGAAAGTTCGAGGGAAAAGCATGCAGCCAGGCAGAGAAAGAGGGGTGCAGGGGAGGAATGACCAGGACTGTGCAGGTAGAACAGAGAGGGATGTGGAGATGCTTAAATCCCTGGAGGGAGAGGCAGCAATACAGGAGAGTCACACAGGGAGAGACAGAGACAGAAAGATGCAAAGAAGGAGAAACAGAGACGGGTAAAGTGGAAAGAGAGACAAAGAGAAAAAGAACAGAAAGTGGGAGGAGGAAGAACTGGCGGGGTGGGGCCGCCAGGACCTTCTGTAAATTGTTTCCCCGATGCTCTCTCATCTGGCCCTCACACCCGCACTCCTGCGGGGTGTGTGGCGCGGTCCCCAGACCTGAAGGGGCTGAGGCGGGTATGTGGGAGCAGTGTCCAACCCCAGCCTATCTCTTTCCCCTGCCCCCAGCTGCCTCACCGAGGCAGGGGCCCAAGTTCCGTGTGCAAGGGGTAGGGCAGACCCTGGAGGACCTCGACGGGGCGCCCCGGGGGTCCCCCACCCATTCTTGTCCCCTGCCTTCTGCTCCCCTGACTTCCGCCCACGCCTCCCTCAACCTGTGGCCGTCACCTCCCTGCCTGCCCACCCTGACACCCTCCTGTCCACCCCTGTGCCCCCCACACCACTCATCCAGAGACCATCTCTCTGCTCGCCTGCGGGTTTGGGGTTAGGGAAGGGTGCCCAGCGGCCTAGCTAGGGAGGGGGCTTGGTGGATTATCGAGGATGTACAGGACTGCGGCTGACGTGGACCAGGCGGAAGAGGAGGGGGTCGTGGTGATGGACGAGGCTGATTCTGCGGTGTGTGGGGGGGGGGCCGGCAGGAGACGGGGTGGAGGAGGGCTGGGGGAGGGGTGGTGAAGACGCGGGTTGAGGGGAGGCGCAGGACCAGGCTCACATTTGGCATTCAGGGCAGCTGACAATAAAAATGCTTTATTGCCAAGAAACTGGATCGATCGGGGCTGGAGGGGGCCGGCAGGGGGGACGCGGAGGGCTCAGCGCAGAGACCGGCGGCCGGGCCTCCGCAGCGACCAGGGCCCGAGCCGCCCTCCCCCCTGCGCCCCCCTCCTTGCCTCCTGCCCTTTCTCTCTCCTGCAGCCACCGCTTAGTTCTTATTATATTTTTTCTTATATATTTTTTCCCCCAGCTTCTCCTGCTCCTGTTATTTTTTTTTTTTCTTTTAATTTTTTAAAAAACTCGCTGCACTCCCAACGCCGCAGGCCGGGTGGGGGTAGGGTGGAGGCCTCTACCGAGGCCGGGGCCCCAACCCATAGGGCGTCCAGAGCTGCTGGCTCCGGGGCTGAGCCCCACTTTGCTTCCACACACCCACCCCCCGCCCCCATCTAATCAGGCTCCCCCCAAGATATGGGTGCCTATCTTCCCCTGCCCCTCATCCTAAGGGCCTTCGCCCACCCATGAAATGACACCCCCCTCTGGTGGGCTCAGGGCCCTGGCTAGGCCTTCCTCCCCTCCCCCCTACCTGGCCCCCCCGCACACTCCCAGAGCCATTTGGCTGATGGTCAGAACTGTCCGTCAAGGGGGCTCTGAGCCCCTGGGGACCCAGATGGGAGGAGGGAAGGGAAGAGGTCGAGGGTCAGGCCACGTCCCCTCAGCTCAGCTCCTTCCCCTCCCCCTTCCTAACAAAGGGAGCAGCGGCCTGACACTCGGGGGGTTGGGGGTGGCCTGGTACTGGGGGAAGCAGGGAGGAAAGAGGTTGTGGGGATGGCCGTGGGCAGGAGGCGGGGCTGGGGCCTGCCTGCCCCTCCTCTGCCCTCCCCCTCGGGTCAAGGCTAAGGTGATTCCTCAACCTCTCTCGGAGGCTGGGCTGGCAGGGGAGGAGGACCTGGACAGACAAAGAGCCGGAGCCCTGGGGAGTTGGATGCTGCGGGGGGACGCACCTGGGACCCAGGCAGTCCTGGCTGAGGGAGGGGCAGCAGACACCCCTCTGGCCTTGGTCTCACCCTCCGGCTGGCCCTGCCTCCCCTCTGTACCAATCCCTGTGGATCCCAGAGCCATACCGAAGCTTGGGGAGGGTTGGAGCTTGGGGGTGGGAGGGAAACTGAGGCCCAGAGAGACAGAGGCAGGACTGGATCCAGGATGGAGGCACAGCCCCAGGGTTCTCAGCACTGTCCCGGAGGAACCTCACCTTCGGTTCCCCTTCCTGCCTAGGGAGTCAGAGGAGCCCTAGATGGTGGGGTGGGGTGGGGGGTGGGCAGGGGTAGAATGTTCTTCAGAGACTGCAGAGGAGGCTGAGGAGAGGGAGAGGCTGTGTCTTCTCCTTTCTCAGGCCGCTGGGGTGGGCGGACCAGGAGAAAGAAATTCTAAATGTGGTCTGTCTCTAGCACTGGCCTGGTGCAGTTTCGAGGTGAAACTTCAAGTCAAAAAGGGCAGAAAACCAACGTGGACAGAGCCCTCCAGCGCTAGCGATGGCTTTGGAAGAGGGCGTTCAGAGAGGTTCTCTGGCACGCCCAAGGTCACACAGCAAAGAAGGAAGATGTGCTCCCGTCCGTCCTTGACCTAATCGGACACTGCCTCTGGGCCTCCCACCTGCCCACCCCAACTGAGGGCCAAGGGGAGCTGAGGCAGTGAATAGCTGTGAGCCCCCCACTCCCCATGCCCATGGGACAGATGAAGAGCCTCTAGAGAGAGAAAGAAACGTGAACAGCTTCTGTACTTAAATTCTTCTGCCAAGGTGGCTCTCAGGGAGAGGGCCACAGCCAAAAGGAAGAGGAGGAAGATACAACGGGCCTCTTTTGGCGGGGGGGGGGCGGCTGGAACAGGCCCCCGTGGCCTGCCAAGAGGGCCCCAGATGGGCCAAGGACTATAGGGGGTCCCACTGCCCTCCCCCAAACCTCCCCTCCCTTCTCTCCCTCTCTTTCTGGGCTGGCTATCGACCGGGTCTGTGACATGGTAGATCAATACGGCAGGGATATAAAGCCGGCTGGCTGGCTGCCTGCCTCTGCCTCTCTCTCTCTCTCTCTCTCTCCCCCGCTTGCCTTGCTTCCCTTTCCCGGAGCCGCACCCAGGCCCCACCCCCCCACCCCCGTGTACCCCTTACCCATGCCTCTGAGGGGCCAGGGCCCCCCAGCGCCACCCCCCTACAGCAGGAGAGCTTAGGGAGGCTGAGAGGTTGAACAACCAGGAGAGGGGGTGAGTATGAGAGTGGGGAGGGAAGCAGATGGGGATCAGGGTCACGCTGGCAGGTAAAGGGGCTGGGAGAAACTGAGGGACACACGCCCTGGGAGAAAGCAGGCATCCCCTCAGTTGGAAGCAGCTCAGGGAGATGGGGCCCTTTGAAGGTATGAGACGGATGGACCTCTGGGAGGTGGGCAGGGGGTACCTGGGGGCTGGGGAGACATTGTCCTGAGCCCATGGGGGAGGGAGAAGGCCTGGGGGTGCTGGATTAAGCTTGGGTGAATGGATGCCAAGAACAGTGGGGCAACCCCCAGGCAGCCTGCTGCCCACCCCCAGAACCCTGGCTTCCCCCTCCTTGGGTCTCTGTGGGCAGCTCCAAGTTGGCCTCGCCCCAGGGCCTGGACTGCACTGTCGGGGCGGGGGGAGGCGGGGAGGGCTTGTGAGGCATCGGACAGGAGATTCCAGGGGAGGGCTGTGGCGTCTGAGTTGCCATATGTGTAGGGTGTGTGTGTGTCCCCGGTGTGCCTGGGTGGCCGTGACTTTGAGTCCCTCAGCTCTGCGTGGGACCCCGGGACTGTATGTCCCCGCGTGTCTCAGCTACTGTGTGACCAGGAGTCTGTGGGTGTGTCCCAGGGGACTCGGGGGCTCTGTGTGTGTGTGTGTGTGTCCTTCCATGAGTGTCTCCTGTACCTGGATGTCCCCAAATGATGTCTAAATATGTGTAGGCAGATCTGCCTGTCCCTTGAGGAAGTGTCGGTGTGTCCCCGGGAGCATCTCAGTGACCCCCAGTGCCCAGGAAATCTGGTGTGTGTGTGCGCGAGCCCCCATCCACATGTATCTGAGCATGGATGGTTCTGTGAGCGTCTGGGAACCATGACACAAGTCCCCATGTGTCCACGTGTATGGATTCTGTGCCTGTGTCGTGGGTGGCTGTAGGTGTGCTTGTCTCTGGTGTATCGGAGGCTCTTTCTTTCCGAGAGTGTCAGAGATCCCGCGTGCGCCCCAAGCATCTGTGTGACTTCCGGCGTCCCTGTGTGCCGATACCCGAGTGTGTTTCCGTGAGTGGGTCGGAGGCTCTGGCTGTGTCCCCGTGTGTGTCATGGTGACTTGGTGCATATGATGGGGTTTCGGGTTTGGGGGGGTGTATCTGAATGGGGGAGGGTTCAAGGCCGAGACTGCCACTGCGATGCTGGCTAGCCTGTTTTATCACTACATCGTCTCCAAATCCGAACGTGAGGGCCTGTCTGCCTTCCTTCCTTCCCTGCCAGAGGCCCCAGACCCCTGCCAGGCTGGGCCCAGGGCCCCCTTCCCCAACCACCTTGGGTGGCCGGACCTCTGCTCCTCAGCACCCCCTGCTCTGGAGGAGGCCACCTCAACTCCACCAAGCGACCTCCGTCCCTCCCAACCCCCCCAGCACCACCGGCTCCCCCCACCCTCCCCCCACCACAAGTCCAGTCCAACCCAGACAAAAGCAATTACTCCTGAGGTAGGATGTGAGTGTGGGTGTTAGAAACAGAAAAAAAAGGGGGGAAGGGAGGGGGGAGCGACACACACACACACACACACACACACACACAGGCAGGGATGGACAGCCAGAGACCCGCAGAGACAAGGGACAAGAGAGACACACAGAGAGTGTGAGAGAACAGACAGGGAGAGACAGAAGATGAAAGAGACCAGAAGAGACATAGACAGACACAGGAGGCAAAGGAAGAGAAAAAGAGCAGAGAAAGGGCAAACGGGAGGACCCGATGGAGAGACACACAGAAACAGAGACCGGAGAGAGAGAAACAGAGAGCGCCAGAACACAGCAGAACCAAAAACCCAGGGATGGAGCTGCAAGGAGAAGAGGTGCAGATAAAGAGAGGACGGGGCCAGAGACAGGGAGAGCTAGAAAACAGAGCGGGGGAGAGAGAGAGAGAGAGAATGGGAGCGATACACAGAGGAACAGAAAGACAGTGAGAGAAGGAGATGAGGTTGAGAGATAGAGAGATAAAAGACAGAGAGGGACAGGCAGAGGAGACAGAGAAAGTGAGAGACAGCTGGTGAGAGGGACCCAGAGAGACAGGCAGCTAGAGGGAAGTTGATAATGCAGGAGAGACAGACAGCAAAGCTGGAGCGGGGCTGAAGGGAGACCAAGTCCAGAGTGACCTCGAGCGCTTTCTCTCTCTCTCTCTCTCTCTCTCTCTCTCACACACACACACACACACACACACACACACACACACACACACACGGCTTCCCCCCTCCCCCAGGCCAGTAGTCAGGGCTGCCCAAGCGCTCCCCACGGCCCTCTGGGCTCCTGTGAGCCACAGCAAAACAGAACCGAAAACCCAGGGATGGAACTGCGCAGGAGGGGACAGGAAGGATGGACAGGGAGGGTCAGGGCAGCAGCAGGGAGGGGACAGAGCAGACGGGGCTCAGGATCACAAGGGCAGGAGGGAGACTCCCTGTCACCGTCTCCCCCTGCCACACACAGGGACACGCATACCAAGGGCCTCGGCCGTTCCTTACACTCCGCCGGGCACGGCAGGCTGGCCAGGGGGTGGGGCCCCCAGAGAGCAGGCACGACGCCAGCCCCTCCTGGCCCACAGCCCTGCGCACCTTCCCGGCTGCCCTCAGCCCCGTCTCTCTTATAGCCCCATCCCCCAAGCCCGGTGGTCTCAACAGCACGCTGGCCCTCACGCGCGCACGCTCGCACGCTCTGCTCTCGGCTTCCCTTTCCCGGAGCCTGACTCTGCTCCCCGGCTGACTTTCGTGCTGTCTCCGTGGCTCTTTACCTGCTTTTCTCCGTTGCATCCTCTCTCCAGGCATTTCTCTGTCGTGGGACGCACTCTGGGTCTCCCCGAGTCTCTCTCTCCCACTCTACTCCTCTCTGGCGTATTCCTGGACCCCCCTTTCTCAGATGACCCCTCTGGCCCTCCTGTCCCCTCGCGCCCCAAGAGAAGGACGGCCGATGGCTGTGCAGGGGCCTCAGAAGCTGTCCTGGAGTCGGGGGGTGGGGCACCTCCTTTCTTGCTTTTCCTTCAAGTGCCTTTTTTCCTTCTCTCTTCCTCGCCCCCTCTCCCCACCCGCGGCAGGTCCACATCTCCCCATGGCTCTCTCTGGAGACAGAAAGCTAGACACGGACCCATATACACCCTGCACGCAAGACTGCAAACAGATCCAGGCTCAGAGGAAGAGGAGGCAATCAGGATGGGAGGAAGAGGCCAGACATGGACGAAGACCAAGACAAGGAAAAAAGAAGAGGGCGATGGAGGTGGAGCCCCAGGGAGAGGAAGACGAGAAGAGAGAAACCAGAGACCTGCAGAGACCGCGGGCAATGAGCTGGACAATGCCAGGGGTGTGGGTCGCACGCTCACTGCTGAACATCTAGGGTCAGACTCTGTGACCTGTCCGCTGCCACCAAGCCCTCACCAGTGTCCTCTGTGTGAAATCAGGGTCAAGTGCCTGCCCTCAGCCCCTGGGGCTCCATGCTAGCCGGGACGGTAGGCACTTCGGCCTTCATTTGCTCTAGGACCATCTGGGATGCCAGGGACTCATCGGTCCCAGAAGGTGTAAGAGTTGCCAGCCACTTTCACCCCCTCTGCATCTGTATTGCCCCACCCCATGGCTGACAGCCACTCCCAGTCCTGGGTGGGTGGCAGCTGTCTCCACCCAGCCAGGGACAGCAAAGGCAACCAAAGGGATCTCTAGCAGCTTCCCGGCACCCCACAACGACAAACAGCCCCTCCCATCCCAACTCCACACCCAGCGAGGAGCACCACCGCCTGCCTGCGCCTGGCCAACCTGCTACAGCAGCACAGCGCGGCCCTCAGCCTCACACAGCCGTGGCCCATGGACCAACCCCTGGGGCCTGCCCTGCAGCAGCCTCCCAGGAGCCGCCCCCACGCCGCACCGAAGCTGCAGCCTGCCCCACACCCCAAGGCCACATCTGTAACAGCACACATCCTATTCCTGGAGCCAAAGCCCTCACCCCGGGCACAACAGAGAGGTATCAGAGAAAACCCCAGGACCCCAGGGGGACCTACTGGCTTCTTGGTTCTTGTCTACAGAACACCTGTGCTGTCACGCAGGCCTGCACTCCCCGGAGCATCCCAGGGCCACACCTGCACCCTCCAGAGAGGACGTGCCCACCTTGCAGCTCAACGTCTCCTTTCTTACACAGCCCTGGGTGCTGTGCAAGTCACCTCCCCAGACCCGGCAATGGAAGCCGGGTCTCACCCACCGCCAAGCTCCTGCTTCCGAGGTATTCCAGGCTCCCTCGCACTCCAGGCAGGCCCCGGCACTCATGCCAGAGTCACCTCTGGGACCCCAGGGCCTGGTCCACACCGAAGGCCACTGTGTCTTTTTGTGGAAGGATGAAAGGACAGAAGGGAGGGAGACAAGGTAGGGACACAGCCCTGCTCCTGCCTCAGATGGCCATGGGGACTCAGACCAGGCCAGCATCCATGGCCCCCAGGAGTGAACCCCCCAGCCCGAGCCATAACTTCCTCCTTGGCTTCTCCTAACCCTCAGGAGACGCCTTCCCACCCCTCCTCCCAAAGACTCCCTGAGGCCCCCCAGGCAGGTGAATTACATCCTTCTCTCGGGATCTAGCGGCACAAGGCTCGGCACAAAAGAACCCCCAGGAAATGGTGGCTGAAGGAATAAATGGTAGATGTGGGTTTATGAGTCTATGTGTTCACTTATTTATTCATTCAACAAACACTTTTTTTTTTTTTTTTTTTGGCCATGCCATGTGGCATGCGGGATCTTAGCTCCCCGACTGGGATCGAACCTGTGACCCCTGCAGTGGAAGCTCGGAGTCCTAACCACTGGACTGCCAGGGACGTCCCCATTCAGCAAATACTTAATCGATTATTTACACCGTGCCAGGGACTGGGTGTCGACGTGTTAGACAAATAGAGACGCCTCTCCCTGCCTCAGCCATTCAGCTTAGGGCACGGAAACACTACCCGGAGAATACACGATCAGAGACGCGACAATGGCAAGACGGAAGGACAGGGTAGGGGGGCCAGTCCAGGCCGGGGGGGTTGGGGAGCCCTAGATGGAGATCTGAGAGAGGTGGAAGGGTGAGCCCAACCAAGAGTGGAGAGAAGGCCCTGGCAGGGGTGGGAAGAAAGCCAGAGGAAGGGCCAGAGGGAGTGAAGGAGGGGGAGCCGCTTGGGCGCCAGAGGCAGACCAGCACCTCCAGGGCTGGAGGGGGTCTCGCTCACCCTGGACTCCATGCTCCAGCTCCCTCCGGGGCATTGAGGAGGCCTCTGGACACGTTTTTGGGGAAACACTCACCTTCCCAGTATGGTTATAAAGCAAAGACAATGGGGGTGGGGGCAATGTTCGTTGTAATTGTTTTGCAACAAAATTAAATACCTAAAAGGGTGTGGCTCCCTTCAAGCATGTGTCCCTGGGAGGCTGAACTTTTCCTGGAAGCACTCAGACGTTTTGGCAACAGCTTTCAAGGCCAGTTTTAGTTTACGGACTCCATCAACAAAACATCTCTATTGTATAGTTGTCTCTAGTTTCTAACCAAAGCACCAACAAGTAGCCCCATTGATCTGTGATTAATATTAGCACTACTAAATTTACCAGAGTTGGCTCCAAATAAGACTTCAGGTGTTCCCTTCCCCCCCCCCCCCCCCCCCCCCCACAAATCAAAATCGTCCCCAAAGCACAAAGGTTGGCCACACGGAGGAGACTCCAAACCTGGAGTGGATTTTGGTGAAATGGAAGAATGAGAGCTTGAAGTTCAGACAGACCTGAGTCCAAATTCTGACTCTATCATTAAGGTTACCATGGTAACCTTAGGCCAGCTGCGCCTTCCTTCTCTGTGGCTCAGTTTCCTTCTCTTGCAACAGCGACTCACAGCTACTTCACAGGGTGGGAGGGAGTGCCCAGAACAGGCCCTGGCATAGAGGTGGCCCCTAACAAACCTCAGTTTCCTTATTAGGATATAACAGCTTTCTGGCACGTGTTACCCAATCTGTCGTGCGTATGTCCGTGAAACCTTGGATATTTAACAAACATCTATCTGAACACAAAGAACTAAAATCACAGCCCTGACTGCAACCTCCATCAACTCTGACACATAATTCCTTTTAAACACCTCTGTTACTTCAGCCCAATTTTCAGGCATTTCTCAAAGGCCAGCCTCTAGCCCCCAAATGAATTCTGCAGCCTGGAAGCTCCTTGACCTTCTTTTCAACGTCAAGAGCATCAGCGGATATGATGGTTCCTGGGAAAGCTACACTTCTGGTTCCCTGGAGAAAGCACACATCGTGTAGTTCAGACTCCTACGTTCCTTACCTGCTAGAATAGGGCCCATGGATGAGCTTCGGGGGGGTCTGTGAACGTCCTGAGGTTGGAGCACAATTGGGTAGACATAGGGATGCGTTTTCTTGGGAGAAAGGCTACACTAAATATTGTAAAACTGGAAATCCATGGGCCAAAGTTTGCCTGAAACATGTGGTTTGGGCCACAAGGGGCTTTATGAAATTTGGGGGTAGTTGCCAACATTGAAAAACCGAGAGATTTCACATTAAAGTCTGGACTTCCGGCTTCTCTTAAAAAAATCGGAAAATCTGGCAAGTGGCAGGTACGTCTCTGCTTGGGGACGGTCAGTGGGGCTGAAG
Organism: Phocoena sinus; assembly: GCF_008692025.1. Classification (NCBI taxonomy): domain Eukaryota; kingdom Metazoa; phylum Chordata; class Mammalia; order Artiodactyla; family Phocoenidae; genus Phocoena; species Phocoena sinus. Next base: position 11,224,745 of record NC_045781.1, read on the forward strand.
AGCAGCTCCCCCACCCCCGCCAATGCATTTTCCAGTCCACCACGGTCCCTACCACACCAGATCGCAAACCCTAGCCTACAGCTTTCATCTGCTTCTCAAAGTAAGGCCATGACACGCCCCCACCCCCACCCCCCACCCCAGAGCAACGAGGCTATAAGGGCAAGCAGAGGCCTCCCTGGGGTCCTGAGGCCTGTGGGTTAAACCGTTCTGGTTGGGGCAGCACGAGGCAGGGTCCCACCCCAGAGGCCCTGTCCCTACCCCTCCCCAGATGCTCACTGCCAGGGCCTCACCAAGCTGAGTGGAGCCAACCCCAGAGCAGATGCCCAGAGCCTCTGCCTCCTGCAGAGCTGAGCGGCTAGAGGACTCCCGCTTCTGTCTGAGAGTCTCAGCGGGCTCCAAGGAGGGGCCTCACAAATCCTCACTTGCTCAGGGGAGCTTCCAGCTGCATTTCAGGCTCCTGATTCCTGAGGCTACATGCTTTCCTGGAGTAACTTCTTTCATCCTCACATCCTGTGTGTGTGTGTGTGTGTGTGCAGGGGTGCTGTTATTACCCTCCTTTGACAGATGGGGAAACTGAGGATCGCACAGCTGGCAGCAGGCAGAGCTGGTGCTGTCTGGCTCCCGAGCTGGAACCTGAAGAGCCTCACTAGGCTTCCATCCTCGGGACAGCGAGTAAAGTGGGTTCTGTTATTATGCCCTTTTATAGACAAGGAAATGGAGGCTCTGACTGTCCCAAGTCGCTCGCAGTTAGGAAGGGACAGAAAAGAGATTCTGACACGGGGGGGCCTGACCCCAAGCTGTGATCTGAGCCACCAAGTTACCCCCATCTCTCTCCTACTGAGCCTCCCTACCACTCATTGGCAGAAATCCCCACGGTCACCAACAACCAGAACCACGGATTTGGCCAGAAAGCCGCAGGACACACAGAGGATGAAAACACAGATCAGTCAGGGTAACCTCGCAGAGGACAGAGGCAGAACGAGGAAGGGCAGCATCCCCGGGGTGGGGCTGGAGATGAGGATGGGAAAGCAGGGACTTCCGAGAGGAGACTGGAGCCGGAGCACAGCAATAAGCAGAGCTCTGGGACCGTGGCCCTTACCTCTTGGGCAGAAGCAGCGAAGCTAATACATTCAAGCCACCAACCCGGTCCAGTAGAGAACCTGGAGAGAGAGGAGAAGGGATTGAGCATACTGAGGGAGTCGTGAAACGCCTCCACCTCGGGCAGAATGAGGCGCTCCTGGGGCCAAGGGACCCTGCACACCATCAGGATCCACACGCTGGTGAACGTAAACTCAGGTCCTGACAGCCACTGGTTACCTTCATTTCTGGGCTCTAAGCCTCAGTGTCGCCATCTTATGAATGGGGATAACTGATGCCTTCTCCTGTAGAACATCTGTTTTTCCCAGCAGACTGGAAGCTCCTTAAAGGGCAGGGACTGTGTCTTACACCTTTAGCCTTTGACAGAGGGCCTGGCAAACGTGGGGTGCTCATTAAGTACATGATGGATGATTGAGTGAATGGATGGATGGATGGAGGGATTAATTAATTGACAAACTATGTATCTCAAAGGACTGCAGGGAGGGTCAAATGAGAAAGAAGTGCAAAAGGGTTCTTCGTTATTAGGTGCCTGTGTGCTGTGGGGGGATGAACACGAAAGTCATGATGACGTTTCTAACTGGTATATTTGTTCGCTCGTTTATTCATTTGGTTAATCAGCAAATACTGAGGCTCATCTGAGCTGGGCTCCGGACCAAGCGTGGGAGGTATGGAGATGGATTAGACAAGGTCTCTGCCCTGTCTACCGAGAGCTTGAAGGCAAGCTGGGGCAACTGAATAAAGAACTGAGGTCCACACACTGGGGTAAGCAGAGGATGCAGTGGGAATCCCAGGGGAGGTCAGGGGAGACCCAGGGAGGATGCAACCCCCGAGCCAGGCCTGGCGGACGAATCCACTTTAGTCAGGTGGAGGGGCCGCACGGGAGGAAAGAGAATGTCAGGCCTTTGGTCACGCAGGGCTCAGCGAGAGACATGGGAAAGATGAGGCTGCAGAGATGCCAGGGGCTGCACCCAGCAGGGCCTGGTCCAAGCAGCTGCGGGGGAGGGAGATGATGCAGTTTGTCTTCAGAAAGGTCCCACTGCATGCTATGTAGAAGATGGGGAGGACGGCGAGGTCTACAGGAAATGGGGAGACCCTCTCCCAAGAGTGTTTGCTGAGCCTCCCTGCAGCCCTGCAGGAAGGCAGAGTGACGGCTGGTGTCATCCCCACTTTACAGATGCAGCAAGCGAGGCTATGAGGAGACAGACTTCCCCAGAATCCCGTACAGCTCGGTGAGGGGCAGAGCTGGTTAGAAAGCCCAGGCCTTTGTGCCTCCTGCTGAAACCCTGTTTCCTGCCCTCTGGGAACGTGGTCTTCTTGGAAAAGCTGCTTGAAGCCACACAAAGACCACCCTTGCTGTGGGTATTCAGAGAAGGAGCAGGGACTGGAGGAGAGGGAGACACTTCCCACCAGGCGGGTCCTGATGAGTGGACGGTGGGCGACATCAGAAGCAGTGGCTCAGAGAGGGAGAGCCCTGTGGGTGGGCTCACAAAGCCAGGAAGCTCACGGCTGCCTGACATCTGTGTGTCCCTGTGGGTGCACTCCCCAGACGGGAGACCTCAGGGGGGTGGGCAGGACGGCGTGGACCTTAACGTTTGGCAGGCTACTTTTCTATCTCACGGCAAATCTGCCGGCACAGATGGGGAAACTGAGGCCCAGGACCAGCCAAGGACACAAGGAATTGGTGGAGGCGGGACTGGAGTCCAGGAAGAGAAAAGAGAAAGAGAAAGAGATGGACTGAGACAGTGAGGAGAGTGATGATAGACAGATAGATAGATAGGAAGAAAGGAAAGAGAAGAGAGATGGGGAGACACAGACAGACAGACAGGAGGAGTGGAGGGAGTGCCAGCAGAGACCAGAGAGAAGCCCAAATGGGAAAGTAAAGAAGGGTGTAAAAGTAACAAGGGGTCCGCCCAACTCCTCCCCCTCCCCCTGCCCCCTCCCCCTCTCTCTACCTGGGCCTCCATCTTCAGGGGTCAAGCGGACCCGGACCCCTGGTCCCTGTGGGGAGGGAGGAGCTGGGGTTTCTTCCCCACTCAAAGGCTGCCCACCACCCGCACCCCCGCCCCCGGAGCTAATCAGCGGCTGTCATCTCCACGGTGAGGTCTTGGTTAAGGAGATTTAGGGCTGGGATCAATAGGAAATTTAAAAATCGATGCAGCGCGCAGGGCAAAATCGATGGCGTTTAATCGCCTTGCCGATTCCCAGTCAAAACAATTAGCCGCGCTGAGTGTTGAACACGGTGGCGACACGGCATTAACCGTCAATATTGGTGTAAGTGATGGCGGGGCGGGCAGGGGAATCCCCGGGCCTCTTAGGGGCCTGGAGTCAGACAGTGCCTTCAGGCTGGGGTCCCCCCTGCAGACAGCGCTCCCCTGCTGCCCTGGTCTCTGCCCTCTGCCCTCTGCCACCCTCATCTGCAATGCCCACAGGCAGGACCACCCCTGGCCCGTCGGCCTCCAATTCTCCTCCTCGTGCCATCTCCCAGGTCCCAGAACCCCTGTATTCCCCTGACAAATCCCTCTCCCAAGTAGCTAACATCTCCCCACGGGACAGGCAAGCCCTGTGGGAGCTGGGAGCCGTATTCCCAGCAGGACCTTGAGACTGGAAGATGGGAACGGGAGCTATTTAGAAGGTGTCTTCTCTGCATTTCACAGATGGGAACTTTGGGGAACAGAGGGCAAAAGCAGACGGCCCGTGGTGACCTGGCACGGAAGCAGGACTGGAGCCCTGACTTCCCTGACTCCGGAGTCCCTGTTCCCCGCAGCTGCCCCACACAGAAGGGGAAGATTCCAATGTTTCCTGGGGAAGGAAAGAAGGTCCTGGCCGCTCAGCTCTCCTAGAAGCCACTAGAACTGCTTCTGGAGGGCAGGCTGGAGCCTGGCTCCACTGGGGTCCCTACACCACCCAGTACAGGGTATGGCCCTGAGCTGGAGCTTGGGACAGGCCTGAGGATGACAGCGCCCATCGGCCCCCCACGCACACTGCCCACATACACTTCCACTGGGGAGCAGACGGGCAGAGCAACCATCTCCCACAAACACATCAGCTCAGCTAAATTCAGCAGAGTAGCCCATAGGGACAGCAGCCGGGGTTTCCGGGGTGCTAGCTGCGTGCCAGGTGTGGTTCGTTGCTCTGCGGGCATGATCTTGAAGCATCCTTACAACCCTTTGGTGAGGATCATTCTCTCGGTACAGATGAGGAAATGGAGGCTCAGAGAGGTGAAGTCACTTGCCCAAGGTCGCACATCCAAGAGGGGGCAGCTCAGTCTGACCGGACTCCGAGGGAAACGGGACACAGAGTGAACAAGGTCTAATGACCGCAAGCAAGAGAGTGGATGCAAGGAGGGGGTGCAGGAACCCGGCGCCTAGGCAGAGGTCCAGGAGGGGCCCACTGAGGCCCCTGAGGCAGGGGTGGGGCAAGCAAGGGGCGGGGCAAAACTGGAGACAGCCCTCGAAGCGCCTGACCTGGCAGGACGAGGATGGGAGATGGTGAGGCCGAGGCTGGCTCTCACCTTCTCTGAAATTGCCGGAGGGCTGCGAAGAGCCCCGAAGGGTCCTGGGGTGCTGCATGGGGAGGGTGGAGGCTTCCCCAGCCACCTGCTCCCCGGCGCGGAGGCAGGGAGCGTGTGCGGGCAGGGGAGGAGGTCCGTAAGATGAGCCAGGGATTGATCTGACAAGGTCCTAATCAAATGGTCAATATCGCTGACCCGACCACTTAACCTATTGATAAGCTGGCAAGGATGGAGCGGGCGGCGAGGGCTCAGGAAGGACGGCAGTGAGAGGGCTGGGGGGCAGCCCAATGGGCAGTGCTCAGGCCCACAGTGTGCCTGGGTCTGGGGGCCTGGGAGAGGGTGGGCAGTTTCCTCCTCAAGTGCCCCCACCCACCTCCCCTCTGATAGGTCATGTGTCTTCTTCTTTTTTTTTTTTTTTTTTGGCTGTGCGCATAGCATGTGGGATCTTAGTTCCCCGACCAGGGATCGAACCCGCGTCCCCTGCATTGGGAGTGGACCACCAGGGAAACCCCATGGTCATGTGTCTTCTACGTGGGGCTTCTACCCAAGCCTCTCCCGCTGGTCAGGGCCCCTCAGCCCCACCCTGAGTGAGGCTGGGAACCATCCCCAGCACCCAAGCCATTCCCAGCTCTCCTTGGATCGTGCCTTAGCTTCTCACACATATGAGGGACTTCTCTGTGCCTCAATGTCCTTTTCTGTAAACTGGGGGTAATTACAATAGGAAATGCCAGGAAACAACCTAGATGTCCTGGGACTGGTACAGTTCATGCTGGTGCGGCAGCCGCATAATGGGGGGCTGCAGACTTGTAGAAAGTATGCTTGAAATAAATTCATTGACAAGGAAGCTACATTCCGAATCCATTGTTAGGAAGGAAAAAAAGGCAGGTTATAAACTGGTATGTAGTTTATGGTTCCATTTTTATGAAACGCACGCACATACACACACACTTTTTTTTTATTTTCCTGAAGAGAAAGGTTTAGAGCAGAAATCAGAACTCTTTTTTTTTTTTAAGTTTTTTTTTTTTTTTGGCTGCACCGTGCAGCTTGGGGGATCTTAGTTCCCCGACCAGGGATTGAACCCGTGCCGCCCAATCCCTGGGCCCCAGCAGTGAAAGCAGAGTTCTAACCACTGGACCGCCAGGGAAGTCCCAGAAGTCAGAATTCAGAGTTTGGTCCCAGGCATCTGACTTTTAATACATTCTTTGGGTAAACTCGTAGGCATACTCCCATTTGAGAAAAAGCTATCTAGAAAGATAGGCATCAAGAAATTAATTTTTTTTTTTTTTTTTTTGCGGTACGCGGGCCTCTCACTGCTGCGGCCTCTCCCGTCACGGAGCACAGGCTCCAGATGTGCAGGCCCAGCGGCCATGGCTCACGGGCCCAGCCGCTCCGTGGCATGTGGGATCTTCCCGGACCGGGGCACGAACCCGTGATCCCCTGCATCAGCAGGCGGACTCTCAACCACTGCGCCACCAGGGAAGCCCAAGAAGTTAATTTTTTTTTTTCATTTAACTAGATGATCATGGTGGGATTTTTTATCCCATTGCATATCTGCATTTTCTACTTTTTCTACAATGAACATGTGTCACATGAGTTAACACCTGTTTGTAATTGCAAAAGGCGGGGCTAATGAGTCCTCCATCAGCAGGACTGTGGCAAGGCGCTCCGCAGACACACGATGAGCGGTGTTTCTCTGACCCCTTTCCCTTTCCCAGACAGGCTCGTCTTATGTTCCCCCTGCATCCAAGCCCAGCCGAGCCCAGAGCCCCCAAGAATGTGAATGAATCTGAAATCTGCTGAGTGGAGAAGCTCCTCTGGTTTCTCCTCTATTAGAGAGGACAGGGTAGGACCTAGCCGAATTCTGTGCCCTGTCCCCGCTTCAGGAAACTGGCTGAGGGCTTATGGGCAGGAGGGACAGCTGGAGGGGAAGCCGAGGCCCAGAGGGAAGAAGTGGATTTTCCCAGCATCACAAAGCCGGCTCCTGGGTTGTGCCATCCCACTGCCGAGAGGAGAAAAACCTGCAAGATCAAGTGTGCGTGTGGGCCAGAGGACTAGTGAGAGGGCGTGAGATTCTATGGAGCAGAAGAGCATGGTGGTCAAAAAGCTGTGTGACCCTGGGCAAGTCACTTCATCTCTCTGAGCCTCAGTTTGCTCAAACATAAAACGAGGGTAACACCTGCCTCACAGTGGTGGTGTGAGAAGTCAACAAGACCATGCTCACAACCAACTTAGGAGAGGGACTGACACAGAAAGGAGCAAGTAAGTGGTGGAAACGATATTAGGATTAGCAGCCCACAAATGATGTATGTGAGTAGGATGTGCAGGGTGCGGAAGGGAATGCAGTGCGGGGGGGCAGGAGGAAGGCGTGTCCTGGTACTCTGTCTTGGGGTGAACAAATGCAATGAAGACACCAGGCTCGATATGTTCCTTTAGGGACTTCCATGGCGGCCCAGTGGTTAAGACTCCGAGTTTCCACTGCAGGGGGCACAGGTTCGATCCCTGGTCAGGGAACTAAAGATCCCACATGCCGCGTGGCACAGCCAAAAATATATATTTATATGTTCCTTTGTTCACTTGTTCATTCATTCATCCATTCATTCATCCAATAAGCACTTCCTGAGGCCAATTCTAGGTCAGACCCTGTGTCAAGCCCTGCAATCCACATACGAACAATGGGAGTTCCCGCTGAGTTAGTAAAGAGGAATTGGGGATGGCTGGGCTGCTCTCTCATCTGTGAGAGTTGCTTGCCTCAGTGGCCTCCAAACCACCCTTTGAGGCTTCTGCTGAAAGGGGCCTAGCAGGAGCGCAAGCCCCCACCGCCTGCCCGGTGCGGTACTTCAGGTGGGTGTGCGAGCACACGTAGGAATAGTAAGGCCTGTGCAGACGGGCTGTGTTCACCTTTGTGATTCACAGCCCCGCACACCAGGCCTGACACTCTAGGGACACGCCGTGCTCGATTTTTTTTTTTCCTCTGTGTTTTTTTTTTTTTTTAATGAAAAAAAAAAAATGTTCAAAGCGCCTAGCACAATGCCTAACACCTGGCAGGGCCTCAATAAATAGCAGCTATTATTAGCATCATCATCACACACCAGATCACTCTTGATCCCTACAAAAACCTTATTTTGCCGACGAGAAAAATCGAGGTTTTAAAAGGAGTGATGTGATTTGCCCACAGCCGTGGCTGGGACTCAAAGCAAGGTGTGTGCGACCCTGCAGTCTGGGGTCTGCCTTTTCCTGTCATGGGGTGGGTTGTCAGGGTCAGGGAGTGGGGGAAGGGCAACAGTTGGGGGGTAAGCGGACGTGATGATGCGGGGGCAAGGGTGCGTTGGCTGGGGTGAGGGGGGCATTGTCAGGAAGATGGAGTGGAGGGCACAGGCCCAGGATGATGGTTGTGGAGTCTAGCTGCTTCGGCCAGCTGGCTTCCTTCCTCAGGCAGGAGGTGGCCTGACTTGCCGACGCCCCTACCACACTGGTAGGTGCAGGTCCCCTTCTGCCCCGGAAGGCGAGCTCCCTCCACTCGTGTTCAGCACCGCCAACGTCCAGCTCTACTGTTATACTGGACAACCTGGATGGCAAGGGACCCAGTCCTGTTCATCTGACAAACACCCACTGCACGCTCACTGTGTGCTGAGCCTCGTTCTAGGCAGTGGGGACACAGCCGTGAACAAGACAAAGTCCCTGCCCTCGCAGTGTTGACTTGCTAGTGGAGGAGGAGACACAACGGATAAGAATATACACCTCAGAGCTAAGAAGGAAGATAAAGCAGCTGAAGGGGTAGGTTACAAGATGTTGTTACTTTAGACTGAGAGGTCAGGAAAGGCCTGTTGGGGAAGGTGGGCTTTGAGTAGTGTTGGGGGTAAGAGCTTTCCTGGCAAAAGGAACAGCAGGTGCAAAGGCCCTGAAGCAGGACCAAGGTTGATGTGTTTGCAGAAGAGCAAGAAGGCCAGAGTGGCCTGAGCTTCTGGAGGCAGGAAGAAAGGTGCGGAAGTTGAACAGGCAAGCGGGTACCAGTTCATGCAGGGCTTCCAGGCTAAAGAAGATGTTCTAAGCGTGCTGGGGGCTCACGATGGCAGATGCAAGTTGGTCTCACCTTCAAAAACCAAGCTCCATCCTCACTGCTTCCCCATATACCACGTGGGGTTTTCTGACCCATTCATTCTCTAAGAACAAGCTCCAGATGCCTTCAATAAACCCTTGGAGTCCCAGACAAGGCTCCTTCAGGGTCGACCCTCCCATCCTGGGGACTCCACTGGGACAGGGAAGGGACTGGCTCATCCATGCACCTTGGCACCCAGGTAAGGCCTGGCCACAGGGGGCCTCAGAAAACAGCAGAGTGTCGATGGTCACTAAAAGGGATTGTAACCCTTGACCTCCACCTCCCAGCAAATCTCCCTGTGCGAGCAAGTTGTAGCTTGTTCAACTCCGCCCAGTGGCAGAGAGAAGGGGCTGGAGCAGGGGGAAGGCAGCTGTGTCACCGCCCTGGCCAGGCCTTGTCCAGGGTTCCCAGGGTGGATGGGCAGGGCAGGAGGCCTCCTCCCGTCCCTCATCCTCACCAGACTCTGAGATCCCTGACTTAGTACGTGGCTCACATCCTGTCAAGCCCCTCCTCAAAGCCCTTCTGTCTACGCGGTACGCCTGAGAGAAATCCGAGCCTCACAGCCCTTCCCAGTGATGTCAAGCTTCATTTCTCGCCCCTACCTGAACACACCTGCAAGTCCAGTGATGTGTACATTTGCTCACACCTCCGTGCCTGTGCACAGGAACTGCCTCTATTTCTTTATTTTTTATTATTTTTTACTTTGGGCTGCACGGCGAGGCTTGCGGGATCTTAGTTCCCGACCAGGGATCGAACCCACAGCCCCTGCAGTGGAATTGCGATGTGCTAACCACTGGACCGCCAGGGAATTCCTGGGAGTGCCTCTGTTTGGACAGCCCTCCGCCTCCCCTTTTCCTCTGGACCTTGCCCACAGTGCTCCATGTCACCTCCTCAGTGAAGCCCCCTGGGCCCTCCCAGGCAGCACAGCCCTGGCACACTCTGTGCATCTCTGTCAGAGCCCAGACAGCTGGGCCCCAGCCAGGGGGGCCCCGTGTTCCACCAGAGGAGTTTTCTAAAGGGTCACTGAGGTACAGAGGACTGGGGGTGGGGGCATCTGCGTCCTGCATTATTTATGCCTGTGCGGCCTCAGTAAGTTTTGGGAGGGATGTGCGTGCACATTTAGAATCAGTATGTTTTGTCTAACGCTCAGCTTAAATGTCATGTCCACAGAGGTGTTACACCTGACCCACCCATCTCAACCAAGTTCTCCCACGATCCCTTCCCCCGGCCCCTTGTTCCTTTCCTTCCCAGATGTTATCACTGTTCATAACCAACTACACACTCAGGTCCAATCAGTACCCATCCTGTTGGCTCCAAGCTCTTGGAGAGCAAGGCCCAGGTCTGTCTGGTAAATCACTGTTCCCCAGCTTCTAAGACAGGGCCTGGCTCACGTGGGGCCCAGTCCCTGTGTGATGAATAAACTCATTCCGTGAGCGTTTTTAGACCTGAGCATCTACCCATTTTCATTTTGCTCTAAGGGAACAAGTCTAAAGCGGGGAATGTCTGTGTGCTACAACTCAGAACACGTCCCTTCAGGTCACTGTGAGTGGCTTCCCTGTGGGACTTCTGAACGTGGCCTGTGTGCACCCATGGGCATGTGGGCTGAGATGCCGCCATATTTAGTATCTGTGTTTGTACCTTTCCTGCTGAAAAGACTCTCCACGTGAGGAGCAGCCTGGTGTTTTAGTATTTGTCTTGCCGTGTGATGTTTCGGCACCTACGAGCACGCATAGATGTCTGGGCTTTCATACCTGTGTGTGAATGCGTGCTTATCCTTGTTTTTATATCTGGTATGTCCATTTCAACATCTCTGGAGACGTGTGCACAAGCACCTGTGTGGATTTGTAGGCTTTTATATCTACGTGTTTTCTAAAGAAAATCTCTGACCCAGGGTACAGGTACCTGGGTCTCAGGACCCACGGGTGCACAGATCTGTCATGTATTCGAGAATGTGTGTGCGTGTGTCTATTTTAGAACCACTGCATGTGTCTGCATGTATATCCATTTCAAAATTTCAAAGTCTCTGACTATACTTTGTAGTTTGGAGGGTGTGTGTGCGTGTGTGTGTGTGTGTGTGTGTGTGTGTGTGTCAAGAATGACATGGACGTGGGTACAGTTGTGTGTCCCTCTTCCCCTTTCCAGCCTGGATGAGTACCTCTTCCCTGCCTCTCTCTCACGCACACCCACCCATGCTCATATGTGCCGTGCAGATGGGGAGGGGGCCAGGGTGTCAGTGAGCTCCTGTGTCACAAGGTTAATTTCTCCGCAGCCAGGCAGGCTGGGCCCTGAGGGGAGGGGTGGGGAGGGGCTGGTCCCCACAGCCCCTCTGATAAATATGTATTTGGGGCTGCTGTGCTCAAAGGTCACGCGGGGAGAAGAAGGAGGAGGGGCGCTCTGCACTGTGCGGTGCTGCTGGGTCCCAGCCAGGCCCCGCCTGGGTTGTGTGACCCCCTCCAGAGGGGTGATGCATAGATTCAGGGAGATGTCCCCCTCATCTGTCCTGGCCCACCCCACCCACAGCTATGCTCAGAGGGAGATGCTGTGTGGACACACAGATATTCAGATGCTGGAGCAGGCAAGCACACAAGCCCACACCCGCTGATGCCCAGACAGAGGCTCTGACGGACGCACAAAGGCGGCCTTGTGGGCCACCAGGTGCATGGACAGCTGGAGTCCAGGCCACTCCTTCTCCCTCACCCCAACCTTCACCCAACACTGAAAAAGAATACAAGCACACAAGAGTGCACAGCATCTCATGAAAAGAAAGGTCCTTGCACACTCAATGCACACATGCACGTAGGAGCACAAAGGTACACGAGGTGCCTCAAGAAGGGTCCCTGCACACTTTGTGGGTGGGTGTGTACACACACACACACAAATGCACATACGAAGATGCACACAGATGCACCACCACAAGAGTGCCCAGGACACAAAGTTCTACGGGGGCAGGCGCACGCTGATGTATGTACACACACATACGCACACGTGCACACTCACCCATACAAAGACCCCAAGACACGCACACCAGGCAGGATGCCGGCAGGACCAGGCTGGGAAACCCACCCCGTCGCAACACAGCCGGCTCTGGCCCTCTCCCCACTGAGGCGAGAAGGGCCACCGGTTCTCTGGTCTGTGGCCCCCCAGCCGGCTCCAGCCAAGTGCGCCATCATTTGTCCAGCCCCGAGTCACATCAATTGTCGAGCCTCCCTCCTCGCTGACCGGCCATCTCGGCCATCAGCGGCCTCGGCCATTAGTCGGCTCCCGCCTCTGGCCTGTGTTTGTTGAGTCTCCCTTACCTGGCAGAACCGTCCAGACCAACGGAGCCCTTTCAGGGTCTGCCTGACCCCTTCCCCAAGGGATTCTGAGGTCCCCTGTCGTATGACCCTCAGCCCAGGCCTCAGGGCGACCCCCTCCCCTCGGCGCACCGCTCAGGCGGTCATTCTTCAATGACCGCTGCCCACGGTGGTTCTGGTGGATCTCGAGGCTGTGTGTTTGAGTGTGTATGTGCGTGCGGGAGTGTGTCTGTGTGTGTGTGTGAATAAGGGCTTAGGGTACCATCAGGTGTGCTTAAAGTCAAGGAGTATCTGAGCGTGTGGATGTCAGGGGCGTGCCTCACACGTGTGTGCGTGCTGGAATGCAGGGAGTGACTAGGTGTACGGGTCTGGCCTCGGTGCAGGGGGCTGTGAGGGGCTGTTTCTGTCTCGGGCACGGGGGTTAGCGCGGTACGGGCGTCTGCTTTTCAAGCAGTTGTGAGCAAGCGGAGTGTGTCTCTCCCAGACTCTGCTGCGTGTTTGTGAAAGTGACAGATGCTGCCTCCCTGGCCTCACTGCGGGGGATTAAGTCTGTGAATGCCACATGAGTCCGAACCCCGGTGGGGGAGGGTCCCCAGCCTGCTCTTACACTCACTCACGTGTGCGGGCCTCAGCCCTGAACGGTATAGGGTCTTGGGGATGACGGCTAAAGTACCCCCTTGCCAGTTTCTCTGAAGGAGAGCGCGTCCGAATGGACGCCGGGGTGAAGGGCTGTGTGTGTGTGTGTGTGTGTGTGTGTGTGTGCGCGCACAGGCGCTCACTCACGCTCACACACTAGTCCGTGTTGTCCAAGGCACGCTGTCGTAAGATGCACATGTGCACTCAAGATCACACACGTGATAGCTCCCCAGGGCCAGAGAGATCAAGTCCAAACTTCTCAGAACCTCCAGAGATAGGCCCTGCGACAACGTGCCAACCTCAGCTCTTAGGGCCATGCTCCCAACCTGGGCCACTTCCTCCCTGCTCCCCACTTCCCTCAGTCATCTTTCCGCCCTCCCCGCTTGCCCCCTTCCTCAGTGCCTGAGCATCCTCGAAGACCCACCTCCCTGTTTAAACACACATCTCCCTCCTCCAGATTCCTGATGACCCAGAAGCTCCCTTTGTGCTCCAGGCACCCAGAATCTTGTCTAAGGCTGGGTCCGCTTCAGAGCCCATGGCTGGTCCCTAACAATCGTTTTCAGGTAAGGAGCGATCATGCTGCCATGGCCTGACTACCTCAGGGAACTGACTGTACTTCATTAGCTGGGTGACTCACACCACTCAGTAAATACCTATTGAATTCGGGGACCTAGGAAGTGGGGTCACCACCTCCAGCCTCCTTCCGAGTGTGTCAGAGCTGGGAAAGCCGCCTGCCCCGAGGATCTAAAGAAGGTGGGGCTGTGGATGAGTGAGGGAAGGGGCACCTGCCTCTCAAGGCCACCACCTGCATCTGGGAAGGTGCTGGCTCACCAGCAGGGGCTGGAGAGGGAGGGAACCTAAGCTCATCGGTAACCCTGTCATTGAAGAGGGCCAGCCCCAAACTGTCACCCACAGAGTGGGCTCTCAATCTCACTCCTTTGCTGGCTTTCCCTTCAAGATACAAAGCGAAACCCAGGTCCTCAAAGCCCTTGTTGAGGCACGTAAGGCATCCATCCACCTGACAGGTCCCGGGAGAGGGCCTGTGGATGGACGTCTCAGGGGGCAGGGAGGAAGTGGGGGAAGGCGCCGAGCCAGGGAAAGGAAATGGTGCTGAGACAGATAAGAGGAGAGGGGCAGACCTCCAAAGATAGGCCAGGCGTGATACCAGGAGTCTAAGACCTCAGTCCTAGCACCGCCTGGGTGCTCATAGGCTGAGAGAATCAAGCCCTCATCTGTGAAAGGGGCACCATCAGGGCTGCCGTAAGAGGTAGGCAGTTGTAAGAGATGTCGTCATCGTTATTATTATTATTATTATTAGATTAGGAGTTGTTAGGCCCAAGGGAAAAACAATGAGTGATATATATTTAGAAGAAAGAACAGACCCCGGTCTAAGGAGACCCCCACGTCCACTCTCTCCTCCAACAATTCCCCACACTCAGGTTTCTCAACCATTTCAATCCTGAAAAAAATACTGGAAATTAACCACCACATGCCAGACAGGGAAACTGCTTCCTTGCCCCCATCTAAGTCCAAGTACCCACTGGCATAGCCATCTGTCCCCCCATCCAGGGTCATGCCCCAACACACTACGAATATGCGTCAGAGCTCTGACAAGCTCTACCCAGGGGGGTGCTGAGGTTGGGGGCCCTAGCTTGGCTGTCACATCAGTGGGGGAAAGGATTCTGGCCTATGGCCCCTGCATGCAAGGAGCGAATGTGTATGAAGCAGAATGCAGGGGGCCTGGGGTGACCACTGATGGGTCTGCTGGAAAAAAATCTGGCTAGCATGCTGTTTAGGATGTACGGGCTAACCTCCATCACACACACAGCATGGCTGTGGGTGCACACACACACACACACACACACACACACACACAGACACACACACACTGTGGCTGAGTTCTTTCCATACCACGGTCCGTGAAACAGACACCCTCCATTTTCCCTGCAAAGACTGACAGAGGGAAGTGAGGGCAACCAAGGCCCCCAAGGACGGCACTGCAACCGGCCGGAGGGTTGGCCAGCGGCCTAAGGGAAATAGGAATCTGGACCTTTCCAATGGACATGGATGGGCCTCTGTCCAGCCTTATCCAGAAATCAGGAAGTAGATGCGGAATCCCATTACCAGCAACTGGACATGCTGCCGGTGGCCTTGATGCGATTCCCTCCTGGCCCGCCTGCCACCCCCTGCCACAGGACGCTTTGTTACTACGGAACAGCCAGGGAAGGTTTCTGTGGGCTGGCAGACTTCGGGGAGGGGGGATCTTTGCTGGTTTTGTTTTCTTGAACCCAGCCTCAAGGTTGCTGTGCAAGCATGCTACTGAGCCCACCCCTACGCCCACAACCTCTGTGCACGTTTCTAATCACTAAACCGGGACCCTGCTTCACAAACCCACCCTCCCTCTGACCCAGGACACACAGAGACCCAGAGACACCTAACAAGAATAACAACAGCAACAGTAATAATAGCTCTATGTCGAAACGGTATTATACTTTCACACAGGTGACTTTATTTCATGTGTACGCTTGGGGCACACACCACAGTCAGACCTGGTACTTGCACGCAGAGCCTGTAGGCCAACCACGCTGCACGTACAGACTGACGTACTCACCGCCGATGCCAGACTTGGCACACAAACCTGCACACGCGCCAACGGCCGCCACGCACAGAGCCAGAGTGCCTCCCGAGCGCACATGCAGCGAGGGCTCCACGGACATCGAGGCAAGGAAAGGAACTTCCAGGATAAATACTCGCGCCAACTCCCTCCTGCACACACATCACCCACAATGGAAACCCCGAGTACCGGCCCCACCCCCGCTGGACACACCTGTCGTGATTCTACACCTTTTCTCTTCACTCTGCCAAGGCTCCCAAGCCCTGCACACAGTCAGTCCGTCCCGCACGCCTCTCTCAATGCCCGCAGGCCATGTACACATGCACATGGCCGCCATGGTCTGACTGTACTCTCCAGCCCTTCACTGCTCACTGACACCACACTCTCCCTTCCCGCCCTGGGGGAGGGGGCAAATTCACCTGGCAGGATGGTAAGAGGCTAAAAACTACTGAGTTAAGCGTCTCATTGGGTCTTTCCCTAAATCCAGGACCTGCTCCCTAACTCTGCAGGCCTCAGGATGGAGGGAAAGAGCGGGGAGT
The DNA here is from genome assembly GCF_008692025.1 of Phocoena sinus. NCBI lineage: Eukaryota > Metazoa > Chordata > Mammalia > Artiodactyla > Phocoenidae > Phocoena > Phocoena sinus. The sequence continues at coordinate 11,240,532 of NC_045781.1, forward strand.
GGTCAGCAGGCCAGAGGCTTTCTCTTTGGATCTTTTACCTGGGGCGCAAAAGCTCTGAGGACCCTCTCAGATGGACCCCCGCACAAATGGCCTCCCCTTTTCACTTCCCACTAGCCATCCGTGTCATTTTCTTTCCCGTCCACACCCTTCTCTCTCAGCGGGGCTGAGTCCAGAACCATGAGCCCTCACTTAAAGTCCTCCCCTCCCCCTGCCATGGCCCCAGTGAGCATCCAGTAGGACTTCTCCAGGAGGCCAGAGGAAAGAGGGGGATGGCGCTAGAGCCCCCCCACCCGGGGCAGACCCACGCCCCCAGCAGGGATGAAAGAGGGTGGAAATACATGGGTCTGCGGAATAAGGCTCTGGTGGGAACTTGGGGCAGTCCTGTCTTTGCACAGAGCCCCTCTCCCTGGCACGCTGTTCAAGCCGAATGCTACAAAAGTGATGAATAAATGAAGCTGAGGGAGGGGGTAGAAAGGACGGGGCGACAGGGAAAATGAGTGGCAGGGAGGGAGACAGGGGGAAGGGGGAAAAGAGAGAAAAAGAAAGGGAGGGTGGAGAAAAGGAAGATGGCAAAAAAAGAAAACCTGAGGGGGTGGGGGGTAGTTTTTGTGGAGAGGAGGAAGAGACAGAGAAACTGGAAAACAGGGAGAAAGAGACACCAGCAAAGGAGATGGAGAAAAAGGAGCCTGAGGTAGGACATGAGAGGAAGAAAAGAGAAGGGAGAAATGAGGCAGGAGGAGGCGGCCAAGGGGGTTCCCCAAGTTACAGACTTTGCCCAGAGAACTGAGGGGCGCACCCTGGCTCCCCAACATCGCTCTGGGGCCCTGGAGCTCTGCTGCCCACCTCTCCGGCCAGAGATGCCACTGCCTCTTGGAGCCCCGATCCCGGCTTCCACCCTTCTGGCAGTCCGAGGCGCCCCGTTTCTTTCTCTTGCCCCTCATTCCCACCCCCAGCCCTTGCTCATTGCCCGTGCCCTCTTACCTCTCCCCCCCCATGCACCCTGCTTGCTTCCGAGCTTCAGACAGCATCACCAACCGATATCCTCACCATCATCACACTACACCGGCCCCCACACCCCCAGGAAAGGGAGGAAACAAACAAACAAACAAACAAACAGGCGGCACCGCCACCAGCCCTGACCCCCTCTCGCCTCATTTTCTCCACAGTCGCCCGCTCCCCAAATGCAGGGTCCAAAATGGGGATCCCGCCCAGCCCGGGGAGCCTCTCCAAAGCGCCGAACGAAGCCAGTCGGGCGCAGATGCCACCTTGTCTCTCCTCTCTGCGCTCGCTCCTTTTTGTATATGATGGCCCCAGCCGCGATGTGGTTTATTTTCGTCTTTTTACTGGTGTTATTTTTTTCCTCTTTTCCTTTATTTTTTTGGCCTGGGGGCGGCAGCGATGAAAGCGCCCACCGCCCGCCTCCTCCGCCAGCTCCCGGCCGGCCGCTCTTTCTCTAGTCTGCGCTCCTGGGCCTCCCTCCTTTCTCTTCTCTTCTCTGTCTCCGCTCTGCTCCTCCGTCCTTTCAGTTCCGTCCCCAGTCGACTGCTCTCTGCTCTCTCCTCTCTCTACTGCCTCCTCCTCTACGCCTCTCCTTTCCCCTTCCTTCTTGCCCCTTCTCCCCTTTTTCTCTCCCTCTTCACCTCCTCTGCGTCCCCATTTCTTCCCATCCCTCCCCCCCACAACCACGCACATCTCTCCTTTGGTTCCCTCGCTGCCACCAACAGTAAGCCGACCCCCCCACACACACCTCGCCCCCAAATAATAAAAATACCCAGCCAGGGGGCAAAGCCCCGACGCCGGGCGCCGGGAGGGAGGCGAGAGGGCCGGGGCCGCAGCGGCGGCGGGCAGCCCGAGCGCGGTGCGAAGCGAGCGGCGCCCGCCCGGCTCCCGCCCGGAGAGCTCTCTGCAATAGGCCGAGCCGGCTGCATTAAGCTTCTTGCAATCAATAAAGCGCGGGTCAGATTATGCAAAGCGCAGATATTAATATGCAAAGTTTTAAAGATTTTTAAATGGAAGGGCGAGCGCGGCGCGGGCGGGCAGGCAGGGGCTGCGAGGGGAGAGGGAGGAAGGGAGGGCGGGCGGGCGGCGCGCAGGCGAGCTGGGGAGAGGAGGAGGCTGCCCGCCGCCCGCCCGCCCGCCCGCCCGGCTGCGCCGCGCCGCCTTGCCTTACCGCTGCTCCCATCGGTAGGCGCCGCTGTCTTCGCCATGCGCGTCAGCTGCACAGCTCCGAGGGGATGGCCGAGGAGGAGCCGCCGCCGCCAACGCTACCCCCGCTCCCGCTCCCGCTCCCGCGCCCGCTCGCTGCCTGCTGCTGGCGCTGCTCTGGCCGCTGCTCCTCGCCTGAGCTGCCGGCGCGAGCCCAGGCGCGCGCCATCCCCGGCTCCCACCTTGTCCCCATGGCAACCCTGGGCCCAAGGATGCTCAGAGAGAGAGCGCGAGCGAGAGAGCGAGGGGGGAGAGAGGGAGAGGGAGAGGGCGGGGAGCGCAGGGGACACGGAGGCAGGGAGAGGCCCCAGACTCACAGAGACACAGAGATTCACAGAGACAGAGACACGCAGAGACACGCAGAGATAGGCTGAAACAGACAGAGGCTGAAACAGATAGAGATGCAGTAACAGAGAGAGGGGAGAGGGGTGGGGAATAGAGGGGGACACAGAGACAAGGAAAAGCACAGAGACCTACAGAGACACACAGAGATACACAGAGACACACAGAAGGAGACAGAGGGGAAAGGGAGGGGCAGGGAGCAGATGGGAACTCAAAAGCAGGGAGGTGCCCTGAGGCCAGGAGACTCACAGAAACACCCAGAGACACAGAGACATCCAGAGACAGAGACAAGGGAGAGGGAATAGGCAGGGAGCACAGAGGACTCAGAGGCAGGGAAAGACTCACAGAGACAAAGAGATGCCCAGAGACAGAGACATAGAGTCAGAGAGACACAGAGACACACAGAAACATATGAATACAGAGACAGAGCGAGAGGGGTGGGGAACAGAGGGGGACTCAAAGGCAGGGAGATGTCCTAAGACCCAGAGACTCAAAGAGACACCAGAGACACAGAATACAGGAAGGAAAGGGAGAGAGGAGAGGGTGGGAGTACAGGGGATACGGAGGCAGGGAGAGACTAACAGAGGCAGAGAGATGCCAGAGACACACAGAAACATGTAGACACAGGCATGGGCGGGTGGTGAGGAGAGAGGTGGGGAGAGCAGATGGGGACATGGAAGCAGAGAGAGGCACTAAGAACCAGAGACACTCAGAGACAAAGAGATAAGGAGAAGAGATCCATGCAGAGAGAGAGATGAAGAGCCAAAAAACAGCCACAAAGAAGCAGACAGACAGCAGATGTGAATAGTCACAGAGAGAGAGAGACAGAGACACAGATAAGAGAGAGAGACATGCAAGAACCAGAGATAGGAGAAAGAGCCACACTCAGAGAAAGAGGGAGGAAGAGGCAAGACAGAGCTGGAGAGATAGAGAGATAGGAAGACACAGAGACAGAGACAGGCACAGAGAGATAGACACGGAGATAAGAGAGACATGCAGAGTCAGAGAGATGTGAAGAAAGAGCCCAAGAGAGGCAAAGCCAGAAAGACACTGACAGAGACCAAAAGATACAGAGACTGAGATAGAGAAAGAGAAAGAGGCACAGAGAGAGAGGGGCAGAGGCAAGGAGATAGATGACTTGTGAGATGTAGACAGAAACATAGAGAAACATAGGGTGCTCGCTTCGGCAGCACATATACTAAAATTGGAACGATACAGAGAAACATAGGGATTCCGAGAGGGAACCTAAGAGACAGAAAGCAAGAAATGTGCAAAGAGAGACACAGAGGCCAGGACGGAAAAAGAGACAAGAAGAAATACAGACAGAGACAGAAAGCAAAGACAGAGATTTACAGAGGCAAAGTGATGACGCAGAGAAACACAGAGATACAGAGACCTGGACAGAGACTGCAAGAGACAGAGGAGACATCTAAAGAGACAGAGAGAGATATGGTCGATGGAGACAGACAGACACTGGAAGAGGCGCCCTGGTGGACAGAAATCCTTAGGGAGGTACAAGACAGAGACACCAAGAGATAAATGGAGAGTCCGAAATACAGAATGAGACTGGAAAAGGTGTGTGTGGCAGGGTGGGGGACAAAGAGGCAGAGCCTAGGGAAAGCAGAAAGGTGCAGGCTGGGGTGAGGGCAGAGACCAGGAGAGGAACAAGGGGGTCTAGGGAAGCGGAGGGGGAGAGAACAGGAGAGCAGGTTGGGGGAGACAAAAATAGCAGGGAGGGGAGGGAAGCAAGGAGGGCAGGACACGGTCACTGAACACCTCCCCTGTGCCCAACACAGTAAGGCTGGGGAGGGAGAGCAAGGAAAGGGAGGCTGAAGGGGAGGGGACCCTGGGCCCCGGGCAAAGTCGGCTCCGAGTCTGAGGAGGACACGTGGCCGCCGGCCCCGGCCGGCGGGGGCGCTGCGGTGCAGGGCGGAGGATGGGGCTGCGAGTGGTACCCAGACCAGGAAGGGGTTTGGGGGAGGAGGGCGCGGGCGCGCCGCGCGGTCTGGGCTCAGCAACTGCCTGTCGCTTTGTTACCCGTCATCCGGCTGCCCCGTGCCGACTGAATGGGCACACAGGATCGTCGCGTTGGGTGCGTGAGAGAAACATGAGAATCACCAACTGCCCACGTGTACCGTACCGAGAGGGCTCCCGGGACCTACAATGCAAGTGCGTAACAGAAATAAGTACAGGAAACACCTACCCCGCGGGCGTACAAAGTAAGTACACGGGACCGTGCAGCGTTCTTAACAGACACGGAAGTACCTACTACCCCGTGTGCGCAGCAGCCTCTTGGGACCCACAGGGTGTGCACAAAACAAATAAATGCAAGAAATACTCACCCCACGTGCATACACAGTAGGTACAGGGACTTTCGCAGCCCGTGCATAAGAGACATGGAACCACTTAATACATCCTACACATCACAGGCCCTCAGGCCCCACCCACACTGACTGTGCAGGACACAGATAAATACAGGAGATGCCTGCCCCACCTGCACACAAACTAGGCACACAAGAACTACAGGGCATGGACGGAGGAACCACATACCAAGCAGCTTGCCAGGATCCACAGCGTGTATGCACCGCACAAATGAACGCAGGGAGTATTGTATGGCCTGTGCCCATAAAGCAGGCGCATGGCCTAATGGGCCTCCCTAGTGTCAACGTGGGAGAGGCCCATGAGCAGATCCTGGAGACCCACAACATGAGTATAACGCAAGTTACTATAAGAAACTCCCACTCTGTTTGCAGACAAAGGCACATGGGTCCCGCTAGTAAGAAGGAAACCCCCCAAAAAAGGTGTGTGTGTAATGACAACACAGGAATGGCCCACCCTGGAAGGAGCAAGGAGGAACACAGACCCTGCAATGAACTACCCAACAGACCCCGGTATGTGTGTGCACAACAGACAGAGGATGACTGCCAGAAGGGAGGTTCCAGGCCAGGGCTGGGGCCAAGGACAAGGATGGGCTGTGCTCTGCCTCGCCCCCCAGCACCTAAAAGGACGGCATGCGGTGAGGGCTCATCCCTTCTAAGAATGACCAAGTATGTAATAATTATGTGTATGATGAATACGCACTAAGGACACTAGTACCGGTGTTAAGGATCCAAAAATATTGATTTGCTACGTGGGAAGTCCATCCATTTCAGATGCTCACTAGACAGGATGCTGAGTGGCCCACATATGATAGGTATCCCCTAATTATCCAGAATATCTATATCAAGCAGAAGCTGACATTCCTCATGTACCAGAAGCAGATGCAGGAGGACAGCCCTGGGGGCAGGTTGTCCTAAATGCTCTCGAGGGCTCCACCCAGCCCTGAGTCATAACCCTGGGAGGGTGGAGGCAGCCACCAGGCACGTTCGGAGATGTATGCGGGACACGGCACACAACGCTGGGAAAATGTGCATATTCTGCCTGCTTCCGAAAGACCCCCGATTCCAGAAGTGTGGATTCCTCTGAAGAGTGTGTGTGTGTGTGGGTCTGAGCGAGAGCCGTGTCTGGGTACAGATATGCCTGCACGCAGTTCTTCCCCGTGAGTGAACTTGTGTGCTTAGCTCTCACCCTTCCTCGTTCGGCCCATTCACATTTCAGAAACTTGTGTAAAAATAACGGTACCTGGTGTTATAAATGCAATATGTTGTAAGCTATGGATACTTATAATTGTGTCTGCATATCTGAACGCACCTCTGGATAGAGGCACATGCTTGCTAATGCAACATGTCTGTTCACGCATCTGTGGCCGTGTGTGTGTGTGTGTGTGTGTGTGTGTCTTTGTGTCTGGCTCACAAGTCTTGGGTCTCCCTTACACCCCTGAGGGTGAAGGGGGTAAGATATGGGAAACGGAGGCACACGGGGTGGGGGAAGGAAACAGAGAAGGAGGAAAGAAGTGGTACAAGAAGAAGGGGGGTTAAAAGAGAAGTAGAAGTGGAATGGGACCTCGGGAAGGAAGGAAGGAGGCCGTGGGGACAGAGGCAGACAGGAGACAGTGGATGAGAAAGGGCGGAGCACAGGGACAGCAGGTAAATGGATGGAGAGAACGGAGGGGAGACTGGAAGAGAAAGGAGGTAAGTGGGGCGGACAGGAGACCAGCGAGTAGAGAGTGGGCTAAGGGTGTCAAGAAGAGGGACCCAGACTGGGGAGAGGAGAAAAGAGATGAGAGATGGAGGGAAGGAGGAGAGGGAAAGAAATCAGAGAGATAGAGGTTTTTCTGGCCAGTACAAAATTTAGAGATTCCCCCAAGGTCCTCCCATGGGAAGGTGTTTGAGTGGGGCATGAAGGGGGATGGCAGGAAGCAGAAGAGAGGAGGGAAGAGAAATCATAACTCAGCATCCCAGGATGGGGCAGAGAGCTGCCTCCAGCATCCCAAAAGGAGCTGAGAGAAGGGCTCCTGGGGCCACAGAGAATGGTACCCAGAGCCAGCCCGAGGGGTGGAGGCAGCTGCAGGGGGAGGGTCCAGGAGGCGGTGGTAGGAGGAGCTGGCAGACTCAAGGAGGTGAGGGCTCCGTGGTACAGAGGTTTCCAAAGGCCAGAAGGGCGGGTAGGAGTGGAGAACCAAGGACCAGGTAGAGGAAGAAGTTTAGAAAGGAGCAGAGGAGCGAGAGCCTGCTGGCTAGAAATGGCCAGGGCAAATGGAAGAGCAGCCGGAGAGCGACGTGAAGGCCACCGGACATCTTGCAGATGGGCCTAGCGTTATGCACTTCCAAGGATCGAGAAGCTCGTCTAGGTTGTCTCTCCCAGAGCATATGATCCAGTTCCATTTAAGAAACATTCACTGAGGGCTAGTCTGCGCTAGGACCGTGCTATGAGCTGAAAACACAAACGTGACCCTCACAGAGATCCTGTTGTGGGGAGGGAAAAGACAAGAAATACGCAGTTACTGACACACTCAGCAACGCAGATGAACCCGAAAAGCAAAGTGAACAAGGCTTGTCACAGGAGACTATATACGATAGGATTCCATTTACACGAAATTCTAGATAGAGCGAAACTCTAGTGACAGAAAAGTAGCTCAGTGGTGGAAAGGAGCTGGGATTGGGAGGAGGGACTGTAGCAAAGGGACAGGAGGGAACTTTGGGGGGTAACGGAGATGTTTTGCGTCATGACTGGGGGCAGTTACATGACCCTGTGTGTGTGAAGACCCATCACACTGTACACTTACAGTTGGTGAGTGACTGTATTTAAATTATACTGCAATAAAGCTGAGCAAAAATACATAAATAAACAAAAAATTATGCGCCAGAACGTTAAGGCTCAAGATAGGGAAAACTGTGCTCAGTAGGAACCAAGAGGAGGTGGAGGGGGCAGTGAGGGAGGGCTTCCAGGAGGAGGTGATGCCTGAGATAAGACCTTAAGGATGGAGGTGGAGGGCAAGGCGTTTCCATGGAAGAAGGACTTTCATATGGTAGCAGGTGAGGACTGAAAAAAGTTCAGTATGCCTCAAACACAGAATGCAAAGTAGGGCTATCAAGTAATGAGAGTAGAGAAAATCAAGGTCCAAAATACAAACCTCATGACCATTGGGAGTACTGGGTTGAATAAACCCCACCTGCACCTGCAAAGGCCCACAAGAGGGAAACTGCAAGCAAGACAGGACCGGGAATTGCTCATCTGCCCTCGGCCGCCCCACAGACAGGGGCTCCTTCCCCTGTCCTTCCGGAACTTCATTCCTGCTCCCTTCACGTGGGAACGTCCCTCCCCACCAGGCAACAGCCTCTGAAGTGGGCCATCCCCCCGCCCCCGCAGTCCCTGCCCACGGCCCACATCTATCTGCAAGCTTGCTGGCCCCAGTGGATCCCTCCGGCCTGGATTCCATGTGGCCACTGCCCCCTGGTGGCTGGAGCCATACATTACTGAGGATGAAGGGACAGTGTCAAGGCCAGGGCCTAGTCTCTGCCCCACCAGAGCCCAGTCCAGACCACCCCCATCAATGTTCCCCCTTGCAGATGGCCTCCTCCTTGCTGCATCCAATAGGCGCTTTTCAGTCCTATGGGACTTGCCTTCTCTGCAGCACACGGTCACAACCATCTTTTAAAAATCCTCTTTACATCTAAGAAAGTTCACTCCTCGGGTTCTCCTGCTGTCTCGGCTGCTCTCCCAGAGTGAATCATCCCTACCCCAAACTGTCTTCTCTCTGCTGGTAACCCCAAATTTGTCTCCAGCTTACCCCTCTCTCCTAAGCTTCAGACCAGATATCCAGCCACCTCCTGGTGGTCCCAAAGGCACCTCAGAATCAACAAGTCTAACCTGAAATGCCTCTTCCCCATCGTGCCCCCCCAACACACACACACACACACACACACACACACACACACACACACACACACACACTTGAGATCCCTCCCCCCATAGTAGCAACTCCATCCTATCTAGCAATGAAGTCAAGAAAAATGGCCCCCAGCCTGACAGCCTCTTCCTCACATTCATATCCAAATCAGGCTTAAAATCGAATTCAGTTCATTTCCCGCCTTAATATTAAGATGAAACGGTGGGGAGGGATAGATTGGGAGCTTGAGACTGACATGTACACACTGCTATATTTAAAATAGATAACCAACAAGGACCTACTGTATAGCACAGGGAACCCTGCTCAGTATTCTGTAATAACCTGAATGGGAAAAGAATTTGAAAAAGAATAGATACATGTATATGTATAAATGAATCACTGTGCTGTACACCTGAAACTAATACATCATTATTAATCAACTCTACTCCAATATAAAATTAAAATTTTAAAATAAATAAAATGTAGGAACCAACTGAAAAAAACAATAAAATTATTTTTTTAAAAAGATGAACCATATGAAAATTACCAATCGTCAATCAGCTTTTTTTTTTTTTTTTTACAAAAGAGCAGTTTCAAAGAATTCAACCTAATATTTCTCAAATGCGTCTCCTCTTCTCTTCCCTGCCCCCAGTGTCCTGGTTCAGGCCTCCACACCTTCTGCTTGGCCCGATGCACCTGCTTCCTACCTCGCCTCCCAGTTTCCAGTCTGGCCACTGGGGTGATTGTTCCACAACATGCCTCTGATGAAGTCCCTGCTTCAAACTCTTTCAGGGCTCCCTGCTGCCAACAGGACAAAAGCCAAACCCCTTCACCAGCTTTTCAGGCCCTTTGCAATATCTGGCTCCCCTCCCCCTCCAGTCCCTGCCCACCATGCATCTTATCCTCCGACCACACCGGACCACCACTACTTCCTTGAATCCGCCTCCTCTTACCTCCTGGCCTTGGTACATGCAGTTCCCTATAACTAGAATGTCCTTCCCACTCTTCTCCCCCTGGCTAACCTATTAGACTTCAAGAACCAGCTCCCAGAGGCAGGGGTGGGCATGTTTTGTGACCCCCGCCTCCCGGATCCCCTCCTCTTCAGCCCAAATCCAGAGGAGAGGAAAAGGGGCATAGATGGAGTAAGGGAAGCGGGCAGGAGAGAGCCGGGGTCGGGAGAAGGACGGTCCCTTTGGGGGAGGGGCACGTGTACCCGAGTGTTTATGCGTGTGTGTGTTTGTGTGTGTGTGTGTGTGTGTCTGGGCCTGGTGCAGGCTGCACGTTTGCTGGCTGTCTCTGTGTACCTGCGAGTGTGTGCCTGTTTGTCCCGTGGAGTCAGCGCTCAGTTCTGTGCCTGCAAGGTGTACAGTTAAGCTGGAGATTGCCCAGGTTGGGGCCAAGTACCAGGAAGTTCAAGGCCCAGGCCTCCTGGTCGTCCTTTTTGCCCTGGCGCGTGCAAACCCGCCTGCCAACGTGACTTGGATCGACCAGGATGGGCCGGTGACTGTCAATGCCTCTGACTTCCTGGTGCTGGATGCCCAGAACTACCCGTGGCTCACCAAACACGCCGTGCAGCTGCAGCTCCGCAGCCTGACACATAGCCTCTCCTCGGTGGCCACCAACGACGTGGGTGTCACCAGCGCCTCGCTTCCGGCCGCAGGCCCTTCCCGGCACCCATCCCTGATCCCTAGTGACTCCAACAACCTGAAATTCAACAACGTGCACCTGCCGCGGGAGAACATGTCCCTCCCGTCCCACCTGCAGCTCAGTGACCTCAGTCCAGACTCCAGAGGGAAACCAGCGGACCAGCAGATGGCTCAGGACAACAGCCAGACAGAGTTTCTGGATCCAGAGCCCGGCGGCCTCCTCACCAGCCGAGGTTTCATCCGTCTCCCGATGCTGGGCTACATTTATCGGGTGTCCAGTGTGAGCAGTGATGAGATCTGGCTCTGAGCTGAGGCCAAGACAGAGGGTTCCTTCTTGGGCCCTGGGCACCCTCCCGGTCCTCCTCCAAGGCCTGGCCACATTGCCAACGGGAAGAGCCCATGCCACTGCCACTTCTGCTTGTCCTCTGGGTCACTGGTATCCTTGGCAAGGCTGGCAGCTGGACCTAAGCCCTTGTTCCAACTCTGGTTGAGGGCCTGCATGATTGCCTGTGCCCAGGCGGATGGGGCTCTCTGTCCAGGTGTGCCTGGAGGTCATCCAGCATCTAAGCGTGGCATGGCCTGTCTGCTTGGGGCAGCTCTGTGCCCTACACCGGTACTCCTCAGCACTGGGGGCATGCCTGGTTGGGAGGGCCCTGCACGTCCTGGATCTCCTTCCCATGCTATGCAGCTTTGTTCCCTCAGGGAAAATTTAGGACCCTGCTAGCTGTAGAGAACCAACCTGCCCTTGGCACAGGAACTCACCTCTGGCCCAGCAGCGCTGGCCAAGCACAAACCAGTACCCTTTGCCGCGTACCTCTCTGCCCCAGCCCCCCTTGGGCATCATAGGTTATACATTGGACCTTCTCCACTTCTTCACTTGGCATTAGACTTCCCCACTGGCCTGGGCCCTGGTGGTGCCAGCGCCTGGTGTTAGCACAAGAAAGGGGAAGAATGAGAGGTGAGAAGTCTGGTGCGTCCAGGCCTGCATGCAGCTATGCCTCGTTTTCTTACAGTGTTAACACTTTAAGCACGTCTTCCGGGGAGGGGGTGAGCGAGGGCCCCAGGGCCCCTGTCTGGGGCTTCCCCAAGTCTGGCCTTTTCATGATTCACTGTTGAGTGCCCTGAGCCCTCGAGGTTGACGGGTTCCCGCTCAAAGTATCCACCCCGCTATGGGACCCCAGCCCTGACTACCCCATTAGCAGGAAGCTGTTCTTCCTGTCCCATCCTCTGTTCTTTAGGGGATGGCCATAGTGGCACATAACTTGACAGTGCTGGAAACCTTAGGGGGACATGGAAAAAGCAGGGAGATCACAACCCAAAACAACCCGAGAACACTTTTGAAAAGCAACGTGGAAAAGACTGCAAATTAACAGAGTGCAAAGTGTATTTTTCCCTTCTTGATATCTTGTTTTGTAATTTTTCTCACGTCACTGCCAAGGACAGTGCTGAGCACATGGTAGATTCTCAATAAACTTGACTGAGTGAAAAAAAAAAAAAGGAACCAGCTCCCATACCCTATGCTACTGTAAATCTCCAGTTTATACATTCATCCATTCCATACACAAGCTGAGGTACCTATATAAGTGTGACTTCCATGGAAGGTGCTGGGGATGCAAAGCAGGAGAGGATATAACTCCTGCTGTCAAGAGCTCAAATTCTCTTGAGTTTTCAAGGGGAAATCATTCTCCCGAAATTGCAGGGGGCATTAAACTCAGAGAGGACAGTATGAACAGAAAATAACGGACATATGAGGAAGAGCAGAGTGTGTGCAGACAGGCGGGCGGGTTGCTAGAGCACAAGCTGTGACAGAAAGATGCTGCTGGAGAGGCTGGATGGGGCCCAGTCATTAAGCATGTTTTGATCTCAGAGGCCATGGGAGTTTCATCAAGGGCAGTTTTGCATTTTTGAGTGGGGGCCAGAAAAATCAGGAAGCTGTTGCAATAGCCTAGGCAAGAAGTACTAAAAGCTAGTATTACGATGTTGGTATCAGGGACACAGAGGAGGGCACAGGCTGGAAAAACCTTGAGGAAAATCCAGTCAGCAAGGCTTTACATTGGGATATGAGGGTAAGGGAGAGAGTGGTGTCAAGGGCACGCTCCTCAGCTGGATGCCAGGGTAGGTGGAGGTACCATTTGCTGAGCTGGGAGAAAATAGGAGGTGGCACAGAACTTATTCAATGAAGTTCTTTTGTTGTTGTTGTGTTTGTTTGTTTTTGGCTGTGCTATGAGGCTTGCGGGATCCTAGTTCCCCAACCAGGGACTGAACCTGGGCCCTCAGCAGTGAAAGCAAAGAGTCCTAATCACTGGACTGCCAGGGAATTCCCCAGTGAAGTTTTTACGGAACTTTTCTTTTTAATATAAATTTATTTATTTATTTTTGGCTGCGTTGGGTCTTTGTTGCTGCACGTGGGCTTTCTCTAGTTGCAGCGAACGGGGGCTATTCTTCATTGTGGAGCGCAGGCTTCTCATTGCAGTGGCTTCTCGTTGCAGAGAACGGGCTCTATGCGTGTGGGCTTCAGTAGTTGTGGACGCGGGCTCAGCAGTTGTGGCTCACGGGCTCTACAGCGCAGGCTCAGTAGTTGTGGCACGCAGGCTTAGTTGCTCCACGGCGTGTGGGATCTTCCCAGACCAGGGCTCAAACCCGTGTCCCCTGCTTTGGCAGGCGGATTCTTAACCACTGCGCCACCAGGCAAGTCCCTTTATGGAACTTCTTATGTCTGCAGTGCTCATGGGACATGCCCTGGGTCCAAGAGTTTATATTGGCTCTGCAGTCAATATTTGGACATATTTACGTGCAGTATCATGGAGACAGGTCTGCACTGAAGATTTGGGCATCATCAGTATACAGGTGATAGCTAAAATCATGAGGGTAGAGGACATCTCTCAGGAAGAATATGAAGAATGAGAGAGCTATGGGCCAAGGAAGGAGCACAGGGGAAGAGCCACATTTCAAAGGCAGGGCAGAGTAAGAGGAGCCCCTACAAGGACCAGAGAAGCTGTCAGGGAGGAAGGAGAACCATGAATGTGCTGTGTTATGGAAGCCGAGGTAGGCAGCCCCTACAAGGCCCCCGGTGACCCTGCCTCCTGATACTCATGTGCTTGTGTGATTCCTTCCCCATTGTGGGCTGGACCTAGTGACTCACTTCTAATAAATAGAATATGGCAGAAGTGATGGGATGTCACTTCCAAGATTAGGTTATAAAAAGGACCACACTGGGAATTCCCTGGCAATCCAGTGGTTAGGACTCCGTGCTCTCACTGCCGAGGGCCCAGGGTTCAATCCCTGGTAGGGGAAGTAAGATCCTGCAAGCCAAAAACAACCAAACCAAAACAAAAAACACCACAGCTTCCTTGCCTGTGTAGTGCATGTCTTTCTTTTTCCCCACCTCTCCTGTCTCTCTCCTTCCTCCCTCTCTCTCTCCCTCCCTCCCCCTGTCTCTCTCTCCCTCTACTGGATCACTCACCCTGGGGGAAACTAGGTCATGCTATCCATCCACACACACACACAACCCAAGCCTTCAGAAGAGACCACAACCCCTCAGCTAGGCTGCTCATGGATTTCTGACCTGCAGAAACTATGAGATAATAAATGTTTGTTATTTTAAGATGTTAAGTCTTGGGTTGATTTGTTATGCAGAAGCCAAGGGAGGAAAGATTTTCAAAAGAGAGGCACTGGTCAATGGAGTTAAAAACTGCAGATAAAGACTGAAAAATGTCCTTGGATTTGGCAAGAGAAGGTCATTAACAAGCTCGGTGCAAATGGTTTCGGTGAGTTGAGGACTCAGATGGGAGATGAAGGCTGGGGCTGACTGACGAGCAGGAGTGCACGGACATCTATTGTTTCTGCCTGCCCAGAAGCCATTTCCCCACCGTCTATGACAGCTCCCTGATTTTTCTCTGAGTAACCACCCATGGCCTACCAGATACGTACGATTCCATGAGACTCTGTCCGCCAGGGTGCCCAGCTGTCCACAGGCCAAAGGGAGGTCACATGACTCAAACTGCACCAATCAGAAGCTCTCCCTGGAATTTGAATTGTGAGCTTACGTGACAGGACGCCTGAACCTGGTTGGAGCTGATTCATGCAGCAGCCAGGGCCCTGAGGAAACCGCCATTCCTTCCTGCTCTCTCGATTCCCGCCCCTGCCCTGGCTCCAGTCTTTTCTGAAGCTGGGTTCTTCGGTCTTTCCTTCCACTTTGTGTGCCACCTTTATTTCCTTCTAATAAATTCCTTGCTTGCTTAAGTTAGCAAGTCGGTCTCTGTTGCTTGCAGCCAAAGAACCCTAATTCATACTTATTTTCAAGAATTTTGGGTGGGATGAGGAGAAAGACAAAGGGCAGGCACTAGAGGGGGCACAGAGTAAAGGGAGGTAGAGGTTTTTTGTTCTTGTTTTTGTTATTTTATTTAGGCTGCATTGGGTCTTAATTGCAGCACGCGGGATCTTTAGTTGCAGCGTGTGGGATCTAGTTCCCCGACCAGGGATGGAACCCAGGGCTCCTGTTTTGGGAGCCCAGAGCCTTACCCACTGGACCACCAGCAAAGTCCTTGTTAGTTGTTAAAGCGGTAGAATTTGCATATATTTATAGGCTATGAAGAAGGAGCGAGAAGGAAGCACTGTTGAAACAGAGAAGGGAAGAATGAAGGAGTAATATTCTGGGAGTCATAATGATAGGCGATGCATGGGTGGAGAGGCTGGACTAGAAAAGAGCCTGGAGAAGGGAAGTGAAGGTGGGTGTGAATTCCTATAGGTGTGTATAGGAAGCTGAAAGAAAGGAATGACTGACTAGCCTTAGTTTTATTTGTTGAGAATGAAAGGGTAGGGTTGGGGGATGTTCATGGGAGCGTGGTGACTGACGGGGGTTGACCAAGAAGTCGGAGTGGCACCTATATGTACCACTTTGCCACCATTCTTCTCTGAGCCAATCTCAGCCACCTGAACCAGGGTTAGGGATGTGCTGATAGATGAGGCCGAGGCCAGGGTGTACAGGAACCCAGAGCGCGCTGCCCATTTCCCATTTGCCCTCCAGGCCCACCTCCACCCTCTCTGCCCGTATGAACAGCATCATCCAGACTGCGTTGCCCTCTGACTTCTAACTGGGTCATTCTGGATATGTTACCTCCTACTCCCAGCTCTGGATCAGTACCGTGGTTTGTTTGTTTGTTTCTTGGCCATGCCACGTGGCTTGCAGGATCTTAGTTCCCCAACTAGGGATCGAACCTGGGCCCCTGGCAGTGGAAGCACGGAATCCTAACCACTGGACCACCAAGGAATTCCCACTACCATGGTTTTTTGTCCCTTTTCTTTTTTGGCGGGGGGTGGGGTGGGGTGGGGGGGAGCCACGTGGCACGTGGATCTTAGTTCCCTGACCAGGGACAAAACCTGCGCTCCCTGCATTGGACGCGCGGAGTCTTAACCACTGGACCGCCAGGGAAGTCAGAGTACCGTAGTTCTGAGAGTGGCTGCACCCTCCACAACGCTGACGCTGCTCAGGTATGTTCCACGGTCTCACCGGGCTCCAGTAATATCATTTCCTCTCCTGACCCCTGCAGACCTCAGAGTGGTCCCAACTTCCTGCTGCCTTCACCTCCCTTGTTGGTTCTCTCAACCTGGCCCACACTCTGCAAAAAGTCCCTTCGTTAAATGATCTTTGAAATCCCAGCTGTGGTGCCCTCTGTTTCCCGCTGGGACCCTGGCTATTAGAGAGCTAGCCAGAGAGATCAGATGGTCCAATGTGAGGCTCTGGCTGGGCAGGGAAGGGAGAGGAGCCAGGAGGGGTCTGGCCAACTGGCAGAAAACAGAGGGGTCAAGGGAGTGGAGCTCTCTCTATGAGCTGATGCTACAGGTGTGATGGCAGCGGAGGCCTGCCAGGCCTGGAAGGAAGGTGCTGGGATCAGAGCAGAGGATACTGGATTTTGAACATGGAAGATAGTACTGGGTTGTGGTTAAAACCAGGGATTTTTAATTTGGGACCCAGAGAGTGCTCTGTTGCAATCTTGGCTTTCCCACTTTACTGATTGTGTCACCCAGGGAAGTGACTTCACCTTCCTGAGTGTGTATCCTCATCTTTAAAATACCAACCCTACAGGTTTTGGGGACGGGTAAACAGGTAAACCATTAGCACAGTGCCTGGCATGCGGTATAAGTGCTCAGCAAATGTTCGCTGTGTGCACTGCCCTTCCGGGTCATGACTAAGTGTGGTCATGGGAGTGGACGGCTGGTGTGGGAGGAAGGTCACCAAGGATGAGGTGGAAAGAGACTAAGACGCTCGATAACTAGAAGGATGGGTCACCACACGGAGGTTAAGTATCCCAGCAGAACGGCGGGGGCTGGGGTGGACAGGAAGTCTGTGAGGATGTGCTAGTCTTCAGGAATGAGGGGGAGTAGGCAAGGAGTCAACAGATGTCAATGAGGAAGTGGAACAGAGGGTGATAGAACCTGAGGACCTAAGGCTCAAGGAAGCCTGGGTTCTGTGAAGCCAGATTAGAGTTGGTGTCTGCCTCATCTGAGTTCCCACAGCCCCTCGTACGTCCCTTTGAGATGCCCTCAGTGATCACATCCCCCACAAAGCCAGAGCATGGCAAGAGAGGGATTGGATCTGACCCATCCTCTAGTAGCTAGAAGTATACATTGGTAAATGATTGTTGAATGATTTGGGGGTGAGGGAAGGAGAAAAGTCATGGGTAACATTCAGTAAAGGGGCAGAGCCAGGATTGTAACACGGGACTCTCTGGGTCCCAAATTAAAAATCCCTGGTTTTACAGAAACAGACTCATAGACATAGAGAACAGACTTGTGGTTGCTAAGGGGGGGTCGGTGGGAGAGGGGAGGATTGGGAGTTTTGGGTTAGCAGATAAAATTATTATGTATAGAATGGATAAACAACAAGGCCCTACTGTATGGAATATGGAACTACATTCAATATCCTGTGATAAACTATAATGGAAAAGAATATAAAAAAGAATGTATAACTGAATCACTTTGCCGTACAGCAGAAATTAACACAACATTGTAAATCAACTGTACTTCAATTAAAAAAATAAATAAAAATTTAAAATCCCTGGTTTAAACCACAACCCAGTCGTGTCTTCCATGTTCAAAATCCAGTATCCTGCGCTCTGACCCCAGAACCTGACTTCCAGGGCTGGCAGGCCTCCGCTGCCATCACACCTGTAGCATCAGCTCATAGAGAGAGCTCCACTCCCTTCATCCTTCTGTTTTCTGCCAGTTTGGCCAGACCCCTTCCTGGCTCCTCTCCCTTCCCTGCCCAGCCAGAGCCTCACATTGGACCATCTTATTTACCCTTGACTTTGTTCCATTTATCTCTCTGCATACTCTTTACTTTTAATAACTTAATGCTTAAAAAAAAAAAAAGCAACCTCTTACTCAGTTTAAACAAATGTTTCCTGAGACCTTTCACACATGGTATTCCACCTGTCTGGAATACCCTTGCCCATTCTATCCACCCAAAGACCTCCTACTCCTCATTCAAGAATGAGCAGAAATTAATCATGAGGGAGAAGAAAGATAAACCAAAATGGTATCCTACCACAAAATTAAAAGTGTCTGACAATACCAGGTATTGGCAAGGATGTGAGGCAAAGAGAACTCTCACTCAGGGCTGGTGGGACAGTAAATCGGTACAAACAGTTTAGAAATTTGTCCGTGTAGTAGGCTGAAAAACGTCCCCCAGGGACGTTCCCCGGCAGTGGTTAGGACTTTGCCCTTTCACTGCAGGGGGCACAGGTTCAATCCCTGGTCAGGGAACTGAGATCTCGCAAGCCATGCAGCACAGCCACAAAAAAAAAGTCCATGGCTTAATGTCTGGAATCTGTGAATGACGTTATTTTATGTGACAAAAAGAACTTTGCAGATGTGATTAAAGATTTTGAGATGAGGAGACTATTCTGGATTATTCGAGTGAGCCCTAAGTGCAATCACAAGTATCCTTATAAGAGAGAGGCAAAGGGAGATTTGACACTGACAGAGAGGAGGCAATGTAACTACAGAGGCAGAAATTGGAGTAATGCAGCCACAGACCAAGGGATACTGGCAGCCACCAGAAGCCAGAGTAGGCAAGGAACAAATTCTCACGTGGAGCCTCCAAGGGGAGTACGGGCCTGCCAACACCTTGACTTCGGCCTAGTGAAACTAATTTTAGACTTCTGGACTCCAGAACTGTGAGAGAATACATTTACGCTGTGTTAATCCACTAGGTTTGTGGTAATTTGTTACAGCACTCATAGGAAACTAATTAGGCAGTACTGACCAAACCTGGACATACTCTTGCCCATGTCCAGGAATTCTCCAATTCTCCTTCCAGGTATATCCCAACACAAATGTAAGCATTGGGCTTCCCTGGTGGCGCAGTGGACAAGAATCCGCCTGCCAATGCAGGGGACACATGTTCGATCCCTGGTCCGGGAAGATCCCACATGCCATGGAGCAACTAAGCCCGTGCACCACAACTACTGAGCCTACGCTCCAGAGCCCACGAGCCACAACTACTGAAGCCCGCGTGCCTAGAGCTCGTGCTCCGCAACAAGAGAAGCCACTGCCGTGAGAAGCCCGCGCACCGCAACGAAGAGAAGCCCCTGCTCGCCGTAACTAGAGAAAGCCCACACACAAAGACCCAACGCAACCAAAAATAAATTAAAAAAAAAAAGCATTTGTTCACACACACACCACACCACACACACACACACACAAACGTAAGAATGTTCACAGCAGCATTATACGGTACAGCTCCAAACTAACAACCCAATGTCCATCAACAGTGCAATGCATGAACTAACTACCTGTGGGATGGTCATACGATGAATACTATACAGCAATAAAAATGAGTCAACTACAAATAAACAGAACGTGGGAGAATCTCACAGACACAAGGTTGAACAAAAGAAACCAGACACAACAGAAAACATATTGTATGATTCCATTTATATCAAATTCAAAAAGAGATAAAGCTATTTCATTGAGTGACATAAAACTAGAAAGTCAAAGAAAAGCAAGGACTTATTACTGTAAAAGAAAGAATAGTGTTCCTAGCTAGGGGAAGAGGAGTTGTGATCAGGAGGGTGCACATGACAGAAAGGGGGTGGGGGGAATTCTGGGGTGTTGCTAATGTATGTCTTATCATGGGAGGCATGGGTGTTTCACAACAGCTTATTAACTGTACAATTTATGTTTTATGCACTTTTCTGAATGTTATATTTCACAATTATATGTTATATTGTGATATTTGTTATATTTCACAAAAGTATCTTGGCGGGACTTCCCTGGCAGTCCAGTGGTTATGACTCCGCGCTTCCACTGCAGGTGGCGTGGGTTCGATCCCTGGTCAGGGAACTAAGATCCCTCGTGCCGCATGGCCAAAAAAAAAAAAAAGTATCTTGGTGGCGGCGGTGATGGTGATAATTTTTAATAAAATGAACAGGGAGCTTCCCAATCCATGAAGATTTCCTGGGTCCCTCCATCCAGGGTCATCTGAGCACCCCCAGCCTCTGCTGTCACTGACCACTCTGGGCTGTGACCCACAGTGTGTCCCAGTCTGGCTCACCCACCAGAACAGGAGCTGTCCAGAGCCAGTGCCCAGGCTAGAGTCCTCTCAGGATCCCCAGCAGAGGCCAGCCAGCCCAGGGCTGGGCAACCGGGAGGCCTCTCGGAACATGTGCTGCTGTGCAGGTACACTGGGCCTGCCTCATCTACCACCTGACGTTGTCATTGTCAGGGCCCCTGTGTGTCTGCTAGCAATGTGGTAGGAGATGATTGCTGACTGAACAAGGGCATGGCTGACTGTGCATTGCCACTTACCTTTGACTCAGTCCATCTGTCTCTCTACATCCCATTCAGGAATGTTCCCTAAGGCCTCCTCGAGGAATGTTCTCTGCCTGGAATGGCCCCTCTCTGTCATTCTGCTGAACTCCTACTCATCCTTCAAGAGCCAGCTCCAGGTTCCTCTCCTCTGTGAAACCATGGCCCGCCTTCCTCTGAGCTCCCACAGGCCCCTATTTCCCTTGGCTGCAGCCTGTCCATGTCCTGCCCCATAGAATCTTTCTCGACTTCTGAAGCTCTCTGATCTCCCTGGGTTGTCCTCTTAGCCTGGGTTTGACCCACTTAATAGGCCTCCTCAGGACTCTGTCAAACACCCAACACGGGCTCCGGCAAGCCCAGGCGAGCTCCCTAGCGCATGCGCGCAGGCAGGTCCTGGAAGCGCAAGACACTGCCTCGAGGTTCCCGCCACTGCGGACTCTTGGCACACACTGCGCCCGCGCAGGCTCCCGCGGCCTCCGGCTCCCGCGGCCTCAAGGTTAGGCTCCCTTACTTCCGGCATGCATTTGCCACGAAAGACGCACCCCCCGCTCCCCACCCCCGACCCCGGCTGAAAAGGGTGGAGCGGGCGGGGCCTAAGGCATGGGGCGGGGCTTGTAGGAGTGAGGGCCTAAGGAATAGGCGGGGCTGAAGCAGGGGGCGGGGGCTTCAGCAAGGAACTGAACTGGGGATGGGAGTGGAGGTGGGGTAAGGGCCAGGGCCTGAATCTTGTCCGCTAAAGAGGCTGGGCACACCGCTGGCAACCTGGAGGTTGGTGGGGAGACGCCCCAGGGCCTGAGGGAGAGGCGGACGCTGAAGTTTAGCTCAGGGTAAGTGAGGTCAAGCAGCAACCCCCACCCCCCAAGCACGGGAAGCCCCAGGTAGAGGAAGACCCCAAATGTTGACAGGTCGTGAAAGGAAAGCCTATGTCCCATACCAGCCAAGGAGACTCCCCTAGTTGAGGGAAGGAGAAAGCACCTGGAAGCCCCTACCTGCCTTCCCAACCAGACGGCATCCACCAGTGGAGAGCTGTTTTCCATCTCAGTGCTTCTCTACTCCTGAGGCAAGTCACTTCCAAAATCCCTACTTCACACAGCTGGCTAAGTATTAAATAGATCTTATCTAGGTGCCCAGCAGACATTACCTCCCTCCCAGAGAAGGTAAATGGAGACAGTCTGGGATCACACAGTAACTAGGTAGATCAGGTCTATGACTCCTGGACAGGATTCAACTCCTAGACTTGCCACTGTATCCCTGTATATCAACACAGGTCAGGGGTCCAGGACAGGTTCCCAGGCGTGGATAGCTGCATCCTTTCCCCCAAGAAAAGCCGGCAGTTGGGAATCCCTGCCCTCCCCCTCCCCAACTCCCAGCCCAGGTCCCCTTCTCACCCAGGAAGGAAAGCCCCCAGTATTGTGTACGGAACTTGAGTTCCTACACTCTTAAAACAAGGAGTAGGGAAAGAGCAAGAGGCCACAACCTCAGCTGTAGCCACGGGGCAGCAGGAAGCAGTGTTTGGCCTCAGGGGGAGAAACAACAGAGATCCAGATTTAAGATTAGTAACTGTCCAGAAGCTGTGAGGGGTGAAGAGCCACCTGGAGAGGGGCTCTAGGCAGAGAGCACTGGCTGCTGACCCATTTGGTTTCCAAACCCTTGGGCTCTGTCGGCCTTGGAGATAGACAGATAGCCCACCTCACCGAACTAGTTAAAAAATACCAGCACTCCCAAGGACATACAGGAGCGAAGCATGTGTGAATGAGGTTGAGAGAGTCTATGACTCCAAGGCAGTATTTCCTCCTTCAACAGATGAGGAAACTGAAGCCAAAAGGAGGGCAAGACCGTGGCAGCAGCCGGCACATGACGGTCCAGCATCCTGCCCACCCTCCAGCCAGATACCAGGCGAGGAACTCCGGGATTGGTACTGCGCCCAGGCTCTAATCAGCTCCTTCCTCCAGCCCATAAAGGAAAGAGTACAGCCGTGATGCCCACCTATGCCCTATCCAGGGCAGTTTTATTGGTGTCACTCATAAAAGGCCTTTCCCATCAGCCCCAAGCCTTTGCCTTCCCTTTCTGAGAAAGAAGCTGGTTCCTGGTCCTGGCCTCCTGGGAAACAGCACAGTTGGTCTGATGCCGCTGCAACACATGTGTGACACTCGGTGCAGATCCATGTGCAAATCTGTGTCCAGCTTCGGGGAGCAGGAGAAGTGGGAGAGCCAGGTCTGTGTGTGGAAGCTGGGCAGAGCCCGGCTGGCTGTAGAGATGTGCAGGCAAAGTGAGCAGACCCCAGATGCACCCCAGCTCCAGTGCCCACTGCTGTGGCTGAAGCTCAGGGCTGGGGGGCGGTATAATCAGAGATCCTGAGAGAGAAGCCCTTAGGCCAGAGCAGTAAGTGGAACAGGCCAGGGCAGGAGCCCAGGAGATTTCAGAGGGGGCAGCGTGTGTGCACACACACAGCCCAGGGTCAGGAATACGATGTGCAAGGGACCTTTGGTGTGTGGCTATGCCTCCCTTCCTTTCGGATCTGCAGGCCTGAGCCCCTGGCCTCCTGAAGCTGAGGGAACGCACCTAATGGGCGGGGGGTAAGGGGCGCGGCCGGGGGGGGGGGGGCGGTTGGAAAGGAAACTCAGCTGGAAGTGGTTTAGGCCTCAAAGCCCACATCCTGTGGGAGGGTCTATCAAGGGGCCTGGCTGTCACAGTCCTCAGAGCTAGCAGAGTGACAGTCCTCTAGGAGTAGAGATGGTCGACATCCTCCAGGGGAGAAGGTGGCCCAGAGGCGAGGAGGTGGGTCAGTCCTGCCAGATGCAGGATCAGGAGGCCTCAGGCGGGCCTTCCCCCCTCCTCCTCCATCAGCAGCAGGCGGCGCCGGCCAGCCTCGTAATCGGCCTCGTCCACACTGACCAGCAGGCGGACAGCCTCCCGGCCCACGGCTTCACGCAGAGCCTCAGTCAGGAACACGCCCCGCAGGGCCTGCAGCAGGGCACCACTCAGGTAGTCACCCCAGAAGGCGTCCAGATAGGAGAGCTCTGAGAACTTGATGTCACAGACCACAGAGCCCAGGTCCCGAGAGCGCAGCACCGCCGTGGCCTGCCCAAACACGTCCAGCTGCCGTGCCAGGGCCTGGGGCCTCCGGGATGCCACGCCCTGCTCCAAGGCCGGCCCATGCTCACAGTACTCTGCTCGCACCCTGAGCCGGATGTCTGCGGAGAAGGAGGGACTGGTCAGGGAGGGGCCGACACACGGCGCAGCGGGGCCAAGGGGAAGAGGGGGACCGCCACCCTCCCTCGCTCCCTCCAGCCTCCTCCTGCTGCCCCTCACTGTGGGCTGCACTGCACCAGCCCCACAACCTTCCCCCTTCTGGTAACCACACCCAAGTACGGGTGACACCCTCACTCCGCTTCTCTCTTGTGGTCTGACCTGTTACCTCCTGACCTGGTGGCCTTGCTCTTCCCCTCATGTGCCCCACTCCAGCCTCACCACCTCCTCGCTGCCCCACCCCCCCCACCAGCAGGCAGGTTCCGCCCGGCCCTGCCTCTCCTTCAGCCCGGGGTGTTCTCTCCCCAGCGCCCACGGGACTTACTCCCTCACTTCCTACAGGCCTTTGCTCAGAGGCCACCTCCCCAGTGAGCCTACCTCGACCACCCTGTTTACCACCACCACCCGGCCCCAGGATTCCCAGTTCCCCTTTCCTTGCTCCATTTCTTCCCAAGGCACTTATCACCTTCTAACCTACCCTAAGCTCTCCCTTACCGTCAGGCTTATCACCTGTCTCCCC
This sequence comes from Phocoena sinus, assembly GCF_008692025.1. NCBI lineage: Eukaryota > Metazoa > Chordata > Mammalia > Artiodactyla > Phocoenidae > Phocoena > Phocoena sinus. The sequence continues at coordinate 11,264,572 of NC_045781.1, forward strand.
CCCAATGTGAGCTCCCTGAAGGGATTTTTGTCTGTCTTGTTCATTAGTGTAGCCCCATGACATACAGTAGGTACTCAATACACATTTGTGAAAGAACCAAGGCACGAATGAATGGACTTGCTTTTAGGTAAGCAGCTTTACCCCTCTTGCGTCCTCGAACAGGGAGATTCATGTGGGGCCAGTCATATCCTCAGCCCCACAACCACCAAGCAAGCACCAGGCCCAGGAGACTCAAGGCTGGAACTGGGCTGGCTCTACTGCAAGCAGGAGCTCTCTTTCCACAGAGGCTGCCAAGAAGGTGGGCTGTTAAGCCCATAGCTGCTGGGGGCCGTTTTGCCACCAGGAGGGGAGAGAATGAAACCTACACAAGGCCAAGGACAGAGAGGAAAAGACTCCTGAGGTTCATCACATGTGCGTGGAGCGCCTGGATCTTTAGCAATAATCAAGTTCCTTTTTGCTTAAGCCAGTCTGAGTTGTGTTTGTCACTTATAACCCTGCCTACATCCACCCAAATGTGGTGGCAGTTCTGTGCAGGGGATAGGACACGGAACTTCCAAGGCTACCCCTGTAAATGTGATCTCAGGCGTATCACCCCCCTGCGGGATTACTGAATTCCCACCCGTGAATCGGGCTACTAACAGAACTTCCTCTCCACTCACAACACAGGCCATCCTGAGGATCTGCTATAAGCTGGAAATGACAAGCAGCAGAATCACACAAACTCATTTAATTCACAAACGACCCTGTGAGGCAGGCCCTTTTGTCACCCCAACTTACAGATGAGGAAACAGAGGCAAAGAGAAATGATTTGCCCAAGGTCGCATGGCCAGGGAGTAGCAAGGCATGACAGAGGGCACTGACTCTCCCACACCCCACAGAGCAGCCTCAGGTCAGTGGAGCTGATTCTAATCCAGGAGCCTTCAGGCGCTAGCTATGTGACCTGGGACAAGTCACCACCTCTCTGAGCCCAGGTTCCTGCCTAAACCAGGGGACAACCCCTACTGGAAAGCCTGTTCAGATGACGGTCCACCAATGGGTGCTAAAAAATGGCAGCCACCAGCAGCTCTGATGTGCCAAACGCTTTGCCCTTGGAGATTCAGCCTGATCAGCCCTGTGGGGCAGGGGCCGCAATGAACCCATTTGACAGATGAGGTAACTGAAGCTCTGGGAGGGGAAGTGTCATACCCCTGACTCCTTTCACCTTTCAAAGACTGTGTCACCACAGAGCAGAAAGTAGAAGGCAAGTCCCTGCTTCCCCAGGCGACTTCTCAGCACCACCCACTTCCTCCTCCCACCCCAAACCCCAAATGCTTCCTTTTTCTGTCTTGAGGGGAAGCTCACCCTCTCTGCTTGAGGCCCAGGAAAACCTACCTGGCCTTAGCCCCCAGGACTTCCCACAACACTCAGACCTGGCTCCCTCCATGCTAAGGATCAGATAAGACCTCTGGGCCCACATCCTGGACTCCCGAGTGTCTAACCACGCCTCCGTAGCGTGGGCTGGGAGGCAGGGGGCTGGAGGAGCAGCACCTGTCCAAGGCCACACGGGCTGCTCAGTGGCAGAGGCACAGAGCCTGGTGGCGGAGAACGACAGACCTTGAGGCAAGTCCTGGCTCCGCCACTGTCTAGCTGTGGGGCCTTGGGCATGTGACCTCACCTCTCTGAGCCTCAGTTTCCCCATCTGAAAAACAAACAAACAAGAGGTCCCTGCTGCACGATGGGGTCATGAGGATTACATTAGGCAACTCATGAAGCATGTGACCAGGGCCTAGACGCCGAAGGCACCCCAAAACAGGAACTATAATTTCAACACTCACCTCTCTACCGCCACAGCCCCTGCCTAGGCCTCGCCCTCTCTCACCTGGGCCCCTGAGCCAACCTCCTCCCCTCCCCTCCTCCTTCAATCCCAGCTACATCCTCCCATACCCTGCCCTCCAGTCACAAGGGAAGTGGTCCCAGTACAAGCCTTACTCACAAAATGACCTGTCCACCTCTTCCGACCAGAATGCCCATCACCCACCAAGGCCCGGCTCACGGGACCTGTGGCCCGCCCAGGTGAATCCCCTCCCAGATGGCCTTTATCCTCAGCACAGACTGCTACTACACCTGCGGTGGACACTGTCTATTCTCCCAGAGCCCACCGGACATGGTGGGGGTGGAAGGAGGACAGGATCAGGGGGGACCCTCATGTGTCCCATTCATCCTTCCATTCAACAGACATTTACTAAGTGCCAGGGACGGTGGGGAGACACGAGTGCCCCGCCACAAGTGGGACTGGAAGACATGTAAGCCCCAGTCAAGGAGCACTTTGTATAGGCCAGACCCTACCCAGGTGCTTTCCCTGTCTTAACCCCTGAGTCCTCACAGCACTTTCATTATCCCAAATACAGGTGAAGACATGGCCCAACCTCTGGTCTGAAACACAAGAGGACGGTACACAGAAGGGGAAGACAGGGAAACTCCACTGGAGAAGAGGAGAGATGTGTGTTATCTGAGCCACCACTCCACCCCGGCCCTGAACCATGGGCATCATGCACAATCTCTCTTTATTCCTCGCCAAAATAATTTAACCATAGGTGTATATAGTACTTACTGCACTACCTTCACACATTTCACATCTATTGACCTTTATTTTTTCTTTTTTTTTTGCGGTACGTGGGCCTCTCACTGCTGTGGCCTCTCCCGTTGTGGAGCACAGGCTCCGGATGCGCAGGCTCAGCGGCCATGGCTCACGGACCCAGCTGCTCCACGGCATGTGGGATCTTCCTGGACCTGGGCACAAACCTGTGTCCCCTGCATCGGCAGGCGGACTCCCAACCACTGCGCCACCAGGGAAGCCCTATTGACCTTTTTGATCATGCCTGCAACCTTATGAGGCAGTGCTATTGTCCCCTTTTTGTAGATGAGGAAACTAAGGCACAGAGGATGAGTCACCTGCCCAAGGCCACACAGGCAGGAAATGGCAGAGCTGGAGTTCCAACCGAGATGCCTGGCTTCAGAGCCCAAGCTCTTTTAACTATCCCTATCCTGTTTGCTGCCTCTCATACAACCATACACAGAAGTCCATAATTAAAAGACATTCCAAGGGTCAGGAGAGGAAATTATAGAGAACGATTCAGATCGAAACAATCAGAGAGGACCTCTCCAGGAAATGACACTGGAAGTAAAATGTGAAAGAGGACAAGTAAGTCGAGACAGGAAAGCAGTGAAAAGAGGAGTGACTTTCCCAGAAGAGATCGGTGTGTGTTAAAGTCCAGAGGCAAAAAATGAACTTGGGGCATTCACAGGCTGGGGGCCAGCATGGTGGAAAAGGGTACAAGGGGACAACTGGAAGCGCAGGGCTGACCACGCCCTGGCAGGCTGGGGCAGGGAGTCTGGGGCCTCCTGAGCTGACCACACCTCTCTGCACCTCGGTGGCCTCCTCCATAAAACAACCTCACTCCAGTACCTGTTCTAATGGGGCCACTGTGAGGATTACAAGGCTGGATGCAGCAGGAAGGAAGTGGCCTCAGGATACCAAGACAACTCCAGCTGCTCTGCAGAAGCAGCAGGGCGGTCAGAAAAAGCACCAGGTCAGCACTCGGGGAAGGCTGAAGGCGGCTGAACAGTTTCCTCCGGCCAGGAACACACCAAATGCTTGGTCAACAGCATTTGTCAACAGTCCCTCGCCAAAGGTAGGGAGATGCTCCCTGCCCCCAGGACGGAGGGTGGGGCCCCGTCTTCCTCCAGAGGAGAGCTGCTCCCGCTTCCTGCACTCAGGTGGGCCCCCACACTTTTTTAAAAAAATAATAAATTTGTTTATTTATTTTTGGCTACATTAGGTCCTCGTTGCTGCGCACGGGCTTTCTCTAGTTGTGGAGAGCGGGGGCTACTCTTCGTTGTGGTGCATGGGCTTCTCATTGCGGTGGCTTCTCTTGTTGCAGAGCACAGGCTCTAGGCACGTGCGGGCTTCAGTAGTTGTGGCACATGAGTTCAGCAGCTGTGGCTCGTGGGCTCCAGAGCACAGCCTCAGTAGTTGTGGTGCCCAGGCTTAGTTACTCGCAGCATGTGGAATCTTCCTGGACCAGGGCGGATTCTTAACCACTGCGCCACCAGGGAAGCCCCCCAACACTCTCTTGTTCCTCTACCCGACACCTCATCAGTCTCTCTTCTGGGACAGAATGGGCCGCAGAGGGAAATGGGAGGGGCTTTCCAGTGGGAGATCAGGAAAGGTATGAGGGACAGGCCCAGGTGAGCAGGTGAGCAGCGTTCTGTGCCAGACCCTGTGCCGGAGGCCAGGGATGACTCTCACTCAGGTCTCCCCTCCGGGAAAGGCTGGGGACACAGAGGACCTGTGCCCAGGAGAGAGAATCAGCCAGTAAGCTCTAAGGGACAGACTCCACCCTCCAATGCCACACCAATACCAGCACCTCCTCTGGACAAAAGCCGGCTCCCTCTCCTGCTCCAGTCTTTTCCCCAAGGCACAGCCAGAGTCACGGTGTCACTGTAAAGTTCTTCAACCTTTCCTGAACTAATGGATGGAGGCAGTGAGCAGCTGCTGCCACCAAGGGCAGTTAAGAGACAAGCAGCCTCTGCCTGCTTCCTAAAGGAAGAGCACAATACCACCTAGGAGGTGAGCTTGAAAAAAAACAGAAGGGGGGCTTCCCTGGTGGCGCAGTGGTTAAGAATCCACCTGCCAGTGCAGGGGACACAGGTTCGATCCCTGGTCCGGGAAGATCCCACATGCCACGGAGCAACTAAGCCTGTGCGCCACAACTACTGAGCCTGCGCTCTAGAGCCCTCGAGCTACAACTACTGAGCCCGCGTGCCACAACTACTGAAGCCCGTGCGCCTAGCACCCATGCTCTGCAACAAGAGAAGCCACCGCAATGAGAAGCCCATGCGCAGCAACGAAGACCCAATGCAGCCCCCAAAATTAATTAATTAAAATTATTATTTTTTTTTTAAAAAAAGGGCATTTCCTGGTGGTCCAGGGGTTAGGATGCAGCACTTCCGTTGCCAAGGGCGGGGGTTCAATCCCTGGTCAGGAAACTAAGATCCTGCAAGCCGCACAGCGTGGCCAAAATAAGAAAATAAAAAAACAAAACCATCAAACCACAATCTGATCAAGCCTCTCCAGGCCCAACTACCAATTTTCAGGAAATACGACAGGGGAACATGTTCAGTCAATCCTACCACAGAACGCAATCTGCAAAAGCCAGTCTTTGGGAAACACTACAGGACAACTACTTTCAACAGATACAAGGGTGGTGGGGGAGAAATCAGAGGTGATGGGGGAAACCTATAAATTAGGAGAGACTTAAGAGAACCAATATTTATAAGAATTAGAAATTAAAGCACTGAGCAGACACATGAGAGTAAGAAGTTATTGTTATTTTTTTGGTGTGATTTTTTTTTTTTAAGAATTCTTACTCTTTTTTTTTTTTTTTTTTTGGCTGCGCAGGTTGCAGGATCTTAGTTTCCCGACCAGGGACTGAACTCGGGCCACAGCAGTGAAAGCGCCAAGTCCAAGTCCTAACCACTGGACCATCAGGGAACTCCCCAGTTCTCATCTTCTAGAAATACACAGTGAAAAATCTACCAGTGAAATAAAAGGACACCTGGAACTGACTCCAAAACAACGTGGCTAATGAAACAAGATGAGCCATGACCTGACAACTGCTGAGGTTGGGGGCCAGGGAGCCAGGATTCGTTATGTTAATCTGCTTCTATTTCTTCTCCATAGGAAACACTGAAGGAAAAAAAAGCAAAGTGCAGCCTGTCATTCAAGTCCTCCCACTGCTTTCCATCATTTAAACAAACGCAAAGCCTGGCCCGTGGCTCCCAGGCTCTGCAGGATGGGCCCCTGGTCACCTCTCCTGCCCTCACCTCCTGGCAGCCTCCCCGCACTCCCTCTGCTCCAGCTCTGCCAGCTTCCTCTCGGTCCCAGCACCACCACTGCCATGTCCCCACACAGGCCTCTGCTCCTGCTGTCCCCTCAATCTGAAACACCCTACCTCAGCCATCCACACACTCCTACCTCTCCTCCTGTCTTCTGAGAGGCCTTCCTAGACCACCCTACCTTGAAAATCCACCTAGAACTGGATTTTCCATCATTCTCTACCCCCTCCCCCTGCTTGTTTCTCTTCACAGCTGACATCTGAAGTTTCTCTTCCTTCCCTTAGCTTTCTCCTCCCACCAGAACACAAGCTCCATGAGGGCAGGGGCCTCCAGTCCCTTCTGTGGGATGTAAGCAGGTAGTCAATGCTCTATAAACACACGTGGACCAACCAAATGAGCAAACCCGAGCTTCGGCCCAGCCCTGCCCCTCCACACAATGGGGGACGGCATCCCTACCTCAAGGGCCGTCTTGAGAATTCAAGGTCAGGTGAGGAGTACGCTCAGCGCAGGGCGCAGTGGACGGCCCTGAGAGGGATGTGGAGACTCAGAGGTCCTGTGTCTGAGCCCAGGATCCCCCATGGCCCCTTCCTCACACTCTTGGGGCCTCCGGAGTTCAGTCTGGTTCTATCCCTCAGTGGAAGGCAGCTGCCTGGGGCTCAACCCCCACAGCTATCACAGGTGAGGAGGAAGCAAGAATGGCAGACCCGTTCCTCACTCAGGTCTGGAGGGACCTCCTTCCACCCCTGGGACTAGGCCATCTCCATTTTCAGGGCCCTACTGGGGAAAGCCTCACTCCAGCCCCACCCTGCCTGGTGAGTCAGCAGTCAGACCTGCGCAGCCACGCCCCACAGCAAGAGACGGCCACACCCAGGGTCACAACCTCCCCAGCCTCAGAGAAGAGATGGAGGCCTCCAGCAGCAAGACCCCTCACGGCCTCAGCCTGGCCTGCTCCCTAGGGAGGCAGTGACCCTCTAGGCCACCCAGCCAGTGGGTGGCTCTGGTAATTAACTCCTGACTCTGGGGAGAGTCACGACCAAACAGCCACCCCCTCAAGTGCGGGCTGTCTGAGGACTCAGGCTAGCTCCACTGGCCTGTTCCTCCTGAAAGCAGCCAGCACAGGTGTCTACAGCCTCATCTAGGGAGCGGCTAGGACCACCAGGGTCTGGGGGACCGCAATGGGCACCGGGAGGAGGCAGGCTCATGCACTCTGGGGGTTGGAGGTTCTGCAGATGGCAGGAGGAAGCGCCCTGAGGCCAAGGTCTCCTGGGGGATGCAGAGCTGCTGCCACCTGCCCCTCAACCTTCCCTCCTATAATTCCACCCCCACCCACCCAGCCTGAGCCTCTCACCAGCTGATACCCTCTGTGACCAGAGCCTTGCCCAACTCAGAGGAGGGGGTACCAGAGGGGCGTGTGGGAGTGTGTGAGAGAGTGTGCGCCCTACCCGTGCCTGTGTCCTCCCCTCAGGACCAGTGAGAATTTCTTAAGGGCAAGGTCTGCATGAGTCTGCATAGCAGAGTCCCCTAACCCATCCAACCCACCTGTCTGCAGGTACAGTCAACCCTATATCCAAAATGTTTATTTCCTTAAGTCCACCTCCTTCTCACCCTCTCCAGCGCCACTACCCCAGGCCAGACCTCTGCCTCATCCTGTTGGACTGTGAAGCCCCTCCACTCATTTCCCTGCTTCCACTTTGTGGATTTATTTCATGTGCACCTACAGAGCATGTGCTACATGTCCAGCACTGTTCTAAACACTTTGCAAATTGTAACTCATTTATTAACTGATTTTCCAGATGAAACTGGAGTTCCTTTAAAAACTGGTATCAGATCACTTCACTCCCCTGCTAAAAACCCTTGGAAAGCCCTTGACTCAGAATAAAATCTAACTCCCATCTGCTCTGAGGCCTGCCAGGCCCAGCTGCTCAGCCCCTGCCTGGCTCCTCCAACAAAAAATGACATTGAGGGCAGGGGACTGTCAGGAAAGGCTTCCTGGAGGAGGCGGCACACAACACAATCCTTCAACTATGGGCAGGATGTAGACAAGCGAGTAGGCAACAGAAAAGACAGGGATTCCACTGTGCTGTACAGATGCATGGAGTTGCTGCCCACCCACTGGGTGTCACACCCCAGATGAGGGCCCATTCTCCCACCCTTCAGCTCTACTGGCTGCAACGGGCACTGCACATGCACTCCCAAGGCACGCACAGACACCTACCACAGGTCACTTTGCCTTCTGAGGTAGGCCCGGCTGGCTCCTGCTGCTGCTGGGGGGTGGCTGGACCTCCTCTCTGCCGCCGTCTGGCGCCACCACTGGGACGGCCCCGACTCCGCCGCTGCCGTTTAGTTGGGGGAGAACCTGAGGAGAGAAAGATGGTGTAGGTTGAAGACCAGATGATGGGTGGAGCACCAAGGTGGGTGCCCAAGGAAGCGCTCAAGGCTGTACTCCACGCTGTCAGACCCTGGGTGAGCCCCTCTGCTTCCTGGGCCGTAAGATGGCTAATAAGTACAAGTTAGCATCATCTGGAAGGACAGACGAGCACACCCCACCACCTGGCAGTCCCACTCTCAGGTGTGACCCCAGAGAAACCCTGACTACTCACCCCAGGAAACAGGCAGGACACCAGTAGCTGGAGCTCTGTTTATAGTTCCTGACCACATAAACCTGAAGACAATGTAAATGTCTGGCAAAAAGTACACGGAGTAATTTCCACAAAAGACTGCTTAGTGAACTAAAGCAAGTGAAAAACAAATATCTACAGTTTGCTATGTTTTGTATAAAAAAGGAGAGGAAACAAGAATATATACATTGTTTGCTATTTTTGCAAGATGAAACACTGTAAGGCTATGTTAGAAGTGAATGAAACTGATTATCTATTGGGAAGGAGAGAAATACCAACGGAAATGATACTTCTAAGAACATCTTTTTTACATACTTTAGTTTTGACTTTGGAATCATGTAACTGTTTTACAACATACTCAAAAATTTAACAAGAGACAAAAGAAACAAACCATAAAATTAAACACAAACAGAAACAAATGGATCTAGCTATATATAAAATCAGTAACAAGAAGCAGAAAAAAGAAGGGTCTTAAGTAACTAGGAAGAACATTCTGACTGTAAACTCTCAGTAGGATATACTCTGAAAACAATTAGAACCACAAAAATATCTTATGTTTCATTCAGTAGACACAGCAGTGGTACTGACATTATAAATTTGAAGCTATTTCATTATTGTTGTAAAATAAAGCAAAATAAGTCCATGTCTTAATGTTACCAAGAACCAAGATTTTCAGTGTAAGACAAAAAAGTCCTCGTAGGACTACTGAGCCCATGTGCCGCAACTACTGAAGCCCGCGCACCCTAGAGACAGGCTCTGCAACAAAGAGAAGCCGCCGCAACGAGAAGCCCGCATACCACACGAAGAGTAGCCCCCGCTAGCCGCAACTAGAGAAAGCCCACACGCAGCAACAAAGACCCAATGCAGCCAAAAATAAATTAATTAAAAAAAAAAGTCCTTGTAGGGAATTCCCTGGTGGTACAGTGGTTACAACCTCACAGTTTCACCGCTGAGGGCGCAGGTTCAATCCCTGGTCAGGGAACTAACATCCCTGCAAGCAGCACAGCCAAAAAAAAAAAAAATCCTTATAATGTTATGTTTGAATTGAAAATGCTAATGTGAACTTTTTTTTTTTTTTTTTTTGCGGTACGCGGGCCTCTCACTGTTGTGGCCTCTCCCGTTGCGGAGCACAGGCTCCGGACGCGCAGGCCCAGCGGCCATGGCTCACGGGCCCAGCCGCTCCGCGGCATGTGGGATCTTCCCGGACCGGGGCACGAACCCGTGTCCCCTGCATCGGCAGGCGGACTCTCAACCACTGCGCCACCAGGGAAGCCCCTAATATGAACTTTTATGAAAAGCAATTTCTAGTTCTGTTCACTGTAAGCGCCTAAAAACAATGCGCACACTCAGCACCCGGATCTTGGTCTCCAAATACCGCTGCCTCTAAGAGAAACCAGGCTTCTGGAAACAGCGGATTCCAGGGCTGGGGAAGGGAAAACACAAGTGAATCCTGGACACCTTGCAGTCCATCTTGCAGTCCTACAAAGCAGGAAGCACCCAAAGAATGATGGAGACACATCAAAAGGACACAGGATGTAGCCAATTTGAACATCAGGAAGAATAACTAATTGATTATAACAGTAAATAAATAAGAATATATGAGTCTATGGTGACACCCCTCACTAAGTAAAAAGAGAGAGGGAGGGATGGAGGGGAAGAAAAAAGTAAAACTCCTCTTGAGGAAATGCCAGCTAATAGACATAGCAGAGAATTAGAAAACCACCATTTCATGAACACCAGTATAGCAACTGGTTCAGGCAGAGATCACCAATGGCTGCTAAACCCACTGGGGATGCTGTTGGTGAACACGACGTGCCAAAGTGTCATCTCACAGATTATTTACTAACCACAAGGGGAAAAAATATCTCTGTACGAAGGACAAATACAGCAGACACCACCTTAACCAAGTGATCGAACTTGCTCACTCACAACAGGAAAACCAGGCCTCCTGATGTGCTCTAATGCGAAGACCACGGCATCAACCAAGGAGCATACCAGCCAAAAACACGTAACCTGAATCTAACCAACTCTCCAAACCCGATTCCCAAACTACAGGGGACAGACGGATAAGTTAAATGATACCATCAGGAAATTATCAGGCATATCCGGAAACAAACAGGACATTGTACAAAACAAGTGGCCTGGTCAATGTCATGGGGGGAAAAAAGAAAAAGGTACGGGGTAGTGGGGGGGGGGGTTTCCATAGTAAGAGATTAAGGAGACTAATAACTGAATGTACAGCAACACAACTATGAGTGGATCCTGAAAGTGCAGACAATATTGAGAAGATCTGAAAATGGACCATTAGGATAACAGAGAATAAGTATTTATGTCCTTTCTTAGGTATGACAGTAGTCTTGAAGTGGTTTCAGACAATCTTCTGATTCTCAGGAGATGCCTGCCAATTTCAGGGTAAAGTGTCCTGATGCCTGTAATTTACTTTCAAAGAGTTCAACAAAAAGAAAACAGAATTAGGGACTTCCTTGGTGGTCCAGTGGTTGAGAATCCACCTTCCAATGCAGGGGACGCAGGTCCGATCCCTGGTCGGGGAACTAAAATCTCACATGCCACGGGGCAATTGAGCCCGCAAGTGCCTCAACTAGAGAGAAGCCTGCACACTGCAACGAAAAATCCCAAGTGCCGAAACTAAGATCCGATGCAGCCAAAAACAAACGAATAAATATTTAAAAAAAAGAAAAAACAGAATTACACATACATGCACATAAAGCAAACCTGGCAAAATGTTAAAATTACTGAGTCTACGTGGAAGTTACAAACACATTCACTGCACTCATCTTTCCACTTCTCGGTGTATTTGAAATACGTTTGAATGATTAAAAACTTGGAAAAAAAAAAAAAAAACTTGGGGGAGGGGAGGAGAGTGGATAAATTAATTGCCATGGCAATTAAACAAAACCAATTAGAAACCCAACATGAATAAATCTCAGAAACATGTCCAACAAAGACAGCCATGTGAAGAATGACACCCATGATGTGGTGCCATTTAAATGACATATAAAACCACAAGAAACAATTCCATAAGTTGTTTCTAGACACGTGCTTTTGCAACAACAAACACAAACACAAAGCAAAAATGAGACAGAATCACCCCCACGGGCTCCTTCCTTGATGGGTCAGGATGGGGTAGGTTCATCAGGGTTCAGAAGGGAGAGAGAGAGACTGCTGGCGCGCCCACAGGGCTGGGCTCACCTGTCTCCCACTGACCCTGCTCAACATCTGAAGAACTCCTTGACTGCTGACTGCGACGGCAGCCGCCCTCGGTCCTCTTTGAAGAAGAGCTGGACGTGCCATAGCTGGAGCGTTCTGGAGACACTGTGGGGAGAGAAGAATGGAAAGAAGTATTCAAAGCCTGCGACTTCTCCCAGGCCCAGCCTCCAATTCCCACCCCCTCACCCCCACCCCAGAAGAAAACCTGCTCCACAGGGTGCCTGAGTTCCCCAGAACTCAAAGCCCAGATACCCACTCCCTCTCAAACACCTGCAGCCCAGTAATTGTTCGGTGCCTCCCAGGGTAAAACACTCATCACCTTCTGGGGCCACCCAATCCATGTCTACAGCAGCTCCAACTGTCAGTTATCCTGTAAGCTGAGTTATGGTCAGGATTCCTGCAATGCTGGCTGCCCCCATCCGTCAACTGCCCCCGGCTCTCCCTGAGGCCCCAAAGAGTAAGCAGGCCTCTGCAGGGTCCCCAGATCTTCTCTTCCAGAGCCTGACCTCCAGACATATTTTTCCAAAAATGCTGTCAGTTCTGCACAAGGGATGCCTTTCTCCTGGTTACCCAAATCCCATGGGCTTACCCTGGGCAGGAAAGCTCACAAAACCCCTCCCTAAACTAGCCACAGCACCTCTAGTAATCCCGCCAAGGGCTCAAAAGCACAAACCCTATGCACACAAGGGGCTCTTCACCTTCTCAGGACTGCTGTCCTATAGGAGCACTTCCCTTACAAGGATTAAGGGCACCAACTCTGGAGACAAACCAGCAAGGTTTAAATCCTAGCTCCCACTTTCTAGCTGTGTTATCTGCAAGCTCCTATGTGGCATGGCTTCTCACCTACCTCTGTGCCCTTACTTTGACCTCTGCTCCTGCCACAGTGGCCTCTGATAATGCCAAACTCAGTCCTACCTCAGGACTTAAAAGCTTGTCTTTCCCTCTGCCTGGAATTTCCTACTCTGAGATCTATGCACCAGGGTGGCAGTGCAGCCTCAGTTCAAATGCCTCCTTCTCAGAAAGGTCTTGACTGGTTATGGAATCTTTTTTTTTTTTTTGCTGTACGCGGGCCTCTCACCGCCACGGCCCCTCCCGCCTCGGAGCACAGGCTCCGGACACGCAGGCCCAGCCACCCCGCGGCATGCGGGACCCTCCCGGACCGGGGCACGAACCCGCGTCCCCCGCATCGGCAGGCGCACTCCCAACCACTGCACCACCAGGGAAGCCCTGGTTATGGAATCTTAACCTCCTTTCACTCTGAAGCATTCCACTCCCTACTTTCTCTCTCTGCTCCATTACTCTGTTTCAGTCCTTCCATAACCACGTCTAAAAGTAAATCGTTCAAATAAAGTCATCTTCATATACAGAATAAAAAAAAGTAAATCGTTCACCTGTCTTATAGTCTTGATACTCCTCCCAAATGTTTGTTCCTCATGGAACACTTTGTCAGTCCCGTCAAGCTGTATCTCCTGTTCCCTATTCCCCGGGCACACAGGATTCAGCTGTTTTATGTGGGCAATCTGCCTAAATTCTCCAACCTACTGCTTTCCCTGTACAGTGGGGACGATGACAGGACTTCCTCTTAGGATTACCGGGAGGATATAGGATGATAGTACATATGAAGAAGGGCTTACTGCTGTGCCCGGCAAGAAGTAAGCCCTCTGTAAACAGACACTACAAACATCACTATTGATGTAGCCAAATCCCAAAGGCTCACTCCTCCCAATGCCATGCCTCCTCCCTCTTGTGTTTCTCACTGATACTCTGGGAGGAGGAAAAGAGTGCGATGGGACACGTACTGAGATGGCACTCTCCATATCAGACACCGTGGAGGCCCAGCAAAAGCAAGGCCCTCTCCCCACCGGAAGTCTGTCACCCTCCCATTCCACGATACCTGGCCAGCGCCTCTTGCGCGCCAGGTGTGGCAGCAAGTCGTGACGGGATAGCACGCGCAGGAGTTGCCCCAGCAGCCTCAAGTTGCTCTCATCGCACTGCCCGCGGCGCTCCAGCTCCAGCAGCAGCTCCAGGCCGCTGCGGGCGCGGGCCAGGCCGCCGGCGGCGCCGGGGACCTCGTCCAGCAGGAAGGTTAGCAGCTCCAACTCGCACTCGGTCAGTTGCCCGCCCACCACCTCGAACATACGGTGAAGCGACAGCATCCCGTAGTAGTCCAGGCACTCATCCTCCTCCCAGCTCGGGGCCGGGGTCGACCCGGACAGCGCCATACCCGGGGGAGAGGGGCGGAAAAAGCTCAGAACCAGGGCCTAGAACACACACAGCGGGGAGGGGGCAGTGGTCAGCGACGCGGAGGCCCGGACCTCACCCCCGCCAGTGCGTCTCCCCTTCCGAGTGCCGCCGGGCAGGGCCACCCTCACATCCCAGCCGTTTTAGCCTCCCCCTTCTCCCGCAAGAGAATGGTATCGCCCGAGGTCCCCTAGTAACAGGTCCAGACGCCAGACCCCTCTTGTCCTCCGGCCAGTCGGGCAGGCCCAGCCCGAATGCCCCTACCCAGGTGGTATGTTCCGAACAGGCCTCCCACCCGACTAAATGACTCGGTTCGAACAAGCCTGGGGGCCCAACGCGGGCCACCCCGCCAATTGCCCTTTGACTATGGGTACTACTGTCCAGACATGTTCCTTGGCTGCGTCCAGAGGTACTGTCCGACCAGCCCCACAGCTCCACCTAAGTGGTACAGTCCGAAAGTGACCCTCTGCCCCCTACAATGGGACCGACCAAAGCAGCCCTTCGCTCCACACAGGTGGCGCTGTACGAATCCGACCCCCTCGCCCTGTAAGGGTGGTACCGCCCTCTCCCCAGCACCCAGGTGGTCCGGTCTACCCGCCACCAGTAGCTTGTAGGCCTCTCCACATCCTCACCGAATTCCGGCGCCTCACGACTCCTGGGCGACGGCCGCGGCCACTTGTTTTGTATCTTTCTGGCACCTTCTCTATTATTACGCCTGCGTCACCTCGCTCCTCCCCCTTCCCCCAACTCGCGCAGGTGCGACCGCCACGCCCCTTAAGCGCAAGCGCAGAGAGAGGCTTCCAAGCCCCTCCCTCCGGGCCCGCCCCCAACCGTAACGTCCGGCCGCCCTGTACTGCGCCTGCGCAGAGCGAGAGCGGTTCCGCGTCTGGGCTGGATCTGGTACCGTTTTGCCGGATAGCTTCTGCCGGTGACATAAGTTTCAGGGTCCTTCGTGCCCTCACGACCTGTTGAAACTACTTATGTCACGGACTACAGCCCCCTCCTTATCACGGCCTAGACGCTCACATTACCACTGCTCCCAGCTACCCATGGCAAAGGACCACAATCACGACCGTACTGGCTCCGAGTAGCACCCAGGTCCCTTATGATCCGGACTTGGACTCCCCTCCGTTAGACTGCCCCTTACTTCTTTTGGAGACCTACATCCCATCTGTGCCATCTCATGATCTCGACTGCAATCCCTCCTCATCCAACAGAAATCCCCCATCTATAAGTTCCTTCCCCAATCAAGACCAAGACTCCCTCATCTCATCTTAGGAATCAATACCTCCTTCCTGATTACAATAGGCCCCTCCATCTCCACTGTGCACCTCCTGATGGCGTCCATCAGGACTCCCCCATTACACTCAGACTCACCCCTCAAGGAACTCTTAACGCCCCCCCCATAACCCCTTCCAATCTCTGCCCTCCAAGGTCACGGGGACTCCCAATAGCCCCTCTTTAAGCTGCACCTGCCAGTTTCACTCTGGCAAGAGCAGGTCTCTATCAGGAGATTTGGCATCAAGGCTGCATGTCTGAGCACCGCCACCCTGCCCCCCTCTTACGTGACTCAAGGTCAGAGCCCGCTCGTGCCTTGAGACAAGGCCTCTCCCCGGACCTGTTCCCACCCCCGGAATTATCACCCCTTGGGAGGTGGAAGGCCTGGGTCGTGCCTGGCACTGGCTCAGCACTAGCTCTGCTTGGGCTGAGGCAGTGACCTCCGAAGAGTCCCTTCCCCTCTCCCTGATGGCAGTTGTCACCTATTGAAACCCAATCCTGGGCCGGACACACAGTAGGCGCCCAATAAGTGAATATCATTAAATCAACCAAAGAGGGTGAGGAAAGGGAAAGCAATTTTACAAACAGGGAAGGACTATCTACGTCCATGTTAGATAAGTTAAAGTGAGCATCCACGGTGTATCAGGCCCTGTGCTGATTGCTTTTACCTGTTTGATTTCATCCAATCCCCTCAACAGCCTTTGAGGTGGATGTGATTCAAGCCCATTTTACATAGGAGTAAAAGTGAGGCCCAGAGAGGGGAAGTACCCCAAGTATGCTTGACTCCAAAGCTGTGCTCTCAGAGATGCTCTGTGTCTTTAGCTATGAAATGACAGTTCTGTCAAGGTCTCCCGCCACCCAGTCCACTCCATGATCCTTGCTTTCCAGTGATGTTCACTTATCTCCACTTAACTTTCAGACTTGGCGGAGGAGCGGCCCGGGAGAACTGCGCAGGCGCTTCTCCGAGCCCGGAGCCCCGCCCACAGGGCACAGTTGTGTGCGTGGAGAAACTCGCCGAGCCCCGCCTAATCGTCCATACGCAGGCGCAGGAGCGCGTGCCCTCCGCTTTCGGCTCTGATTGGCCGCCGCGGGTAAGGGCAGCGCCCAATGGGAGGCGTGGATAGTGAGGGGGTCCCACACGCCTGGAGCGGAGGGTCTGTGTCAAGAGCGGCGGGGCTGCAGGAGGCGAGAGAGACGGGTGAGGGCGCCGCGGGGCGGGCCGGGGAAGAGAGAGCTGGGCTTACGGAGAGGGCGGAGGGAGAACGAGGGGGACTCCGGGGGTCGAGGAGCTTTGGGGCCTGCGCTAGGGCGGGAGCGACGCGGCGTGGAAAGAGAGTGCGGCTTCCTCTGTGCCCTGGACCGTTGATAGAGCGCCTGAGGTGTGCAGGACTCTACGCTCGAGCTCGCCCGGCCCCCACCGTTTGCAGGGAGCTCTCAGGTTGCGTAGTTGATACGTCTGGTCAGAGAAAAGGGATGTGTCTCAGGAAAGTTGAACTTCCAGGGCCCTGGTGGGTTCTTTCCTGGAAGGACTTTTATTGGTCTACTGTATAACAAAAACCCATCCGTTCCCCCAATAATTCACAATCCAGGATTGGGAAATGGGGAATGCAGACTAGGAAAGTCCAAATACCATGTCCTTCGGGCCATTTTCTAGACATTTACTGGGTGCCTATTTTGTGTAAGCCTTGCACCAGGCACTGGGCCTCGCTGGAGGAGAGTTCTCTGTTGGGAGTGGTGCTGTAAACGATGCAAAGCTGAACTGTCAGGCCCCTGGTTGACTGTTTCCAGGAAGGTCCGTTATTGAATGGCTTTTGTGTGCCAGGGCCTGAGCAACTCAAAAATTAGTGAGGGAGTTGGAAAGTTTAGCTCTTGGGCTTTCAGTGAATCATTTACTTAAGGAGCATTTACTGGAAAGCAGCTGATAGCAGGGCCCTGTGCTGGGCCTTGTTATTGTGGGAATTCACAGTCTAATAGGAGGGCTGGTCTGGTGGGAAAAGTGGAATGTGCACAAGGACAGTTAAACTCTCGGGGCCCCACATCCTGGAGGGAGCATAATGCATTCACCGAATCTCCTCAGTGCTTATTATGGTGAGACCTCTGGGAGCTAGCTACACATGAGCAACTTTTGTGTGCAGAGCTGGAAGCCGAACTCCACCTGCCCTCTGGCACTAACAGATGAGTTGAAGAAGAGATGGAGGTGGTGGGGATTATATTTGGAACATTACTGCTTAGGCCTGCATGGGCGGCAGTCATTTGCTGTAGGGACTCTGAGGCCCTGTTGCGTGAAGGGGCCTGCGTTAGGTTGAGCCCACACCTGTAGAGGGAGAGATGGGGCACGTAGAGGGAAGTTCAAAAGTTAAAATCCCTGTCCTTGGTCAGTGGCTTTGTTGGTGACAGCAGCCCCTACAATAAATCAGACCTGCCCTGCCGGCAGGCTCAGTCTGGTGAGAGGAGCACAGACTCTATCCCAAGTTCATGATATTTGCTATGATGGAGGTGGCACAGTATACTGTAAGAACCCCAAGGAGGAGGGAGTGGCCACCACCCTGTGGATGTAGAGTTTGCTAGAAAAGAAGAGAGAACTTCGTTGGCAGAAGGAATAGCAGGCAGCATCAAAGACTTAGGGTTCAAAAACAACATTTCTGGAGAATTACAAGTAACGGTTCTATCTAAGCTTTACAAAGTACCAGGGACTTTGTGGTCAGTACTACTTTTAGTCCATTTCACAGATGAGAATGCAGTCTCTGAGAGATGAAGTAAGTGGTGGAGCTCAGATTCAACCCAAGGGTAGTCTTATCCAGAGCCTATGCTCTTAAATACCTTGCTGCATCTCCCTGTGTACAAGTAGATAGAGGAAAGACGCTGCACAGAGAGGAAACTGCACAGGCCAAGGCCAAGAGACCCCAAAAGACACATTCTGTTCTTGCAAAGGCTGTGACCAGCCCTCTGGGTAAGGAGGGTGGCATCAGAGGCCAGACTGAGAAGGGCTGTCTCTCTTCTGCAGATACCTGGCTGCCATGGGGTGCAGTTCAGCTACAGGGTCACAGGCTCACTGAAGACTGAGATATAAATATTGGATCCAGACTTGCTGATTGTTAGAGGCTGGTGAGTGATGGGATGGGCAAGGGAACTCCTGAGACATCCCCCCTCCCCTTGAGTTCCTGGTCTCACTAGGCACTCCCTTCTTTCTCCAGGTACTGCCTTTCGCACAATGGCAGAGGTGGTGGCCGAGGCAGCTGAAGTGGCTGAGATGCCAACACAGATGTCACCAGGGGCAGTGGAGATGTCAACACCGACGTTAGGGGAGAAAATGGAGATGTTAACGGAGGTGACGGAGATGACACCTGGGGAGGCCCTTGCCTCCTCCCTCTTCTTCCAGTTCATGTGCTCTGAATGCGGCAGCCTCTACAACACGCTGGAAGAAGTCCTCTCACACCAGGAGCAGCATGTACCCACTGTCACAGAGGAGGAGGCGCTGACCGCCCAGGACACTGGCCTGGAGCCGGAGCTGGTGCCAGGCACTGAGGATGGGCCTTTCCAGTGCGGTGAGTGCAGCCAGCTCATCCTCTCCCCCAGCGAGCTCCTGGCCCACCAGGATGCCCACCTGCGGGAGTCTGCAAGCCAGATCCAGTACCAGTGTGGAGACTGCCAGGAGCTGTTTCCCTCGCCTGAGCTGTGGGTGGCTCATCGGAAGGCCCGGCACCTTTCTGCTGCTGCAGCGGCTAAACCGCCGGCGCCGCCTCCTCTGCCTCCCCTCCCCTCCCCACCTCCACCCCCTGCTTCACCCGAAGTCAAGATGGAGCCCTATGAGTGTCCTGAGTGCTCTGCCCTGTGTACCACCCCTGAGGAGTTCTTGGAGCACCAGGGCACTCACTTTGACTCCCTAGAGAAAGAAGAGCGCAACGGGCTAGAGGAGGAGGAGGAGGGTGAGGATGAAGAAGATGACGACGAAGAGACAGAGGACGAGGAAGAGGCAGCAGCAGAGGTTGGTGATGATGTTAAGGGAGCTGACAAGTCCACAGCCGGCGAGGCCCAGGGCTGTGGGGATCGTCCTCAACGCTGCACCTCAGCAGGGGCACGCCGGCGCCACCGGCGGGCGTCCCGTGGCCCAGCGTCAGCAGCTCACCCCTTCCACTGCAGCCAGTGCCAGCGCAGCTTCAGCTCGGCAAACCGGCTTCTGGCTCACGGGCGGGCCCATGTTGGTGGCACACATGAATGTACGACCTGCTCCAAGGTCTTCAAGAAAGCAGCCTCGCTGGAGCAGCACCTGCGGCTGCACCGCGGCGAAGCCCGCTACCTCTGCATGGACTGTGGCCGTGGCTTCAGCACAGAACTCACGTTGGTGGCCCACCGGCGGGCCCACACCGCCAACCCACTGCACCGCTGCCGCTGCGGCAAAACATTCAGCAACATGACCAAGTTCCTCTACCACCGGCGCACTCACGCTGGCAAGAGCGGGGCACCTCCCATGGCGGCGGCGGCGGCCGCCTCCCCGGCTCCTGCCGAGCCCACGCCCCCCGCGCTGCCCCCTGCCCCACCTGCCCAGCTGCCCTGCCCACAGTGCACCAAGTCCTTTGCCTCCGCCTCCCGGCTCTCCCGGCACCGGCGCGCGGTCCATGGGCCCCCTGAGCGGCGACACCGCTGCGGTGTCTGCGGCAAGGGCTTCAAGAAGCTGGTCCACGTGCGCAACCATCTGCGGACGCACACGGGCGAGAGGCCCTTCCAGTGCCATTCCTGTGGCAAGACTTTTGCTTCTCTGGCCAACCTCAGCCGCCACCAGCTGACCCACACGGGTGTGCGTCCCTACCAGTGCCTGGACTGTGGCAAGCGCTTCACGCAGAGCTCTAACCTGCAGCAGCACCGGAGGCTGCACCTGCGGCCAGTTGCCTTTGCCCGTGCGCCCCGCCTCCCCATCACTGGTCTCTACAACAAGAGCCCCTACTACTGCGGGACCTGCGGCCGCTGGTTCCGTGCCATGGCGGGCCTGCGACTGCATCAGCGGGTCCACGCCCAAGCTCGGACGATGACACTGCAGCCTCCCAGATCGCCCCCTCCTGCCCCGCCCCCACCCCCGCCCCCCGAGCCTCAGCAGACTATCATGTGCACCGAGCTCGGGGAGACCATTGCCATCATCGAGACGTCCCAGCCGCTGGCACTTGTGGACACGCTGCAGCTGTGCCAGGCGGCACTGGGGGCCACTGAAGCGAGCGGGCTGTTGCAATTGGACACGGCCTTTGTGTGACACAGCTGAAGAGCAACAATAAAAGGGTTTGGTTGCAGAATCAAGTGTGGGCACCTCTGGGGAGAAAGGGGGCCACGCCCTGGCAAGCCACTCTGGCGCCCACCGGGTGCCAGCATTCACCCACCCTGGCCTCTTACCCACTCACTCCTCAGAACGGCCCCACCAGGCGTCACCTTTCTCTGCCTGAGGGGACGCCGAAGCTCTGAGACACGATATGATGTGTCCCGGTCACCCCACTGCGTTGCAAAGCGGGGTTCTCCAAGGCTCTTTGCATCACCCTGGTGCCCAGCAACATCAGGTAACCTTTCCTGAGCCCCAACCATGTGCCAGCTCTGTGCTGGGCCCTGTCACATACCTCTTCACATCCTCTGCTTGTCCCCCCAGCCCTAGCCTTCTCTGGACTCTGGGCTCCCAGGACTTGGCTCTGCCTGGTGGAAGAAGGCACTTGACTTCTCTGGGCTTCCTTGATCTCACTTTTGACAACGTGGAGGGCAATCTATAGGTACCCCGGTATTCAGCTGCAGGTGGGTGATGTTGGAAACCCGGGGATGAGTCAGACGTGGGCTCTGCCCCAGGAGCCACGCAGTGTGGTGGGAGGAACACCCACAAATACAGATGGCCTTGCTCTCTGAATGTCTTGTTGATTTATTCAGCCTGGGTGTTCTCAGGCCTCCCTCCCGTGTGCTGGGGGCCAGAGACGAATCAGGCCTCTGCCCTGCCCAAGTGGGGGCAGATGGATCTCAGCCCCAGGACCCTCAGAGCTGCAGCGGGGATGTGCAGGGACAGTAGGATCCCAGAGCAGGGAACAAACCTCCATGGTAGATCAGGAGTCAGAGACTTCCTAAAGGAGTTAATCTTTGAAGAAAAAGTAGAAATCTGCTAGTGGAAGACAAAGAAAATATTCCAGGCAGGCAGCACCGCAAGGAGGGTGAGTTCTTGCTATACTTGGAGGTCGTCCAGTTATTGACAGCTACAATAACAGCAAACATTTGACTGCCCGGCCATGGCAGGCACTGCAGTTAGCACTATACATGTATAATGATCTCAGCGGGCCTGTGAGGTGATCTCAGTATTATCCCAAGTGAGAAAACGGGGACAGAGACTCACCCAAGATCTCATAGCTGGGCAGAGGCATTGGCCAAGATTTGAATCCATGGGGTCCTTTTAGCCCATATCTGTAACTGATACAGCTGTGAACTGACTGTGACCTGAAACCACTGCAGGGGGCGGGGGCTCAGAGGAGGAGTCACGGTAACTGGAGGAAAAGTGAGCCATTGTCACAGAGCAATTGGGGTTTAAGGGGCCTCAAAAGATAAAACGTCTTGGCAACAGGAAGGAATCCCCAACCTTTTCAGAGGTTACCTGGGCTGACAATCATTCCCTCTTCAAATGAAAGTAGATGATTTATGGCAGGTCCATCGGGAAGGCTTGTCTCAGGCCTCTGCTGACCAGGGTACGCAGACAGGTGCAGCAGGACGTGGCTGCAGCTGAGCTGTCTGGGAGGGAGGCTGGGCAGAGGAGGGGCGACAGGGCAGGGAAGGAGGGAAGCCTAGACCTGGGAAGGCCTTGAAAGCCAGGCTAAGAAGTTGGGGCAGTGTGGGGGATGGGATGGGGTGAGGGTCATAGGTGGGGTTAGGGCTCCCTGGCATCAGGGTCGGGCAGGGGAAACTGGAGATGGTCCAGGAGGTACAGGATGGGGCCAGACCTGGGCAGAGGCCATGGGGGTGGGAGGAGGGTGTAGGACACCCTCAGTGACCCCATGGCCCACTGGGTGTGAGCAGCCGGAAGGGGTCCCCAGGAGCCCGAGTTTAGCCCCTTGTCCAGACCAGCCCTCCTTCTCTTACCCAGTCCACTTGCTCTATGTGTTCATCCTACAAACAAGGTGACATCTGGATGGCGTTGAGCAGGGCGGGCCAGGGTTTGCTCTGGGCGGTATACAGATGCCCCTGGGGCTTGCCTACGCAGACAGCGGAGCCCAGATGCTACAGAACAGTCCCCGAACACCCTCTGGGATATGTTCAAAACTCTTCTCCCTTTTTCTTCACAAATGGAGTCCAGTGGAGGACATGTCAGTTGCTCCTGTCCAGGCTCCCTTTTACTTTTAGGGCCTCCTGCCCTCGCCTACCATTGGCACCATGTGGGGGAGATGCCATTTTCCTCTGCCCATGGCCCCACCACCTGGCCCCAGCGTGTTTTCAAAGCAAGATGAAAAACCATACTCTCGGGCTTCCCTGGTGGCGCAGTGGTTGGGAGTCCGCCTGCCGATGCAGGGGACATGGGTTCATGTCCCGGTCCGGGAAGATCCCACATGCCGCGGCAGCGGCTGGGCCCGTGAGCCATGGCCGCTGAGCCTGCGCGTCCGGAGCCTGTGCTCCACAACGGGAGAGGCCACAGCAGTGAGAGGCCCGCGTATCGCAAAAAAAAAACAAAAAAACAAAAAACCATACTCTCTGCGACAGCCATCCCAGGGTTGTGACTTCCCAGCATCCCTAAAGAGGTGGGCCAGGTGGGGCCTCGTTTAAGACGGAAATGAAGGCTTGGGGAACTGCTAGGGTTTGGGGACAGCTCCTCTGCCCCCATCCATGCCC
The DNA here is from genome assembly GCF_008692025.1 of Phocoena sinus. NCBI lineage: Eukaryota > Metazoa > Chordata > Mammalia > Artiodactyla > Phocoenidae > Phocoena > Phocoena sinus. The sequence goes on from NC_045781.1 coordinate 11,287,644, forward strand.
ACTAAGAGTCTATACCAAGGTTGTCTTGGCCTGAGTGACCCACCCCCCATCGTCCTGTGTCCCCCTGAAGTGGCAGGTAGCTCAGGCTGTAAGATAGGGAGCCCTTTGTTCGAACCTTGACTTTGCCCCCTATACTCTGTGGCCTTGGCCTATCTGATGGCCAGTTCTCACCAGTCACCTGGGAAGGACAGTGCTTCCCTCCCTCAGTGCAGGCAGATGATTTGTGCTGCAGTGGATAAGCCAGAGCTAGCTCATCACATGTGCAGAGGAGGGCTGGAGCACAGGAAGCTTGGGCACCTGAGCCAGGGCCAGCCTGGGTTCATCCCACCCTGTTCCCCTGCCTGAGATGCAGCCCACTCCTGTCCCAGGAGAGCCCCCCAGGCACCTCCCTCACCTCTGTGAAAACAAGTGTCCAGACAGCAAGCAGGTTTTCATGCCAATAATTTATTGAACGGAGGTCTGTACACAGGCAAACCTTACTGTGGAAACTAAGACATCAGGGGCTCCCCCACTGCCCCTGCCCTCCAGGATGGGGAGAGGAGGGAGGAGGCCTTAGGGGCAGAGGACAGGAGCGGGGGACACAGCTGTTGGAGGGAAAAGGGCCAGTTTGGACGGTGCGAATCGACATTTTCTTTAAGAAAAAAATTATAACAATCTATTTACACCCGGGGGCCAGGGAAGGGAAGAGGAGGAGAAGGGCTGGTCTGGTTCTATTTACAAGGGATACAGGAGGGGAGGGGGGTTGGAGGAGGTGGAGACCTGGGGGGAGGGGAGGGAGCTGAGGGGGTAGGAGGTCCTCATGCCGCCGCCCCCCCCCCCCAAAATCCCCAGTCCTTCCTTCTCTTCCCTCCCCACAACCAGTTAAAATCCTCTTAAAAAGCCCACCACAGGGGTGAGGCTGGTGAGGGAGGGACTGGAGGTGGGGATAGGGACTCATTTACCTCTGCCCTCTAGTCTAGGGGCCCGGTCAGGGCAGGAGCTTGACAGGCTATGGCCCCCCTTCCCAGCCCCACTGGGGGCTCCCAGATGGAAGGGTAGTTGGTGGCACCCTCAGGAAGAGTTAGTGAGGGGAGCTGTGGCATCGGTCGACTGCCAGTCCGGGCCGGTCTGAGCCTCACTTAAAGCTGAGGGGGAAGGAAGGAGCAGACAGTTAGCCTTTGCCTTTTAGCCACCGCCCGCCCCCACCCCCACCCCCCCAAGAGTAGGAAGCTGGTGTGAGATGCTACATTAGAAATGGAAAGCTGTCACTTTAGGTCTAGGGTTGCAAACTCAAATGCCAAAGGGCCAGGTTGGTCATTGAGTGACTCACCAGAAAGCCAGGCCCCACAGAACAGGGGCAGCTGGAACTCAGCTCCAGCTGGTAATACTGCCCTGAGCAGAGGCAGGCCCACTGCTGCCCAGTCTTATTTTCTTCCCCAAGAGAAACAGGAAATCTGGATTTGTACATAAAATGGCCCCTGTTTTTTACTGTGAGCAACAAATGTAACTTTTTGTTTGTGCGGGCTAAACTTATGTCTTTGGTTTTCCGGTTTGCATTTAAACACAAATACAGGCAATAATGCCTCACAAAGGTGGCCATTCACATGTAACATACACTTTCTGTCAGAATGTCTACAATTTTGCAGGAAACGCAGTGGTTGTGAGAACAGAGAACAGACCCATCCCCACCCCAGGCAGAGAAATGCAGCTTTAATGCTCAGAAGATGGCCCCCCAACTTACCTTGTGAGGATGGGGTAAGGGAGGCAGTGCCCGCCGGGGATCTCAAGTGAGGAGGGATGAGAATGGCGTTGAGAGATGGTTGGATGGTGAGTTCTAGAGACAGGAATGGACATGCCTAGTCAGGGGACAGGGCACCTGGAGACCCAGTCGAGGTTAGAAAGGGGCACCAAATAGGGACCCAGCTCTGGGCAAGGCCAGTTGCCTGGGACACACGTAGCCACTGAACACTTTAAATGAAAAACTGGCAAGAGCCTAACACAGGAGGATTGCAGAGTGCAGATGAAGTCGGTTTGGGTCTCCCGGAATCGGGGGTATTTCCTGAGCCCCAGGACTGCCTTGCAGCCCACCCTCAGCTCCCCACTCCTGTCTTCGACACCAAGCTCTTGACAATCTTTGGCTGCCCCTCCAACAACCCAGATCCCAGGCTGTGCCCTCACCGCCGGGACTGAAATTGAAGAGAGGGGGAAGCGGGCGGTTGTTGGGGAGCTGGGTTCCAGGACATCGCAGTTCATCAAAGAAGCTGTGGGCACAGGCTTCCAGCGGGGAGAGCCTTGAGGACGGTGTGTACTCCAGCAGGCTAGAGCAGAGCGCGATGGCCTCAGGTGGCGTTCGGGATTTGAACACCTTGGGGGGGTGGAGGGGGCAGAGGTGACAAGGGTGAGACGCCCTGGGCCCCGGTATACTCCTGCCCACCTCCCACAAGCCCACTTTCCACATGAGGCAACTGAGGCCCGGCCTCTGAGGGGAGGTCAGTTTGTATCAGATGAGCAACCCGCTCAGGTCCCTTGACTGTATGGGCCCTGCCGTGAGCGTGTTTCCCCACCAGGAAAACAGGACTCTTGCATTTACTGTGGGTCCTCGACTTTTAGAGTATGGGACATTCCATAAACTTTGAAATGTGATGAAATTTACTGACCCACTACTGAGCCATGACTCTAGCCAGGTCCCCAGACCAGTTGGCCTCCAATAGGGACCTCAGCCATGCTGCCTGAGCCCCTAGCCCTGCCCCACCTTTGTCCAGGGGTGAGCTTTAATCTGGGGGAACTTGAACTCCGTGTAGTTGGGGTTCATCTCTCGAATCTGTTCCCGGGTTGGTGTTCCCAGCACCTGTAGGGAAAGGGAGGGGTCTGAGCCAAGGCCCTTGGTGCTTAGCCCAATCCCTGCCCACCCTGGCCCTGCCCTCACCTTGATGATCTCCACCAGCTGGTCTACCCCACTGTCCCCAGGGAAGATGGGCTGGCCCAGGAGGAGCTCGGCCAGTACGCAGCCAGCTGACCACACATCTGAAGAGGAATGGGGCAGGGTCAGAGCTACCATGCCCATCCCCTGGCATACATTTCTATCCTTCATGGTCATCCTGAGAGATGCCAGGGAGCCCCATTTTCTCAGCTCAGAGAGGAAGTGCCTTGCTCAAGGTCACACACAGCTTAGGAACACAGGAGCCTGACTTTGAAGCTCCAAGTCGACCTGACTGCACTGCACTCTCCAGCCTAGATGTTTCCGTTGCCTCTCTCCACTCTGTGACCCGAATAAGCCTTTTCGCTGCCTCTAGCTTCAGAGGACAGATCAACAGGCCAAGAACAGGTACCTGTGTTCTTTGGGCCTCAGGAAGGTAAAGCATTAAGTGGGCTGCCTTACTCACTTCTGGCCTCTATCCTGCCCTTGGGAATAGCTATAGGCCGGTAGTCACCCCTCCCTGGTCTGAACCTTGACCGCCACAGCACAAGTTCACATCTAGGGACCATGAAGTTTCCTCACACTGCTGATGACTTCTCTTCCAAACACTTTCACACCCTCTCCTGATGCCTGGAAGTTGGCGCTGTCATCCCCAGCAACAGGGAAGGGCATGGAGGCCCTGTGAGCAGGTCACACCCTCATGATGGCAAAGCCTTACCTCCCGATTCCCCCAAGGTCACCGTCAGCCCCTCCCCCTGCCTGAGAAGAGAGGACTGACTGGGAGGTTCCAGAGCTGGTATGGACTCTGGAGTCAGGTCAGCTTTCAAAGCCCGGCCTTGCCCAGGCCCAGCAGTGTGGCTGCGGGCAGGTGGCCTCGCAACTCTAAGCTTCAGACTGCTCAACTGTAAGATGCACGTGTGACAGCATCACCTTCCTGAATTTGAGGACTGGCTAAAAGAACAGATGTTAAGCTTTTATCACCGAGCCTGGCAGACACACAGAAAGAATTCAAAAACCGCCATGACTGCTATTCCCACCCCCACCCTCCCTCAAATCTGACCGATGGATGAGGTGTAATCAGTGGCTCCGAAGATCAGCTCTGGGGCCCGGTAGTAGCGAGAACAGATGTAGGAGACATTGGGCTCTCCTCGGACCAGCTGCTTTGCACTGTGGGAAGAGATGCGTAGGCAGGAGTCAACACAAGCCAAGGGTCGGGATCCTTCCTCGCCCCTTCAGCCACCCAGCACACCCCGGGTCAGGCCCACCTGCCAAAATCGCAGAGCTTGAGGACAGCGGTGTCGGGGTCCACCAGCAGGTTCTGGGGCTTGATGTCGCGGTGACACACACCCTGGGAGTGGATGTAGGCCAAGCTCCGGAAGAGCTGGTACATGTACACCTGGGGCAGGCAGGGGACAGCAGAACTCCAGCCCAGCTCTCCCCACAGAGCACACCCTTGCTCCACCATCTGGGCCTGAAGAGCCCTTCCACCCACTCTCCCTGACTGGAAAACAGTTTGCTGCCCCTTGGTTCTCAAACTTTAGCGAGCACCAGAATCACTTGGCGGCCTTGTTAAAACAGGGACTGCGGACTGCTGGGCCCCACTCTCAGAGTTTCTGATTCAGTCGTTCAGGATGAGGCATTTGCAACAAGCCCCTAGTGCTGGTGCTGGTCCATACTTTGGAAACCATTGCTTCAAGCACACACTTCAGCAGAAGCCTGATGAGTAAGACAGATACATCAGGAAGGCCTTCTTTTAAAGCAGGCCGGGGAGCCTCACCAAGTCCACCGGCTATAGGAAAGGCTCAGCCTCCTCTGCCCACCAGTCACAACCACCCACGAGCCAGCCCCTCTCCAGCTGGATTTTCCTGCCACCCTCTTCCCTACTGACGAGGATGTAAGTGCCAAAAGAGCAGGGATCTTTGTGGTTCCATCACTGCTGCATCCCCCAGGGCCTAGACCAGTGCCTGGCACATAATATCTGCTCAGGGATGCTTCTTGGGCCCCCTCCTCCTCTGTTCCCAGTGCCCTCGGCCAGAGATGCCACTTTCTTGCCCTGTGCCTGGTCTCCTCCCAGAAGACTTCCTTGATCCTTCTCACTCCCAAAGCAAGCAGGGCCTCTGTTTCCAGAATCCCCTGTGCTCCTTCCAGTATGGCAGTTGCTAGTAGTTTTATAGTTCTCTGTGATGACACCTGTCTACCCTGTTAAACTGAGAGCTCTGCAGGAGCAAGGCCTGGGTCTCAGTCATCTGGGCCTCTAGAACTGCTCAGTGCTGGCCCCGGAACACAGGCAGCCACAGGACACATTCAACAAACCACACCACTGCCTCCCAGGAAGCGAAGTCCCACAGCTCCCACCACTGGTAGAGCCCCAGGGCTCACCTAGGCCTGGGGTACTTAAAGCCAGCGGGAGGAAAAATGGGGCCCCATGCAACCTCCAACACACTCGCACCCAACCTCCGCCTCCCAATGCAGCTGGCTGCTCCAGCCTTGTTCTCTAGAGCATCCCTAGCCCATACACTCATCCATTCGTTCAAACACCTCCTTACGGATAGTATCATACAGGGCACGGCACCAAGCACTGGGGAATAAGCCTGCACAGGTGATGAATTAAGACTCATGCGTTCCTGGCTCTGTGGGCACTAACCTTTCCGCAACCCTGCCTCCTTCCCATCACCCCTCTGCCAAGGCTCCAAAGGCCAAGACTCTGAGCTCATCGTCTCCCCTCTGCATTCTAGTTCCCCACCTCGATTCTGAGCTAACTCCACCAACACTAACTGGTACCAACGGGCTCCCAGTATGGACCCAAGCAGCCTCCCCAGCCTGGTCAGCCTGCCTCCCTGATTGAGTCAGTCCTTGGGTTGGGCTGCCCTGCCTTTGGCGTGCTCCATCTCTGGGGGTATAGGGACAAGGGCAGGGAACGTGAGGCCTCCAGAGACCAACGTAAACTTGGAGATGAGGGAACCCACAGAGGCAGGAGTGTCTGTCTGGAGCTCCTGGCTTTGTGGGCCTGGGCCCCAGCAGCCTGCCTGCCTGCCTACCTTGACATAGATGATAGGGATGGTCAACTTGGCCTTGGTAAAATGGCGGGCCACCCGGTACACCGTCTCGGGCACATATTCCAGCACCAGATTTAGATAAAGCTCGTCTTTCTGCAGAGAGCAAAGGAGAGGTGTGGGGCATTGTGAGAAAAGAGCAAGGAACGGGGGGAGGGAAGGTCTGTGGGGAATAACGGGGGAAGAGACCAGTAGTCATGAGGAAGGCAGGCAGGCAAACGGGTGGAGTCAAAGTGGAGGACTCCTCCACACACTGAGGTCTCACCTTCTCCCCACTGGAGTAGAAAAAGTATCTCAGCCTCACGATGTTGCAGTGGTCCAGCTTGCGCATAATCTGCAGCTCTCGGTTCTCGGGGGCAAAGGAAGGCAGCCTCAGAAACCCACCAGCCCTCCTCGCCCCCCTCCCCGCACCCCCACCACAGCTCTACTCCCCGGCTCCCGCCGACAGAGCCAAGCAGCGGCTCCCTGCGTCCCAGCTCCGAGGCCTCACCCCCAGCCCACTCCCCTCACACACAAGCTGTGGGCTAAACTCAGACCACTTCTATGTGCTTTCTGCAGCCTACTTTTTAAAGATGCTTGATTTTTTGCTGAGATTTACCAATCAAATGACTTCACATATCATCTAAATTTTCCAGCTTCTTAAAAATCAGATGATGTGGCCACATGAGGCCCACCTCCCCGCCTGGCGCAAGCAACAACAGACAGGAAGTGGCCATCCAGTTCACCCTGGTCCCCACTCCTCCCCACTGCTTTCACTAGAGGCATCTGAGCCCTTGGACCCCGGCTTGGTTCCAGAGTCCCAGACTCCAAGCTTCCAATCCTCATCTTCCCAATGGGGATCCAGCCTCAACCTCTTCCCAGGAGACCCAGTCTCAGCATTCTTCTCTATTCTCTGTTCCCCTCAAGGCCTCAGAGCTCCCTATCCTCAGACCCCTCTCACTTCTGGGACTCAACTATACTCAAATTCCGAGCAGCACCCTGGAGCTCCCCTGAGAGTCCTCACTGCCCGGGACCTAGGCTCTGACCTGGTTCCCTTCAGCCTAGGCTCAGTTCTCCTACATCCAGAGTAGCCTAGGATCCAAGGGGCCTCTACTAGCTCACAGGGCACCTCTGTATGAATGAAGAAAGGGTACTCCTTCCTCAGACAGGACAGAGCCCCAAACCAAGGCACGTGCAGCACAGGCAGGACGTCTCCCTGCACCTGTCAAACCCTTAGGGCAGAGCTTGACCTTCGCAAACATACTCATTAGCCCCACCACCTTCCTTTCTCCTCTGGGCAGGGGTGTAACTTAGTGGTTAAGGTGAAGGGCTTGGGAATCAGATTCTATCTTGACCTTGGGCAATTCTCTCATCTGAGTCTCAGTTTCCAGTTTCTGCTTACTTAGAATGGGAATAACAACAGTACCTACCCTCAGAGAATCTTTCCATAAGTTAAACTCACCTATAAAGCACTTACAGCAAAAGCCCAATAAAGTCAGCTCTGGACTCTCCTGGAATCCACATTCCCATCTTCCACACAACTCATTCCCTTCTCCTCTGGCCCATGCTCAGATCCCCTGTGGAAGCCCAAGTCCAGCACTCTTGCTGGAGTTCTCTCACCAGTCATGTGCAATCAAACCTCCTTGTCCCCCTTCCCCCCAAGCTACCTTGAACCTCTTGTCCTGGAGAACCTTCTTGATGGCCACCAATTCCCTCGTGTCTGCCAGCCGTGCCTGGTACACGACCCCAAATGAGCCACTGCCAATCACTTTGATGTCTGTGTAAGCCACCTCCTGGGAGCGCTCTGGGCCTTGGCCTAGAGTAGCTACCACTGTGGTCACCTTCCCACTGTCACCTGGGGAGCAAAGGGAACACAAGATCTACTGACCTTTCCCCTCTGGCCACCACCCCATCGTGGGGCTGTGAGAGGGAGGGGAGTCACTACAGGAAGCTCATTGCGGGGGGTTCTTTGTCCCTTCCCCAGTCTTCAAAGATGGCTACTGGATGCCTCCCAGTGCCCTTTCTCCTCTACCCTTCATGGAACCCCAAATCCTGACTCCTCCCATAGGGGAGGATACTGACACATAAAACCTCTTGCTGTTCAAGGGTTGCTGACCCCTAATTTCCACTTCTAGTAAGCAGCAAATGAATGGTCCCTCCTGATCTGAGGAGGCACCAGCACTGCCAGATGTTGAATCCATCCACTATGAGCTAACAGCCTTGTGGCCCCTCCTCACTGGGGGAAAGCCTGACCTAACCTCTTCTGCTTGAGAGCGGTAGCACTAACCTTTCTCACAGCTCAGGGTATAGTGATCTCTTAAGTCCTCCCTAAGTGGTACTGGTAACTTCACCACTGGTTTCTGGTGACAGAAATGAATGACTCCTCCAGTAAGTGCTAGTACCCTAACTCTCACGTTGGGGGGACAATTAGCTCTTACCCAAATACTCTGGGGCTAGAAAAAAGCACTGGCCTGACCTCATCTGTGAGGTCCAGAGCCCCAGACCCCATCCTGTGTGTAACTGGTCCCTAATGAACAAGCACTTAATAGTGAGAATGGTGAACCTGACCTCTATCATCAGGGGGCTATCCCAGCCTCAGTGCTTTCAAGGAAAGCTATAATTCCCAACTCCATTCTGTAAAAAGCAACAAAATTTGGCGGCATTCTTGGGAGATAGTGATCCCTCTTCTTTGGGTAACTGATGAAAGGTTCCCCAAAGAAAAGGGATCAATGATGAATCAAATCCATTCTAAGGGACCAGTGACACCATCTTTTGGAGGGAGATGATCCTACATAGCTATTTTTCCAGAGCCAGTGACATCATTTCTCAGAATAATGAAATAGGTATAACTTCACATCCCTATTCTATGGGGTAGAACTGGGACCCTCCCCTGCCCTCATTCCATTTCTGTGAAAGGAGACCCACTGACTCATCTTTTTTGAATAATACTGACTATGGACTTGGTCTGAAAAGTATGCTGACTTCCAATCTATCCTCAAGAAGCAGCAATCATTAATTTCTACCATTGGGGGTACAATTCTACATATTACACACAGATAATGATAGTAGACGTAGTCTTTTAAAACAGAAGGTGACTATGTACCCGGTTTGGAAAGCCCCGGCCCTGTTCTTTGGGGACACAGCAAACCCAAATCGCTGCTTCTAAGTGATATTCACTCCAAATCCCCATGCTCTGAAGGGGAGCACATTCAGACCCCTCCTTCTGGATGGTTCTGATATTATTCTTCTTCTCTTGGGAAACAATAACCCTTGAGCCCCATTTGCAAGCGACAATAACCCCTGATCCTGTTCTCGAATGATTGGCAACATCGGATCCCTGTTTTTAAGGCTCACGGACCCAAGACTTCAGTACTGGAAGAACAGGAACCTGTGACCCCTGTCTCTTAGAGGATTACTAAATCTAATTCTAAACTCCAAGTGATGGTAACCCCCCCAAATCCCTTTCTTTGGGACGGGGGAGAGCTCAGATCCCAGTTTGGGGAGGCACAGTGACCTCAAGCTCCTCTCTAAGCATAAAGAAAAACCTGATCGACGTCTAAGTGACTTCAGGGATCCGATCTCCACCCGCCACGGTCGACGCTAGTACTCACGGCCCAGCTTCACTCCGGGCGGCGGGAAGCTGGTGCCCGCGCCGGGGCCGCCGCTGCCTCCTCCGCCGCTGCCGCTGGGACCACCCCCGGAGCTCGAGGCCCCCACGCCCCCGCCCATGGCTCCGACTGACGTCTTCCCGCCGCCGCTGCCGCCTGGGCCAGAGGCCGAACCCCCGGGGCCGCCACCGCCGCCGCCGCCGCCGCCGCCTGGCTCCGCGAATGAGCTGGTCCGCGCCCGGCCCGAGCCCCCAGGGCCGCCCCCCGAAGGCGCGCCACCGCTCATGGCGCCGAGCGCAGGCCCAGGCCGCGGGGCTCGGGCTGCCCGGGTTGCCCCCGCCGCTGCCGCTGCTGCCGCCTCCCCCGGGATCCGGCCTCTTCCAGGCCGCGCCGCTCGGGCTCCGGCTCCGGCTCCGGCCCAGCGCTCGCCGCGCGGCACGCCGGGAGATGCAGTCCGCCGGCTCTGCGCGCCGCCGTCGCCGCTGTCGGCCCTCACAGCGAGCCGCGCGGCACGCCGGGAAATGGAGTCCGCAAAGACCTCAGAGTGGACCGCGGGGTTGATAGGTCGCTCTGCACCTCGGGAAACACAGTCCTGGTCAATAAGTTGGCCGACTGTGCCCACAGCGGACCCTGAAGCACTTTCGGAAGTAGGATCAGAGTCGCACACTCACTCCATTGCGGCAACCGCGCGTCCCTAGGTGTGGCTCAGAAATGTAGTACTCCATCAATGAGCTGTGTAGACGTGATGCAATCCGGGAAACGGAGTCCAGTCGCTCACTTAGTATATTGGCTGTATGCCGACCAGCGCCAGGTGCCCTCTGGGAAATTGAGTCGGAGGCCGCGGACCCGCCGCAATCGGGCCGTGAGGCAAGCCGGGAAATGGAGTCATCGCCACGCCCTCACCGCATTGCAGGTGTGAAGCTACTTCCAAAGCACGCCGGGAAATGGAGTCCCATGTGATCCCTAAGCCCCAAGTGGATACTGCAGTTCCGGAGATAGGCTAGGAAATGGAATAGCATTCCTCCTCCCTCTTTCGCTAGGCCGCAGTCCCCGCTGGAAAATGTAGTCAACACCGAGGCTTCAGAGCAGTTGCTACAGCGAGCCTTTGTGTCTTCTGGGAAATGGAGTTCAAGGCAGCCTTCCCACTGACTGAAGGGGAGGGATCTACCATGATCCTGAAGCATGCTGGGGAATAGTCCAGACCGGATCCCGACCCTTTGTGAGACGAGACTGCAGAGGCTTGCCGGGAAGTGTAGTCTAATAGGTACCTTCGGGAGAGCGTGAGCGAAAGGTGAAAGACAGCAGTTGCCCAGGGGAGACTGAAGAAAGTTTCAACGCCTCCTGCCCCGCCGCCAGGTCCCAAGAAACAGCCGAAGTCTGTCAGGGGCTGCTGGAAAATGGAGTGCAAACACTCCAAGTTCCAAGTTTCCACAAATCCGGAAGGAAAACCCTCCCCGCAAACGATTTAGGAAACAAAGTTTCCGGTGGTTTCTCAGGACAATACAGTCTTCGGATACTGTCTAGCTTTTTCTAGCAATGTAGGTTGCACCAGCAGGCTGAGCCGAAGTTTGAAAGAAATGAAAATAGAAATTTTCTTGAACCCCCATTAAGCTTATTGCATCCTCACGCTTCCTAAATCACAGGATCCTGAAAGGCCCAAAAGAAGGAAGCCGGCTGCTAGGAGTAGCCTTGGGTTTTATGCACGCATTATATCGCCCCACTTATCGATTCATACCCGGAAGGACAGTAGCGCGCTGGGAAAGAGAGAGAGAGTGTGTGTGTGTGTGTGTGTGTGTGTGTGTGTGTGTGTGTGTGTGTGTGTCCCCGTGTGTGTGTGTGTGTGTGTGTGTGTGTGTGTGTGTCCCCGTCCCGGAAGTACTTGGAACTAGAATGAAATCACCCTCCGCCCCTCCTGCCTTGTGGAATGATGGGAAATGGAGTCTCTAGACTTTAATCAGATCCTGTGATCACACTAATTGTCCTCTCCTTTCTGAATCCTGAAGAAAGTCTCGTCCACTCGGTCTGTAGCTGGCCGCAATTCCCAGCGGACACAGACCACTGGGGTAGGACCAACGGTAGCGCTAAAGCCTCTTCAAACTGCATTAACCAGAAGGCAAAGCGCAGCCACACTTCCGCTCTCTTCTCAATGAATGAGGCTGCATCACGCACAGCCCAGAGCGGGCGCTTCTGGGAATTGTAGTAGTTTCTCAGTCAAACAGTGTCTGCTGCCCTCTGGCGGCGGCTCGGAGTCCACAAGCAAAAATCCGAGTCAAGCTCCAAAACCTGGGGAATGCTAAACTGGACCAAGAAGGTCTGCAAGGGCAGAAGAGCAGGGCGGAATAGCAGCGGTTACTTAAGGGCCAGAACCCGTGGGACATGTGCAGTGGGCCGCGCGTGGGCAACCGCCAGAGGGGATTGGGGTCCGTCGGAGTCAGAGGGCGTCAGTCTGAGGGAATCTTACTCGAATGTCTGTACGAGCTGAGAACGTTTGTTGAGGGATGCTAGAGCGGGTTGTAAGTGGTTATGAGGGGCCTATGGGTGTCTGGAGGTGCTCAGGGGAGTCTTTGAAGAGGTGAACTGGTCTTCCTGGAGACCAGTGAAGTCAGAGAGGACTTGGGGTGTCTGTAAAAGGTCTGTGGGAAACTGTGAGAAACTACTGGTGACTGAGGGGATCTCTGAGGGATGGTTGAGAAGCATAAGGAAGGACCTTTGGGGGACTGTGGAAGTACTGAGATTATCGGTAAGAAGAGGGTCTCTCATGGGATGAATTAATTGATGAAGTGTCTTGAGATCTATAAAGGGCTTTATATACTTGGTTATCAGAGATCCCGGAGGATGTAGAAGGGAGCAGGGGTATGGTCTTGCAGAAACCGTGAATAAATTCAGGTGGGTCATTAAAGATTAGAGGAGCTGCTGGAATTTTCAAGACCGGATGCCACCTGTGACATCCCACGCAGCCAGAATTTGGGGCAGGAAGTCTGCTGGGGCTGTGGAATAACCTGGAGAGCAGTTCTGGAGCTGAGTGCTTTTAAATCCATGATAGACCCGGTTTAGAGGTGCTTTGAAGGCACTAGAATCAGGTGCTGAGACTACTAGTCAGGGTCCTCCCTCCTCCCTCCAATGATGACATCCCTCTTTCTCCATCACACCACCACCACCACCAACTCAGCTGCATCTATGTTGCCAGGAGACAGGCCTCATCCCAACTTCCAGAAATAGCCCAGCGGCCCCCACCCTAAGGGAGTGACTTACATCACCCAGGAGAGGGAGCAGTTGCCCATAGGCCGCCACGGGAGCCTCAGTTTCCTGCCAGTACCCCAACCCTGGATTGTCTCTTCACTGCCAATGGGCATCATTTGGGACCACCCACCCTGGGCTGGCATGAAATGAGGATGAAAGGAGGGTGGGTAGGAGTTTCCAGTTCCTTTCCCCTGAGTTACACAGGGTGATGTTGCACGGTGAAGCCAGTCCACAACAGGCCCTGAGCCCTCAATTCTCACTCCATCTCTTAGCAGCTGTGTAGCCTTGGGGAACTCCTTCCCCTCTCTGGGCCTCCAGCACCTCACCTGCACTGAACGGGTTGTGCTGTCTCTAAGGGCACCTCTAGCTTGGATTCCTCCTCTTGATTCTTTCATCTCTGATTCAAGCTCTCCAACTTGGGCTTCTAGCCTTATGAGCTCACCTCTCAGATCCTATGATCTTGAGATCCTGGTCTAGATCCAACGATCCTGGCTTTAAGAGGAGAACGCAGTTGTTGAAAGAACATGGGGTTCAGAGACAGACTTCATTTAAAGTCCTAGCTGGGCTTAAGGTCTTGGGCAAGTGATTTAAGTGAGCTGCTTGCCCCTACCTTGCTGGATGTTAGAGATAAAGCGCTGCAGCTCCCAACTAGGTACCTGGCACACACCGTAGGTCAATCAATAGCAACTATGATGAAGCCAGTCCCTTCTTATTTATTTTTTTTTTTTGCGGTGCACAGGCCTCTCACCGTTGTGGCCTCTCCCGTTGCGGAGCACAGGCTCCAGACGCGCAGGCTCAGCGGCCATGGCTCACGGGCCCAGCCGCTCCGCGGCATGTGGGATCTTCCCGGACCGGGGCACGAACCCGCGTCCCCTGCATCGGCAGGCGGACTCTCAACCACTGCGCCACCAGGGAAGCCCTAGCCAGTCCCTTCTTAACTTGCTGGCAGAGTGTTTCCATGGTTTGATGAGAAGATCACTAAGGTACCTTGCAAGGTCTACATTTCAAGAGACCCTGCAAGCCTGTTGCCAAAGGACTCCCAGATTAATTCATAAGCACCTCTAAGGAGAGTGATGTGTGGGAGAACACCAGACGTAGCGCAAGAGGAGCTCCATGGAGGCATGACTAGGAATTCACAGAGAGGAAAGGCATTGTAGGCAGGAGAGCAAGGGCCATGTCGTGGTGTTGAAGAGCCTAAGGGGCTCCCAAGGATGAGCAGATCCCCCATGGAAGAGGGGAGCAGACTGAGGGCCAGAGCATGCCTGAGACCTTCACCATCAGGCCCAGGGGTTAAGTGCCACCCCAGGTCAGGAGTTCATTTCCCAGGCCTGGATTTGCCCCATTCAGATGGGGTTAGGCCCTCTGGCCATAGGTCCATTTGGGGGTCCAGTCAGGTCCCTGTCCTTAAGAACCAAGCAAAGGCTGTTGCCCTGCAGTGGCTGCACCCAGCACCCAGGACAGATCACTGCATCCAAAGGTCCAAAGTTTTATTGTTTTGAATACATTCTCCAGCAACCCCCAACTTCCCTCCCCCCAACCTCCGTCCCCAATACAGAATAAGGCTCGACCACAGACCCCCAGCCCAGGGGCCCCAGCTGGGAGGCAGAGGGCGCTTCCAGTTTGGTTTCAGGGCACCCCCTTCCCACCTGCCTGCCTATGGGCTAGTCCTAGGAGCAGCTGGGGGTGAAGGGGTTGGACTGGCGCTGGGGTGGGGAGTAGGAGAGGGATAGCAGGCACTTGTAGAGATTTGTGGCCTATGGGCGGCACCCCTCACCCTCCTCCACCCCCAACCCCCCCCCCCACAGAATTTTTGGTTCATCATAAAATGTTCCTCCCTCCTCTGCTGCAACCCTGTGGGGGGGGGGGGGTATGAGAAACCCAGGCACTCATGGCCCCTGGAGGGGCAGGGAAGGCAGGATCGGGGCTGAGGATGGCCGGGGGTGGAAAGGGAGAGAGGTACAGGAGGCAGAGAACAGGGAGGGAGACAAGGCTTTACTTCCTAAGCGATTGTAATAAAAAAGTTCCTGGGCTTTGAGGCCAGAGCCTCAGTTCAAATATAAATTCCCCAGAATGGAGGTGGCCCCCTTAACTCCCCCCTCCCCCCTACCACTCTGCCCGGAGCTTAGAAACCCACAGAGACAGGGGACAGCCCCCAGCCCTGGGCACCCACCCACCCTCACAGTTAAAAAAAAAAAGAAATTAAAAGTTTTATACAAAACGTGGGGGAGGGGAAAGGGAGGAGGCAGGGAAGAGACGAGAAAGCTGCCCTCACCTCCAGGGAATGGGGGGGGGGTGGTTAAGGCAGCAAAAGAGGCATGGGGGGGGTGGAGGGAACGGGGGTCCCCTGCCCACAGCCCTCAGGAATCTCGATGCTCCAGAGAGAGCTGGGCTGTAGCGTGCTGGAGGTCAGAACTCACCCGCCTTGGGGTGAGGGGCCCCCCTGCCTCCCCAGGCCCCTCCCCACGCACCTTCTTGTCCTCTCCCTCATCCTCGAGGCCCCCAGCGGGGCCCCCACCCCCCTCCAGGCGACAGTCTTCACTCCAGCGCCGTTTAAAGCGCAACTTGAGGGGCATGCATTGGGCTGCCCCGGGTGCCTCGCCGGGGTCAGGCTTCGGGGGTGCAGGGGGGGCACGAGGCGTCTTGAACACTTCCCCGTCTTCCTCATCTTCGTCGCTGATGTCAGTCACCTCCACCTCCTCTGACTCGCCTTCCGAGATAGGCTCCACCTTGATCTGGGGTGGGGGGGGCGGAGGGGCGGGGGGGCCCAGCACCCCGGCCCCCTCGGCCAGCCCGCCTGCACTGCCACCACCACCGAGAGCACCGCCACTGCCCTTGTCAGCGCCCACCAGAGCCTTCTCCCCAGCCGCCCGCTGCCGGCGTCCCAGTGGGGGCGGCTGGAGCTTAAACTTGAATGGAGAGGAGGAGGAAGAGGAGGAGGACGAAGCTGAGGAGGGGACTGGGGGGGTCTCGGGTGCCATGGGCGGCAGCGGGCACTTGTCAGCACGCTGGGGCTGCGGCACCACCAGCCCGGGGTAGTGCAGGAAGGCGCGGGGGCTGAGGTGGTAGTTGTAGACGCTTTGGGTGTGGGCCTGCAGGTACCGTTTCATGTCCTCAGGGCTGAAGGAGAAGTGGGAGCCTCCCCCCGAGCCGCTGGGGCCCCCGCCACCACTGGGGTACATAGGGCTCAGTGTGGGTGAGGGAGTGTAGGCCAGGTGCGTGGGTGTCATGGGCAGAGCCGGTGAGAGCTGAGGGGGCAGCAGGGAGCCAGGCCCGGCTAGAGGCGACACAGGGAAAGGGCTGAGCGGCTCAGGGCCACCCCGGGGCCGGGGGTAGACACGGAAGACACCAGGGTCATGGGGAAGGCGGGCCAGCGGGGGCCCGCGGAAGGCACCCAGCTCCGGGGGGCCAGGCGGTCGGGCCCGGGGGTCCTCTCCCAGTGGCTCTTCCAGCTCTGACGTGCCATCGCTACAGTCACTGACAGAGCCTCGGCCCAGGCGTCGGGCCACCACAGCCGAGAAGAGGGAGGATGAGGACGAAGAGCAGGCCGGTGGTGAGCGGGGGTCCTCGGTGGGAGACAGCACCTCGGAGGGCGTTGAGGGAGGGAAGCGGAAGTGACTGCCGCCTGTCGGCACTGGCGGGGCGCTCTGGGGCACCGCACCCCCTGGCGGGAGAGGGGAGACACGATGTCAAGGCCCCCAGCCTCGCCTGGACTTTCAGACAGACCCTGCCGTCCCTCTGAGGCCATGCTTACCAGCCCTTGTACTCACCAGCCAACCCCACATCGATGAAAGGGTAATTAACCAGCACCAGTTTGTTGAAGTTGAACTTGTAGGTGAACCGTTTCCCCTTAGTCTTATGCAGAATACGTTTGTTATAATAATAGCTGTGGATGTAGAAACACCATCAGACGGTCAGTCACACGGGACCCAAGTCCAGACCCCGAACCTTGACACGTGTGAGTGCTGCTCGCAAAGGGTGACCGAGAAACACGGGCCACCCGAGAGAAATCAAGGTCCAGAGGGTGGAGACCAGCTCTCCCCTCAGTTCTGGGGCCAGACTAGAGGCCACGTCCCTGGTTGTATTCTCTTCTCAGGACACCTCGGTGTGACAAATGGCCTCAGAGAGGGGCTGGGACTTGCCCAAGGTCACGCAGCTGTGATTTGGACCCAGAGGGCAAACCCAAAGCCTATTCCCGTGGGCCAGGGGCTCCCAACCAGTGGGGGGCTGTCCACATCTGCCCAGGGACCTCTGCCCTCCTCACCGCAGGGCCCGGCTCAGCTTGTCATAATTCATCTGGGGCTTGCACTTGCGGACACCCCAGAGCCGAGCCACCTCGTCGGGGTCCTTGATGACGAATTCCCCGTAGTCCCCCTGCCAGGCGATGACACCCTGGTACTCCTCCTTCCGCAGCAGCTCCAGGATAAAGTGCCACAGCTGGATCTGCCTCGAGCCGGGGGACGACTCCGGCTTGTAGGCCCAATCCGGGAAGGCAAACCCTGGGGACAGGAGGCAGGGGTGCGGCCCCGGGTCAGGGTGCCAAGTCTGGGGCCCTGGGGCCCATCCCAGGGTCCACCCCCTACCCCGCCCTTAACGTGGGGAAATCCGTCTCCCCCTGCCAAGCCAGGACCTGCTTAGAGGGAGACAGTGTGTGTCTGTCTGTGTGTGAGGGGGGCTAGACAGGAGCTGGGGGGAGGGGAAGCTGGAGCCTGCTCCAGCGACACCGGGAGAAACAGGAAACCGTCGGCGGCGGGTCCCGGGGCCAGTGCCAGGGGGCCAGGCACCAAGCCAGGCCGGCGGGCAAGGCTGCCAGTGGGGGAGGGGCAGGAAGGGGCACACGTGGCCAGACGGGTTGGGGCGAGCCCCCCCCAGCCCACCCGCACTCCCGTTCAGGGTCAGTCACTACCACGCCGGCCCCCCGCCCCCGCCACACGACCGTCTCTGTTCCCCTCCTAGGAAGGTACACTGTCTCCCTCCCAAGACCTACTGGAGCCCTTACTCCCACCCTAGGCCCCGAAAGGAGGATTTTTCTTTTTTTCTTAAAAGGACCAGGAGGGGTGGGGTGGCTGCTTGACGATGAGGTCAGCGCTTGCACACACAGAGGCTTCTGTCTTCCCTGGAGAGTGAAACCCAGACTGTCTGAGAGAGCGCCCCCCGCCCCCCCATCAAGCCCTGGACCCTCTGTGCTGCACTGCCCTACCCAGACCCGGGCGCACGGACCCAACCTGGCTGGAGGGCCTCAAGACTGAACAGTCACCGCTAGCTGTAGCCTGCTCCCCCTTCTGCCTTCTCATCCTCAGCTTCTTCCCTGCCCACCTACCTACCCGCCCCCAGCATTAACCTTGGGTAGAGGTTGGTGGTGGGCTGGCTGGTCCCTAGAGGTGATGGGCAGCCTGGGGGGGAGAGTTGGGGGGGCTGCGGTTGTTGTCATTTCCCAAACCCCGGGGTAATCAGGGGTCATCAATAATTCAGCACTAGGCAGCCGGTAATGGAGGGGCGGGAGGAGGGAAAGGGAGGAAGAGAAGCTGGGAGGCAAGACAGAAGCCCTGGTGCCACTAGAGGGAGAAGGCCAAGGTGGACAGCTAAGGATGGGCGGGGTCCCAAGTCCCAATCAGGCTGCAAGGGTCAGCCTCCCTCCCCTGGCCCTGGCTCACACCACAGCTCAAGCAGGTACCAACCAGGCCTGGGGCAACATGGAACCTCCCCCAAAGACTCCACCCAAGTCTGGAATCCAACAGGGGATCCTTCCCCATGGGGACACAGGGGATCAGCAGTTCCTATTCCCACAGGGGCCACTCCCTCTAAATCAGAGCCGACTCTAACCTCTACTGGGACCCAGCTCCCTGACCCCTGGCCTTAGGTAGACTGGGATGGCCAGCATTCCCCACCTGGTCCCTGCCTCATTCAGAAATTCCAGCCTCAAACCAGCCCCTCAGGGCTCCAGGGATATGACCATATGACCTCCAGCTGGTCACAGACCCAGGGTACTGTATGTACCAGCAGCCCCTGCTCCATTCAGAAGTGACAGCCCCTGACAACACCTTCCATGGACCCCAGCATCCACAGCCCCATCCCTCTCTTGGGAATCCAGGTGTTCACCTCTTTACGCTCACCCTGCTAGAGAACCCAGGTCCGAGGGTCTTGTTCAGGGCCCAGAGATCATTGGGAACCCAAGAGTCCGCCCTCTCCACGTACCCTCCAACCTCCTCCAAACTCCTGTCTCCCTTCAGGGCACCAAGCTTCGCGCTCCCCCCCACCTAAACCCCAATCTGGCTCTCCGACTCGGGGTGGGGGCCGAAGCCCCTGAGACATCAGTCTAGAGCTGGGGTGTGTACTGATTTCCACCCTCCCCCCAAAATTAAAGCCACCCTTCCCAGCCCACCCGCCCCAGCCTCCTTGTCCCGGTAACCAGGCAACGTGTGTGCAGCGACAGTCCTGGGAGCGGGGGAGCAGGAGGCTAAAAATAAACTTTGCAGAAGAGAAGGAGTGAGAGAGACTACATGCAACACAAAGGGAAGGGAGGTGGGGGGCTCTGGAAAGGCCTCAAGCTGCATTCCGGGGACTGACCCAGGCCCCCTAGTTAAGCCCCCTCCCTGAACAAACCCCCTCCCGGGCCAGAACCCTGGCTCCCACTCGTGGCAAGAGCCCTCCCTATTCCCAGGCCCACCCCAAAGCCAGCTTTCCTCATCGGACATGGCATACATGAGGGCCTGTTCCCAGCTTTGGGGGGAGAAGGAAGATGAGGGGTGACGTCAGGGTGTCTCAATGGGGCTCTGTTCCCCAGGCTTTGGAGCCAGGAGCCAGGCACGGGCAAGGGGAGCATGTGTGAGTGTGTGTTGTGTATGGGTCCACGTGCTTAAAACAGGGAACCACCCGGCCCGCACCAAGAAAGCTTGGGGGTGCAGGACCTCTGGAGCATGGGAGGACAGCGAGGCAGAGACAGAGCAGCTGACACTGAGAGAAGAGCTGAGGACATTGCCAGACAGGGTGGAGAAGAGGCAGCAGACAGGAAGGGCTGGGATGGCGGGGTCCCAGAAGGCACACCTGGGTCCCACGGAGGCGGGGTAGGGAATCTCCCAGACAGACTGTGGAAACCTGGGAGCGGGGTCTGCAGAATTCTTGGGCGCCCCTCAAATTCACATAACTGCCCAAACTTTTTTTAAAAGGACTCTGGGGTCGGAAGGGAGGGGTAGTGGTAGAGGAAGAACACGCCGGCCTCCTGGGGGGCCCCGCCACCTCCCCCAGTCCAGGCAGCCTTCGGTGGCGCCAGAGCCGGGAAGAAAACAGGAAGTGGGAAACAGCCGCGGCAGAGGAGAGAGGGGCCGGGATGGAGGATCGGATGGAGGGGCGCGCAGCGGCCAGCCAGGAGGCAGATGGACCCATGGACCGACTGGGAGACCAGTACAGGCCCCCGCCCCTTCCCCCAGCCAGAGAACCCACACGGCGCGGCCCCAAGACTGGGTTGGGGGAGCTGCCCAGCCGGTCCCACCAGGCGAAGGCCCGTAGCAGGGAGGGAAGACGAGGCGGGGTTGTCTGGGTGCCTCGGCCCCCTCCTCCGGCGAGGGGAGGCTCCTGCTGCCCCCAAGGCCCAGCGGCCCTGGAGCCTTTGGGAGCCAGAGAGTATGTGGGACGCACGTGACTGACCCTACAGCACTCCGAACCCCTACCCCACGCCCAGCCCCCTCCTCGGTCCCAATCCCCAGGCGCCGGAGCCCGGCTCGGAGCCCTTTAAGAGCCGCCCCCACCCGCCGAGCGACGGGGGGGCGGGGTGGGTGGGCCGGTCGGGGCACACACCCTCACACAGGAGCCCTAGCCGCGGCCGCCGCCGGGGGAAGGAAACAAGTTTGAACAGCGGCGCCTGGCCCCCTTCCCCCTCCCCCGTCCCCGCCCCGGGCCGGATTCCGACGGGGTAGACGGGCAGGGGGCGGCTGGGACCCTCCCCCAGCGCGCTCGGGCGCAAAGTCCAGCCAGCGAGAGCCCGGGGGCGGCGGGGGAGGGGAAGGGGGAAAGTCCGGGGGGGGGGGTTAATCCTGCTGCCCCCCGCCCGCCGACCGGGGGGGGAGGGGAACCTTGGCCCCTTAAGGAGGAGCAAGTTGGCGGGGAAGAGGGGGGCGGAAGGAAAAGACGGCCGGTTGAAAGAGAAGAGCTGGATGAGGGAGGGGGTCGAGGGGGGGAGCCTCCGCGTCCACCCCCACCTTCCCCACCCTCCCCAACCCCGGGTCCCCGGAGGCGAGGGAGGAGGGTTCCCAGGTCTCTCCCGAGCGACCTTAAAGCCGCGCGTTCTAAGGTCGGAAACAAAAAGTTCCTTTTTCGAACGTTCGGGCTGCGCTTTGGAACTTTGCGACTCGGCGCGGGCGGGGGAGAGAGAAGCCGGCGGAGACGGGCGGGGGAGGGGCGGTGCAGCCCGGTCCCCGAGTCCCGGGCTCCCCACTCACGCCCTCCTCCTAGAGGCCATCCTGTATCCCCCTCTAAGCCGGTGCGGGGCACGCATCGCGGTGAAGGTCACGGGCCGGACCGCGCAGCGCGGAACCTGGGATAGCGGGCCCTGTGGACAGCCCCCCCGCACACACACACCCCACACACGTCCCGGCCCCCAGAGTGCAACGTGACAGAGCGGCGGGGAGGAACCCAGCCACCCCCGTGATCCCGGGAGTGAGGGAGAGCCGAGCTTTCGGGGTCCAAGCAAGGAGAGAACCAGGACTCGCAGCACCCATACCACTGCGCCCACAGCCAGGAATTGGGGGTCCGGTGCACACCCCCGCTCGCGCCGCAAGAAGCAACAGGTCTGGAGTGCTTGGGGGTCCCCCGGAACTGGGGATCACTCGGGCTCCCCCAGAACCCTTCAGCCCCCCCAAAGTTTCTCCGCCTGGTTTCCCGGGGCAACAAGTCTCCCCCACACGTGCTGCCCCCGCCCCCACCTGTGTCCGCCGGGGTCTTCATGCTGGGGGGCCCGGGGCGAGGCGCCCCGACTCCGGGCCGCAGCTCCCGGCGCCCGCGCTGCCCCGTCCCGTCCCGAGCCCGTCGGGCCGCCCTCGCCGATTCACCCGGCCTCGCCTCTCAGAGCCTCTCCCCTCCCCGCCGCCGCCTCCCGGGTTAATATCGCACTCCGGGGCCGGGACGCCCACGCCCCCCGGCCGGCGACGTCACCGCCGCGTCGCCATGGAGACACTGCGCCCGCCCCCTCCCCGCGCACTCACACACACGCACGCGCGCGCACGCACACACACACACATACACACACACACACACACACACACACACGTCGGCGCGCAGCCACTGAGGACCGGCCGGCTCTAGGCTTAAAGGGGCCGCGCGACGGGGGAGGAGGGAAGGAGGGGGTTGGGGTGGGATGGGGTCCGGGGGGTCATGACCCTTCTCTAAGGCTCCAAGTCTGAAGATAACTTAAGTCCTCAGGACTCGCGACCTGCCGCCCCTCCTCCTCCTCTCCTGCCCACTGCGGGGTCTAGATTTTCTTTGGAAGCCTGTAAGAGGGGTTGGGAGGTACCTTCTGATGAGTGTCAGAAACTTTTGTGAGGAGGAGTATGGACCTTTTGGGAGGAGGCAGAATTTTCTCTGCAGGGGGGCCGGGTCAGGACCTTGGAGGATGATCCAGACCACAGCATTTCCCAGGCTGGGCTCACCGTGTCCCCCCACCAACAATCCTGAGCCTGAATGGGGGCAGCTGTCCAGGGGTGGGGTGGAATGGGTGGGAAGCATTTCCCAGCATCGGAAATAGGGAGGCGGCTGTGCCCTCCATTCCTCCAGGGATGGGGTCTTGGCCTTCCAGATAGCCCCAGTCCCAACTGGGGAGGAAGTGACCAGAGAGAATGCACGCGGGAGCCCGCCCCCCCATCCCCAGACTGCAGCTGTCCTGGGGACACGGCTGGCGCCGGAGGTACCCCCACCTCCACCTCCAGGGCAGGGGGTTCCGGGGATGGGGTCAGGATGCGAGGGGGTGAGCAAAGTCGGAACAAATGTGCTCCTAAGGGGCACTGGGGGGTCGCCAGGAGAGAGGAAGGCAGGGCTTAAGGATGAAGGCCAGCGCGTAGGGCAGTGTTAAGTCTTCTCTGCAGCTGGGAGGAATGGATGAAGCCTGAGGCTTTGGGAAACAGGAAATCAGCAATGATCCGATGGCCAACAGTAGAGGGCAAATCGAAGCTATAGTCACAGGCTGATCCTGGAAACAGAGTCTCAGAAAAGACTCTGAGGTACCAAAGGAAACGAAGCGGGGAGGGCGGGGGGAGATGCTCAGAGAGAGTGAAATCAAGAAGACAGAGACGAACAGGCCACAGAGAGGGAAGGCCTGAAGGGTCAGGCTCTGGGTGCTTAGGGCTTCAAGCCCAGCCTCTGTTGCTGGGTTCCTAGCAGCGTTAGAGCAGATCCTCACCAGTGCCTCAGAAGTCTCAGGCCTCTTCCTCAGGGAGACCAAGGCCTCCCGGGAAGCATCACCCCCCTGGGGAATTAATGTAACCTTGCCTACGGACAGTGCAGCTCCCCCACAGTTATTGTAACCCTCAGGGAGCAGTGTGGTCCACCAATGATAATCATCATCATTGTTATTATAACAGCTCCCTCCCGAATTGCTAAAGCTCAAGATGTGCCAGGCACTGGGCCAAGCATCGTCGGGACATCTTCTCATTCAATCCTCACAAAAACCCAAAGAAGGGAATTACTATTGTTTGCCCCATTTACAGATTAAGAAAATGAGGCTCAGGAAGTGTTGGAGCCAGGATTCAAACCCAACCTATCCAATTCAAAATCACCACCATTAACCACTATATTTTACTACCTCTTTTACTGCCCCCCCCCTCAGAAAAAGAGGATGCAAAGTTTAAAAGATAATAGGTCTATAACAGCCTCGGTGACCTCCATACTCCCACCAGCAAGACAAGAGACTGGGGTGGCAACCCAAACTCTGCTATTTCCTGTATGCCACATAGAGCAAGTGAATTTATCTCTTTGAGCCTCAGCTTCCTCATCTGTAAAGATGGAGATATTAATAGGCCCTACATGATTAGGTTGTTGTGAGAAATCAGAGATTTGAGGTAAGTACACAATAAATACTGCCAATAATTATTAGCAGTTACCTCTGTTGGTGAGGTAAGCACCCCTCACCCTACAGACTCCAACTGTTGGCAATAAACACAGCATTGATAGTGAAATTTCCTGTTAATGGCATAATCCTACCCTGACCCAGCTGGATAACTCAATCCCACAGTTTCTGTGAAACACAATCATAGATGGTGGGTATGCCTCATGGGAGACTCTCAGCCATCCATAGAGAATGGGAGTGCCTGGTGAAAATGGCGTGTCCACAGATATGATAACCCCTCAGGGGTCTGTGTGACTCCACCATACAAGTGTGGACTGTCTTGGATACTTCAGTTGTCTTGTGAACACTGAAAACCACCCCCAGGGATGGTGAACCCCACCGTTCCTATGTGAAACACCTAGATGTTGTGAACTTGTGATGGAAACTATGCATCACCACTGGTCATTCCTTGAAGATATACCATCCAACCAAGGCCATGTGAACTCCAATGAGCAAGGATCACCCTCCCCCCTTTCCTCAGTTCACTATGGAAAGCCTCCACAAATGCCCCTGGGGCTGGTAAAAAGCACAGCCTCTCACAGACCTAGGATGTGCCTGGGATGAATAGTGTAACACTCCATGGAGAAAACAAGTCTGTCTGCACAGTAAGGACACCCCAACTCCCATGGACCTAGTAGTTCTTGTTCCAGTTTACTGTCCTGACACAGATAACTTTTATCCTATTGTTGTCAGGCAAAGGCATGGACAGAACCTATCCCCACAGAAGTCACAACTCTTCACAGACTTCACACCTAGAAAGGAAACTGTGTGGACGATAAAAATCATAACTGCAACCCACCCATTACCCATATAAGCAATAATGAACCACTACTACTCTATTGTCATTCCCTTAGAAATAGTAGGACCCACCCACACTGTTTAGAGAGCAGAGCTACCTAAACAGTGTAAGCATTGCCAAACAGAAAATGTAACCCCTTTATAGTATCACCCTTCCTCATCTCCCTGACTTGAAAAGCTGAAGGGTCCCAGAGCTCAGTCCCAGGTCCTCTTCTCTTCTCCATCTACACCCATTCCTTTGACAATCTCCACCAGGACCACGGTTTCATATACCATCGCTATGCCGATTACACCCAAATTTCTATCTCCATCTCAGGACTCTACCCTGAGCTCCAATCTCACGTGTTGAACTGCCTTATCATTGTTTCCATTTGGATTTCTCGAGTTTTCCAAGTCATAATGGTCTTCTGGATCTCCCCCAAACTGTCCCCCCACCTCCAGTCTTCCCCACCTCAGGAAAATGCAACTCCATTTTGCTGCTTGCTCAGGCTGAATAGCTTGGAATCATCCTTAATTCCTTTCTCTCATCCTACATCCAATCTGAAGGGAACTCCCATCGGCTAGCTCTTCCTTCAGCTGTTTCAGAATCAGCCACCCTCCCCTGCCACCACCATCCTGGTCTAGGGTCTCCTCACTGGTCTCCCTGCTGCCACTGGTCCCTATAGTTTGTGCTCTATCAGCAGCCAGACTGGTTTTAGTCAACTACATGACATCCCTTTGCTGCCCCAAACCCTCCAGTAGGCCCTCTGCTCGCTGGGAGTAAAAGCCAGCTCCTTGCTTTTACAGCTCCTTGCCTGCAAGGCCCTTCCTTCCTGACCTCACTTCCCACCTTTCCCCTTCATTTCTTTTCCAAATACGCTCCAGCCTCTTTGCTGTTTCTAGAATATGCCAGGCATATTCCTCCCTTGGGGATTTTGCCCCATGCTATTCCATCTGCCTTGAAGACTTTTCCCCCAGAGGTCTGCGTAGCTCTGTCCCTCATCCCTTTCAGGTTTTTACTTAAAAATCACCTTCCCAGGAATTCCCTAGTGGTCCAGTGGTTAGGACTCCGTGCTTTCACTGCTGAGGACACGTTGGGGAACTGTGATCCTGCAAGCCACGCAGTGTGTGGCCAAAAATTAAAAAATAAACAAACCTCCTTCCCAATACGACTATGTCTGACTACTATATATACATATACATATACATATATATATATATATATTTTTTTTTTTTTGCCACACCATGTGGCATGTGGGAATCTCAGTTCCCTGACAAGGGATCAAACCCCTGCCCCCTGCAGTGGAAACGTGGAGTCTCAACCACTGGACCACCATGGAAGTCCCTGACCACTATATTTTAAATTGGAGCCCCCTTCCTAGATCCCTGTGTCCCTTCTATGCACTATTTTTCTCCATAGCACTTAGCATCATCTGACATATATTTCCATAATGTATTTGCTTGTCATTTGAATCCCTCCTCCACAATATCAGCTCTAAGAGGGCACGGATTTGTGTCTGTTTTGTTGCCTGTAGTATCCCCAGAGCATGGCAATCAATAATGAATGGATAAGCTCATCTTTGGACAGTGAACTCCCTTATGCCCAATGTAATACCAATAAAATGTAGCTCCATACACACAGAGAAACCCTCCTGGACAGTCGATTCCAGTGCAACCCCTTAAAGAGTATGAATCCCGATGTGAATCTCATAAACAGGGAAACCTCCATACAAGGTGAACTTGTCCTACTCAATGTCAGTTCCACAAAGGCAGGGACTTGATCCGTATTCTTCACATTCTTCATTGCTTTATCACCAGTGCCTAGACCAGGGTCTGTCATAGAGTAGGCTGGTGATATGTATTTGCTGAAGATACAGCTGGTATAACCCCACAACGAGATCCCATAGAGACAGTGTCCATACTGATGTAAACCCCATATACAGTGTGACTCTCACATGGACAGTGTAAACCCCCAATAGACAGTGTAATGCTTAAAAACAGTGTGAACCCAAATATAGGCAGCATGACCCTCATAAACCTTGTCCAGATAGGCTAGCTCTCATAAATGATCTGGGCCTCATCCAAAAGTACTTCATAAACCGTGTGGACCCATATAACAGGGCAACCCACATAAACGGTGTAAACCCCACATAGGCAGTGTAACCCTCAAAAACAGTGTGAGCCTCATATAGATGGTGAGAAAGCAAATGAACAACGTGCACACCCCCCCATACAAATGGCTTGTCCCCTCCTTTTTTTTTTTTTTTTTTTTTGCGGTACGCAGGCCTCTCACTGCTGTGGTCTCTCCCGTTGCAGAGCACAGGCTCCGGACGCGCAGGCTCAGCGGCCATGGCTCACGGGCCCAGCCGCTCCGCGGCATGTGGGATCTTCCCGGACCGGGACACGAACCAGTGCCCCCTGCATCGGCAGGCGGACTCTCAACCACTGCACCACCAGGGAAGCCCGCCCCCCTCCTTTTTTTAAAATAAATTTTTAAATTTTTGGTTGCATTGGGTCTTCGTTGCTGCACGCAGTCTTTCTCTAGTCATGGCAAGCAGGGGCTACTCTTCGTTTCTGTAGCCACTCTTCATTGCGGTGGCTTCTCTTGTTGCGGAGCACGGGCTCTAGGCACGCAGGCTTCAGTAGTTGTGGCTCGCGGGCTCAGTAGTTGTGGCTCACGGGCTCTAGAGCACAGGCTCAGTAGTTGGTGGTGCACGGGCTTATTTGCTCCGCAGCATGTGGGATCTTCCCAGACCAGGGCTCTGTGTCTCCTGCATTGGCAGGCGGATTCTTAACCACTGCACCACCAGGGAAGCCCTTGTCCCCTCCTTAGTGTGCGCTACCACAGAGGCGGCATAAGTTGTTTAACGTTGTGTTGTGTGAATTCCTCTAGCAGTAGGGTCAATTCCCACAACCGGGGAAACCTCGCATGCATACTGTAGTACATATAAACAGGATTACCTCAGTAAACAGTGCGAGCCTTCATGGGAATAATGTAGCCCCATAGTCAGCATGACCTCATGCAGGACATTGTGCCCCCGCGTGGACAGTGCCACATGCCTGGGTGGACCACTCTGTGAATAGTGTAGACTCAACCAATGGGTGTAATAAACCCCAATGTCACTGTCAGTTTTATTAAGTCATAGATAATGTAGCCCTCTCCCGTAGACAGGAAGAAATTCCCTGTTCCAGTTAAACCCTCTGGGCTCAAACAGAGGTGGCCAAATAACACACCTGGCAAATAAGATGTAAGAAGTACGGATTGAGTGGGGCTTCCACAGAAGCTTCCAAAAGGTAAAAGATTCAAAGTGTCAAACCCTTATATCCCATATCGCTGCTTGGAACTTGGAGTGGGTGGCAAGAGCTCCAGCAGCCACTGAGGCAGAGGAGCTAAGTATGACTGAAAAGACCGGAAGGTGGGTCAATCTCTTCAGAGGTAAGAGAAAAATACATCTCTATTTGATTTAAGCCACTGTTGTTTGGATTTCTGTTACTTTTGTCTGAAGTGGAATCTAACTGATAATAGTTATAAAAAAATTCGCTAAAGTTGAAAGACTGTTAACATTAAAAAAAAAAAAAACAACCCTCTGGGCTTTTGTAATTTTCATACAATTATACTAATCCCCCCCAACCCGGAAAGTCTTAACTCTCCAATAAAAAGTTACCCAACTCCCCTTCAACACACACACGTTAATTAGGATAGTATGACTCCCTGAAGGGTGGTGTAACCCATCATCGACACTAGGCCCCAAATAAAGGCCAAGAAATGGTGACTTCTTGAATGGCAGGGATTTCCCAGAGTCCAGTGCAGGATAGGGCATATAAAAATCACCGCTCCCATTTATTGAGCACTTACCATACGCAAGGCCCTAGATTCAGCATCTCATTTCATCCTCACCTCAACTTTATGAGATAGATATTCTAATGATCCCCATTTTTCAGATGAGGAGAGAGAGAATGAGAGAGGGTACAGGCCCAAGGCTACACAGCTAAAAACTGTTACGCTGGGACATCAAGCAGTAGACCATAATGCTTCCTGATGGATTGATAAATGCCCCACAGATATGCTGAACCCTGGAATCCTTTCAAAAAGCACCACCACCAGCACCACTACAACACATACAAACTATACGGACAGGTTACCAGTAAGGTTGTGACAGCATAGACTCTTCAGGCAGTGATAAGCTCCTTCTGAATAATAATAATTACAGCAATAGTTAACATTTTTGAGGATTTACCCTGCTAGAGACACAGACCTAAATGCTTTGCACATCTTAACTCATTACATCTTCATAACAACCCTATTCCATAGGATTAAAAACAAAATTATCCATTACAGATGTAGAAATTGAGGCATAGAGGGATTAAGTGATTTGCCCAAGGCCACACAACTGGGAAGAAGCCCAGCTCAGTTTGACCCTGAGCAACCTGGCTAAGCCTGTGTTATTCTTCTTCCTGCAACATCACCCCCACTCCACATGAAAGTTTAATTTCAATGAACTGTGTAAGTCAACTACATTTTATGTAATTGTTCCAGGGACAGGTGAAATAGGCCTTGGACTGTGTGGACTCTCACAGATGGGTCTCCTTTATGCATGGTGTAACTCGAATAAGCAGTGGGGGTTCCTCTGTGGACATTAAAAACACACCACAGCCAGAGACAATCCTGAACAGACAGTAGAGACCCTCTTTTACCGCCTGTACTTCCTAGGCAGAGTGAATTCCTTCATGGAGAGTACACATCTCCCCATTGAGTCTAATTCGCCCTCACACCTGACGTGAACTGACTGTGGACCATGAAACACCATCCCAATCAATGGCAATCCTCCCCCCCTCCCACCAACACAATGTAAGTTGTCACGGGCAATGTGAACTTTCACGCAGTATGAGCCTCCCCATGGCCAGTATAATTAATCTCTTTCATATCTGTGACAATGTTAACATGGACAGTGAACATGTCCACGCATGGGGAACTTTCTGTGGCTGCTGTGAACCCCTTGTGGGACAGCACGAACCATTCTTCAAGGGTCTACCTAAGTAGGTTGTGGGAACTCTCTGACGAACATAAACTTTGCTCACACCCAACCCCTACCCAATGGGCACAGTGTAAACAGCCCTGTAAAATTTCCCTCAACTCAGGGCCCACTCAACGTGGAAGTGCAAACTCTCTTTTAGAATGATATTAAAATAGTAGCTATACTATGACAGTATAAGATAGTATGTCATAACATAATAGCATAAGTAACAGTGTAAGATTCCTCTCCAGTGTGAACTTGTAGACAGTGAAATTTCCTGCAAACCTTTTGTGGACAGTGCATAATGTGAATCTCATGGATAACGTGAATCTCCTTCATACTCAGTGAATCCCACTGGACAACTGATACTTCCCTCTAGCCCAGAGTGAACTGGCCACGTCACAGTATACTCTCTCACCGGTAGTGCGAATGTTACAGGCATTAAGAACTTGCAATAGGCTGGCGGCAGGCATTTTCCTCACACCTGGTGTGAATCCCCTGTGGATGCTGCGAACCCATCAGACGCAGTAGGTGACTACAGCCCATTACCGGCTAGCCAGGGCAAATGCAATGTGCAGAGTACGGATGGATGCACTGCCAACAGGTTCACAGCTGGTGTGAACCCCGTATCTGGGCAGGAGGAATCTACTACTGACAGGACATATTCCTCTCCTCCCAACCCCCAGTGTGATCACCCCACCTTAAAAAAAAAGAAAAAAATCTTGCTCCCGCCAGGTGTGAACACCTACAAAGCGTAGCTCCTCACGGAATGCAGTGTGATGCCCCATGAAGCACTGTGCTTCCCCACCTCGTGCCTCCCCCCACCCCATGTCTAGGGGGGCTGTCAGAAAACTGCGCCGCCCTAAATGTCAAAGTCTTGGAGGAGGTGGCCTGTCCCCAAGGCCACCAAGCCCCAGGCCACGCGCGTAGACTACTCTGCAGCGCGCGCCACCCATCCAGTGCTCGTTCTCTCCCCTCCCGGTGGCAACAGGGCTTTCCGCGGGGCCGCGCCAGACTTTCCGAGACTGTTGATTGGTTGTAGTCCCTGCCACCCGGCAGCCAATCAAGCGGGGGAAAGGTGACATCACTTATTCTCCTCCCCTCCCCCCCAACTTCCCTACTCCCGGCTACCGGCAGCAACAACCACGTGGGGGAGGGGTAAGAGAGTAGAACCCGGTGAGGTCATTGCGCCGCCCCGGCCGCTGCTGATTGGCTGCGGGCCTCCCGGGTGGCGGTTGGCTGCTCCTCGCACCTCCCCCTTGTGCCGCTACCGCCGCCACTGAGAGGAGCCAGCAGCGACGCCAGAGCCGGGAATCCGGGTGAGTCGGGGCCCTGGGTCTAAGATGCTCCTGGCGCCCAGTGAGACTCACGAGGAACTGCCCTTTCGACTTTTTCTCCTAGCACGGGTTCTTCGGAGCTCCAGGCACTCTGTCACATGGGAGTTGTAGTCTGCCGTGTACTGCCGACTATGGGCCGGAGACGTAAGAAGACTACCATTCCCAGCAGGAATTGCGACTAGCCGGTCAACAAACGCTGAGGCCACGCCTTCTGAGCTTGCTCATTGGAGAGCCTGTCCCTTAGCTCCTCCTTCTTGCAGTTCATTGGTTACTGTCCCTCGCAGAGGCTGGGTTCCGGCCTAGAGTGCAAGACGACAGGGTACTGTATTCGTCATTCTGCACTAAAACGGTCTGCGATTGGTCAATGCTGGTGTCCATTACTTATTGTAAGGCAGGACCCTAGGCTGATCAGGCGGTCGTAGGCTCAGGTTGGTGTCGGTCCCAGAGGGAGGCCGATCTTGGACTTTGGCCCCTCCCCCTAGCGCTGCCGGGTGGGCGCGATTGGTTGTGGCAAGCGTCGCTCGTCGTTGAGAGGCGGAGCCGACTAGGCTCCGAAAACCTATTGGTTTAGGATGGCGCCGGTCAGCGGGGTTGTGGCCGCTGATTGGCTGGCTGCTCCAGCTGTTGCAGGTCCATTCACCATTTTGTGTGTTGGAGTAAAAAAAAAGGGAGAAACGAGAGGGAGAGCCGGAGGGGGGCGGGGAGGGACCGGACCGGACCGGACCGAGCCGGGGCCACGGCCCCCCGCCCCGTAACCCCGCTGAGCCCGAGGTGAGGGGCGGGGCCAGGGTTGACACGGGCAGGGGGGATTTGGGGTGCTGGGGGCCGAGAGGGGACAGGTGGCAGGGACGGGGAGGGGGTACAGGGGAAAAGGGGTGAGCGGGGTGGTGGGAAGCGGGGACAGAGTGGAGGAAGTGGTGGGGAGGAGGAGTGACAGAAAAAGGGTGACAAGGAGGGGGTGGTGGGCAGAGAATGGGTAACAGGAATGGAGGGGTGACAGGACTAGATCAGGGTGACAGGGAGAGGGAGGGGACAGAGTTGGAGGGGGTGACAAGGAGAGGTGATGGGGAGAGAAGGTGACAGGTCCAGAGATGGCTGACATGAGAGTGACTGGGAGGAGGAGGTGACAGAGATAGATGAGGGTGACAAGGAGGGGGTGACTGAGGAGGGGGCCTAGGGCCTGTGAAGAGAGAGCTAGTGATAGAGATGGTGACAGGATGGGAGAGAGAGTGGCAGAGAAGCTGGTGCCAGGAGGCCTGTTGGGAACAGAGGACATGAGACCCTGAAAAGCCTGGGCCAGCCTGGGCTTCAGGAGTTACTGCTCAGATCCTGAGGGAGATGAGGGCCCACAGGGCCTTGGGTGGGAGTTATCCAAAGAGGTGTGGACAGGAAGAGAGTAGGCCCCAGGGGAAAGAAAGAGGCTTGGCTTCTGGTGTGAAGAGGCTGGGCCAGGCAGCAGGGTCCAGGGGTGCCAGGCAGTGTAGTTGTAGGCCCTGGGTGGGGTATGCCCAGGATGGTGGCCCAGCAGGTCAGTGGGGAGAAGATGGTGGCGGCTGCCCAGCTCCCGGGTACTTGGGTGACTGCCCCAGTGTGAGAAGCCCCGGGCCCTCCAGCCTCTGCCTATGGCTGGATTGACCCAGAGAAGGGGCATCCTGGGACTGCAGGATCCTAAGGAGCAGCAGGCCCCAAGTGGGAGAGGTCACTCTCCCGTGAGGTCAGCGGTACCATGGGAGCCTGAAGACGGCGTCGGGGTGCCTCTGATTGTGTTTGGCTCATGGTCCTGGATCCCCCAACCCTCCCAGAGGCCCATTTTTGTCCTCTCAGGTTCTCTTAGTCACTTCAGAGTAAAGTTTTTTCCCTTCTCTTAGGGCAGCTTGAAAGGGGGCGGGCAGTAATGACTGTTCAGGAAGTGGGTGAGGTTGGCCCGCTGGGCTTGTCCTGCTTTCTTTGACCTTCTCCCACTTACCCCACCTGGAGTCCGAGGGCATATTTGGGGGCCAGGGGGGCCCAGTCGGCTCAGCCACCCTGTCAGAGCCAGCCCAGTCAGGGCGGGGATGCAGGCAGACCAGAATGGGGGTGGCTGGGCTTTTGGGTATCATGCTGGGTGCTGTGGGGGGAGGGGCAGGCTCCCATCCAGTGGGACAGTGAAACCCTGCGGTGTAGCTCTGTGTCCCACTGTGTGATGACGTGTGTGTGCCGTGTGTGTGTGTGTGCGCGTGCGTGTGCGTGTGTGCTTATGCACGGCCCTGTCATAGCACTGGGTATGAGCTATTGCCCCAGACGTGCCCCTGCCTGTTCCCTGCCAGGATCTGGGGCGATGGCTATACCTGGCAGGCCTGGGGTGCAGAGCAGAGTGGGCAGCTGTCCCTTGGGACTCTTAGCTGCCCACTCCTTCCCACAATGCCTGGCCATGCCAGGCTGCCCGGGCAGGGGTGGGGGGTGGTAGAGAGAGGCTCACATCACAGCCCAGTCATCTCCCTTTCTGTGACTGTGTGCCTGTGCGTGTGTGTGTGTGTGAGTGTGTGTGTTCTCTGGACAGTGACAGCACAAGGATCATGTGACAGGCGGCACACTGAAATGGTTAGGAGCACAGACTGGAGCCAGATTGCCTGGGTTCAGATCTTAGCTCTGCCATTTCCTAGCTGGATGAATTTGGACAAGTTGCTTGATCTCTCCGTGCCCCAGTTTCCTCGAGTGTAAATGGGACTGATAGTAGCATCTGCCTCTTAGGACTGTTGTGAGGATGACATGGGTTAATAAAGGCACGTTTAGCCCAGGGCTCGGCTCCAAGGGAGTGCTCCATAGACGTGAACCGTTAGTGCTTCTCGCGTCCCCTTGGGGCAGTCAGAGTGTGTGCATGCACCTCCTGTCCTCTGCAGAGGAAGCAGATCATGTGAGGGTCCCCAAGGAACCAGAGTGTATAGCTCAGGGGACACGAGTGCCAGTCTGTGTCTGGGTGCTGGCCAGGGGCCTATGTGAGTTGAAGACAGCCAGGAAGGAGAGCTTGGGGACCGTGGCGCTGAGGCAGTGACCTCAGCAAGTAGGAAGTCTTGGGGGCAGTGCGTGTGGAGGTGTTCCCGAGTCGCTCCCAGTGACCCGTGTCTGGCCTCTCACCCTGCAGGTGGACGAAAGATGAAACCAATGAAGAAGGCATGCACCGGCCTCCCAGGTTCTGGCAGCGGTGGCAAGTCCCCCCCAGCCACCAGGGCCAAGGCCCTGAGGCGGCGAGGGGCCGGGGAGGGCGACAAGCCAGAGGAGGAAGACGATGAGGCTCAGCAGCAGCAGCCGGGGCCAGAAGAGGCTGAGGAGGGTGAGGAGGAGGCCGAGCGGGGCACGGGGGCTGAAGGGCTGCCCCCAGAGCTGCACCCCGATGACCCGGCTCCAGGCCCAGCCGAGGAACCCAAGGGGGAGGGGGAGGCAGGCCGCTGGGAGCCCTCACTCAGCCGAAAGACGGCCACGTTCAAGTCACGAGCGCCCAAGAAGAAGTATGTGGAGGAGCATGGCGCCGGCAGTGGCAGCAGTGGGGCGGCTGGTGCCCCTGAAGAGCGGGCACGGACCCCCGAGGAGGTGGGCACCCCGGGGGTGCCTCCGCAGCCACCCACCTCTGCCCGCTCCTCCTCCACCGACACAGCCAGCGAGCACTCGGCCGACCTGGAAGATGAGCCGGCCGAAGCTGGTGGTTTAGGCCCCTGGCCCCCTGGCAGCACCAGCGGTGGCTATGACCTGCGGCAGCTGCGGTCCCAGCGGGTGCTGGCTCGGCGTGGGGACGGTCTCTTCCTGCCGGCTGTGGTGCGCCAGGTGCGCCGAAGCCAGGACCTGGGTGTGCAGTTCCCTGGGGACCGGGCCCTGACTTTCTACGAGGGGGCACCTGGCAGTGGTGTGGATGTGGTTTTGGATGCCACGCCACCGCCGGCTGCGCTGGTGGTGGGCACGGCGGTCTGTACCTGTGTGGAGCCCGGTGTGGCTGCCTACCGTGCGGGGGTGGTGGTGGAGGTGGCTGCCAAGCCAGCTGCCTACAAGGTCCGCTTCAGCCCCGGCCCCAGCTCCCAGCCGGGCCCGGCGGCCACCCCGCCACAGCTGCCGCAGCGTGAGCCCGAGGACGCGGTGTGGGTGGCCCGCTCCAGCCTGCGCCTGCTGCGGCCCCCGTGGGAGCCCGAAGCCCTGCCGAGGAAGCCCCCGGCGGGTCCTGAGGAGGGGCAGGCCGAGCCGGGGGCCGCCCTTCCCCCCTGCCCTGCTGCCCTGGACCTCAAGCAGCCCGAGGATGCCGAGGTCTCCAAGATCAGCTTTGGTGGCCACCTGGGGGCTTGCGAGGAGGGTGAGGAGAAGCACCCGCCAGCCCTGGGCACCCCGGCCCTGCTCCCGCTGCCCCCGCCCCAGCTCCTGTCACCGCCACCCAAGTCCCCAGCCTTCGCCGGCCCAGGCCGCCCTGGCGAGCAGCCCTCGCCCTGCCAGGAGGGGAGCCAGGGCGGCAGCCGCAGCAGCAGCGTGGCCTCCCTGGAGAAGGGGGCTGCACCGGCTGCCCGGGCCCGCACGCCCCTGACAGCAGCCCAGCAGAAATACAAGAAGGGCGACGTGGTCTGCACACCCAATGGAATTCGAAAGAAATTCAACGGCAAGCAGTGGCGACGGCTGTGCTCGAGAGATGGCTGCATGAAGGAGTCCCAGCGGCGGGGCTACTGCTCCCGCCACCTGTCCATGCGAACCAAGGAGATGGAGGGCCTGGCGGACAGTGGCCCAGGTGGGGCTGGGCGACCAGCTGGTGTGGCGGCCCGTGAGGGCAGCACCGAGTTCGACTGGGGTGATGAGACGTCTCGGGACAGTGAGGCCAGCAGCGTGGCAGCCCGGGGAGACTCACGCCCACGCCTGGTGGCCCCTGCTGACCTGTCACGCTTTGAGTTCGATGAGTGTGAAGCGGCTGTGATGCTGGTGTCACTGGGCAGCTCTCGCTCGGGCACACCCTCCTTCTCCCCCGTCTCTACGCAGTCACCTTTCTCGCCAGCCCCGTCACCCTCACCCTCACCACTCTTCGGCTTCCGCCCTGCCAACTTCAGCCCCATCAACGCCTCGCCAGTCATCCAACGCACTGCTGTTCGCAGTCGCCACCTGAGCGCCAGCACCCCTAAGGCAGGCGTGCTGACGCCGCCGGACCTGGGCCCTCACCCACCCCCACCTGCCCCCCGAGAGCGCCATTCCTCTGGCATCCTACCTACCTTCCAGACCAACCTGACCTTTACTGTGCCCATCAGCCCTGGGCGACGGAAGACAGAGCTGCTGCCCCACCCAGGGGCGTTGGGGGCCCCTGGTGCAGCAGGCGGAGGAGCCGCCCCAGACTTCCCCAAGAGTGACAGCTTAGACTCTGGTGTGGATTCGGTGTCCCACACACCTACACCCTCCACACCGGCTGGCTTCCGTGCTGTGTCGCCCGCCGTGCCCTTCTCCCGCTCCCGCCAGCCCTCGCCGTTGCTGCTGTTGCCCCCACCTGCCGGTCTCACCTCGGATCCTGGGCCTTCCGTGCGCAGGGTGCCTGCCGTGCAGCGGGACTCACCCGTCATCGTCCGCAACCCCGACGTGCCGCTGCCCTCCAAATTCCCTGGGGAGGTGGGCGCTGGCAGTGAGGCACGGGCCGGGGGACCTGGGCGGGGCTGCCGAGAGACTCCGGTGCCGCCTGGGATGGCCAGTGGGAAGCCTGGCCTGCCTCCACCTCTGCCGGCCCCCGTGCCCATCACTGTGCCTCCAGCTGCGCCGACGGCCGTGGCCCAGCCGATGCCCACCTTTGGCCTGGCTTCCTCGCCCTTCCAGCCGGTGGCCTTCCACCCCTCACCTGCTGCCCTGTTGCCCGTCCTGGTGCCCAGCAGCTACACCAGCCATCCTGCCCCCAAAAAGGAAGTCATCATGGGCCGGCCTGGGACAGGTAAGAGGTTCAGGTGGATGGGCTGGGCGAGGGCTCATTTTGTGCAGGGCCCCTTGCAAACTGGCTCTCAAGAGAGGTGAGCTCCCCACCTTGGGTGGGATTCAAGGGGAGGCTGGCCTCCTCTCTGCACAGATGTTCCGGTGGGAATTCACGTGTCAGGCAAGGGCATGGAGTTTTTCTTTTTTTTTTTTTTCCGGCCGCACCGTGCGGCAAGCAGGATCTTAGTTCCCCGACCAGGGATCGAACCCGTGTCCTCTGCAGTGGAAGCGCGGATTCTTAACCACTGGACTGCCAGGGAGGTCCCCGGGCGTGGACTTTGAAGGCTCAGTGCAGCGTTTCCAGAAGCCTCCTGTTGGGAATGTACTCTGAAGGGGTCCATCAGTCAGCAAACCTTTCCTGAGTGCAGGCTCAAAGCCAGGCCGCCACAGAGCTGATGGGGTAACAGAGATGATAATTATGATGACAGGTCCCACGCCTGGAGGACTGGCAGGGGTATCACCGTGACAAGCACTGCAAGTGGGTTATCGCACCTAACCCTCACACCCACCCCTTAACGTAGTACTCACAACATACTGAACCCTGCTATGATTATGCTCATTTAGAGGAAACTGGGAATTTCCTGGTGGTCCAGTGGTTGGGACTCCGTACTTCCACTGCAGGGATCTGGGTTCGATCCCCAGTCGGGGAACTAAGATCCCACAAGCCGTGCAGTGCGGCCAAAACAAAGAAAAAAAAAAAAAAATTAGAGGAAACTGAGGCCAGGTTAGTAACTTGCCCAGAGTCACATGGCTAGTAAATCCTGGAGCCAGCCTTCAAACCCAGGCAGGTTGGCTCGTGACCAACCTGCCTGGGTTACTGATGGGAAGACTGAGGCTCCAACAGGTTCTTCTGCCAGGTGGTGGCAGGACCAGGACTGGAGCCCTCATCTTCAACACTGCACCTGGTAAATAGCACAGGTGTGGTCAGTGCCATGGCGGGGAGCTGGGCGTGTGCTGGGCATGCTTCCAGATGTGAACCTAGTCTGGCTGCCCTCAGGAAAGGGCGTGTACGCTGAGAGTTGAAGGATGAGTTGGAACCAGCAACCGTGGGACAGGAGAACCTCCTAGGAGGCCGTGGGGAAGGCTCCGAGGCCAGAAGGAGCACCGCTGAGCACAGCCAGAGTGGCTGGAGGGCTGAGGCCAGGGGTGGGGGGAGAGGCATTTCTGAGATGGTGCTGGAAAGCCAGCTGGCCTGGGCCTTGTCAGAGCGACTTTCATGGAGGGTGACAGACCCGTCACCAGCCCCTTCCCTAGCATCTTTTTCTTATTTACTTATTAATTCACTGTTGACTGAGGCCCCCTCTCTGTGCCTGGCCCTATGCTGGCTGATGCTAAGGACACAGCCTTGTCCTCAAAGGGCTCATGGTCCCTGGAGTAAGACAGACCTGTCCCCAGATAGTAGCTGTCCAGAGTGGTCAGGGCTGGGGTGGAGGAAGCCCAGGAGGCCATGTGAAGTCAGGGAGGGCTTCTTGGAGAAGGGGCCAGTGAGACCTGCAGGGTCTAAAGTGAGACCTGCAGAGTCTAAAGTGAGACCTGAAGGGTGTGCAGAAGGGAGCCTGGCAAGGCCGGCAGGAGGACCTTCAGGCAGAGGGAAGAGTGTGCAAAGGCCTTGAGGCGAAAGCAAGAATTTGAAGGAAGTTGAATCTGCTAAGTCAGGGGCTCTAGACAGTGGGTGAGTGTTGGGATGTGTGGCTGTGTTGGTGAGCAGTACATCAAGGGTCAGATCATAGAGGGTCCTTCTAAGACTTAGGAACTTTATCCTGAGAGCCATGGAAGGTTTTGAGCCGACCCAACCATGGCTGTACATGAAGGGTGAGTTCCAGCCCCTGAGGCCAGAGGCAGGGAGACCAGGGAGGAAAGAGTCTGGGCTGTGGATCTGGGTAGGATCTGCTGTGTCTTAGGCTGGTGCAAAGACCAATATAGGAAGGGGCCCAGACCCTGCCCTCACTGAGCTCCAGCCCAGACCCGGGCAGAGGGACACAAAGACTACGCTTGCCCCTCATGCTCATATACTGAGGTTGTGAGCTGTGTTTTTTGCCCCACCCCCAACATTTTTTACATTTGTTATCGTAGTTGATATGAGCAAAATTCCACAAAGTGGGCACAGCGGGGATTCCTGTCCTTAGGCAGATGAAGAAACTGAAGCAGACGGACTCCTACCATCCCCCTCAGCCCCCACCCCCCGCATGCCTACAGCCCCCGACATTGCCCTCATACATAGCATCGGTCAGTCATGACCCTCGCTGCTGCCGTGTGGGGAGGGATGGCACGATGCAGGTGACCTGAGACCTACCAGGGTGGTCGGGGGGCCGGGGGGGTTCCTGCCACCATTTTCCAGATGAGGAAAATGAGGCCCTGACAGAAAAAGAATCCTGATTAAGGTCACCCAGCCAGGGAGGGGCAGGACTGGGCCTTGAACCAGGTGTCTCGATCTCTGGATCACAGGACTCTTCCTACTAGAAGTAACAGTAATAATAATTTATTGAGTACCACCCATGCATGTGCTTGGCACACTGCTCAGTAAGCGCTGACTGAGCCTTTACTCACTGAATCCTCACAACAACCCAGGAGATCAGCACGATTATTAGTTCCAGTAGACAGAGGAGGAAACTGTAGCCCGAGAGGCAAAGTGACTTGCCCAAGGTCACCCAGCTAGGAAGAGGGAGAGCCAGAGTGTGAATCCAGGCTGTCTGGCTCCAGAGCCCAGGCTCTTAAGCACTCTCAGTTAGAATAATGAAAACAATAACAGTAGCCCACTTTATTGAGCATTTACCATGTGCCCAGCCTCAGGCGTGGGGCCATCTCATCGAAACCTCCTGATGCTATGAAACAGGGATTACCAGCCCTGTTGTCAGGGGGAGGGGGGAACTGAGGTTCAGGGAGGGGAGGCCCCTTGCTGGAAGCCACCTGGTCGTCAGAACTTGTCCAGTGCCTGTCCTGGCGGTTCTGAGCAGCGCCTTCCTGACTACACCCATGCTGAGGTATCCAGGCTGCCCTCAGGTTCCCAGCCAGCAGGCCCTTTTGTTCTTCTCTCAGAGGCCTCCCTAAACCCTTGGGAGGTAGGCACCTTGGGGCCTTCTCCCTCTGAGGCCCAGATAGGGCAGACTGTGCCCAGTGGAAGAGTGAGGCTATAGTCCTGGCCCCTTCTGCCCGCCCATGCCAGGGCCTGACCCTCAGTCAGGGCAGCAGGTGTGAGGGGGTGGCCCGGGGCAGCCTGCCTGCTTCTGCCCCCTGCCAGGCATTTGCTTCCGCTGGGGGACTTGCCGGAGCAGGCGGGCCGGCATTCTCTACATTCTGTGCATGGCCGGGCCAGCCAGCTGCCATTGCCACCTCCCTCTGACTCTTCCCGCCTGCTCCCCAGAAGAGGAAGCCGCCCCAGGGCCTGCAGCCCTGGCCCAGGAGGCCAGATGTCTCAGCCCTGTTTCTGGCATGGCCTCCCTTCCAGCTCCCAGCTTCCGCCTGGTTTCCCCATATTGACAGGCAGTGCCCCTTCTCCTGGGCCTGTCTGCCCACCTGCCTGTTTGAGCCACTGTATGTTTATCTGTCTCTCTCTTGGGTTCCTATGTCTGTCTCTGTCTAGGGCTCTGTTTCTGGCCCCGAGTCTCTCTCTCTCTCTGGACTTCTGTCTGACTTTCTCTGAGTCTGGCTCTCTATGCCTTTCCAGGTTTGTACCTCCTTAGACATCAGTTCTGGTCTGAGGCTTCATTCCACCTTCTTTCTGTTTTGATTCCCCCATCTTGGAATCCTGTCTCTGGTCCAGCCTTGGCCTCTCCTCTGGCCTTCCTTCTCCCATTATTTAGACGGACATGTTTCCCCCATCCTAGCCCCCACCCCCACTCTGTGCACATCAGGTACTCTGTTCCTTTAAGTCAGTGGATAGTTGCTAAGCACCAGATCTCCTGCTCCTTGGGGAACAGGTGGGAGAATGGGGAGTGTTGGGAGAATGTCTAGGCCTGGGAACCCCCGCTTGTCCCTTGACAAATTAAATGCCCACTAATGTCCCTGAAACCTGCTGAGAGGTGTTGGGAGCCATCCTGCAGACCCATCAACACCCAAGCACCTGTTCCCAAGACAGGCAGGAAGGTGGGGGCTTTTTGGGCCAAGCTAGGAGATCCGGCTGTGGGGGGAGAAGCAGGAAAGCAGCTCCTGTGCCCACCCACCTGCTCGAGGGCATGACCCAGATCACCCCTACCACCACCACCCCCATTGCCTTTCAGGAGACACTTTGGTGCCAGCTCCATTTAATTGAGTCCCACGTGCAGTCCACCCCAACCAGTAGGACCTCAGAGACCAGGCGGCATCCACCAACTATGCTTGGGTGCGTCGGGAAGATGAGGCCCAGAGAGGAGCCAAGGGTGTCCTGACTCCCCAGATCCAGATCCAGATTCTGCCCACCAGAATTTGTTTTGTCTCAAACAGTGAACCCCTTCTCTCCCACCAGAAGTCACTCCTCATCCCTCTACCAGGTCCAGGCTGAGCAGCCCTGGGATAAGTGGGTGGGGAAGGCAGATGTGGATGCAGGCACCGGCAAGGATGAGCAGAGGGAGATACAGAGCCTGGGGAGGCCCGAGGAGAGAGAAAACTCTGTGGCTTAATGCGAGGCGGTGAGGAAGGTTCAGGTAGGCTTCTCACTGGAGGTGACATTTGACCTGAAGCAAGAATGAGTGGATTTCAGGGTAGTGAAAGAAAGGGAAGAGCCATCCAGGCTTAGCCACAGGAGCAAAGGCCAGGAGGGGTGAAAGTGCATGACCTCTGAGTGGCCAGTTAAGGCTGGAGCTGACATGAGCCTAGTCTTGGCAGAAGGGTGCCAAGGAGGACAGGTCCAGCCAGGCCATGCTTGAATGTCAGCCTGTGAAGAGCCGAGAAAGGGTTTAGAGCAGAGGGCAAGGGTTGGATCAGGGTGTCAAAGATCCCTGGAAAGGAAGGAAACCTAGGCTGGGAAGAAGAGGATGATTTGCGGGAGAGAGAAGAGGCTTTTTTGAGGTAGCAGGAGTGAAGTGAGTCTTGGAAGCGCCCCCAGCGCCAGGCACTGCAAGGGGTCAGGCTGCCTCCTGCTGACGGCGGGTGGCGGGGCTGCTGGCGCGCGCATGCGCAGCGGCAGGGTGGTGTGTGTGGCCCTCAGCCCCCGGCGCCCGGCATTAATGGCTCCATTAGTGGCCGAGAGGGAGGCGCATTAGCGGCGACGACGGCGTCTGGCTCCCATTACCACCGGCGGCAGCGGCTGCACCGCAGGCGGCTGGACCCTAGCCTGCCGCGCCGCCGCCTCCGCCCGCACCCGGTCCCCTGCCTGTTCCCGCTCCGCTTGGGGGCCTGGGACTGGGAACCCCCGTCTCCCCATTTCGGTGGAAAAGCTGATTTGTGAAGCCAGGCAGACCTGGGCTCGAATCTTGACCGTGCCACTTCCTGACTGAGAGATCCTACGCCCTTCTGAGCCTTTTTTTTGCGAAGCAGCCCGGGAAACAGGGTGTACCGGGGGCTTTGTGGATCCAGACGGGCACCCAGTGAGCGCCGCGCCCATTCTCGCGCCCCAGGGGGTAGGCCCGGGGCGTCGGGCCTCCGGCCTTCCCATTGGCTGCTGTCGCGCCCGCCGACGCCGATTGGCTGAGACTTGCTACCCTGGCCCTTGCGTCATTAACCCTTGCGCGGCAGCGTCCTCGGGCAGGGTGGGGGTACCCCCCCCCACGCAGCAGACAGTTCGGGTGCCAGCTGACCCGCGCACCGCCGCTGCCCGCGTGGGTGTCAGGCCGGCCGGGTGCCCGCCCGCTCTCTCAGCACAAAGCGGCTTTGTGGGGCCCGACGGGGGCTGGCTGGGGGCCAGGCGGCGAGTGGAAAATCTCGTGAGCTCGGGGCTGGGGAGGAGAACGCAGGGCGGCGCCCCCTCCTCCGCCCAGGCAGGGGCCCCTCCCTCAGCCCGCGGGGACCAGCCCTCGCAGCCCCGGCGCCTGTACACTCCCCCTCAACCCCCTCTTCTACCCCCAAATCCATATCCCGCCCTCCATCCTATCCCGCTCATCTTCCAATCCCTGGGGAGCCTCCCCCGCACCTCTCGCTTGCCTCTCTTTCCCTTCTGGTCCCCCTGCCTACCCCAGCCCCACTCACTGACTCACCCTGGCGCTATTTTTAGGCCCCCATCCCTCCCGAGCAGCACCAGTCCAATCCTGGGCTCGTTCCCCAGGCAACCCTGGCCGTCTCCGACGCCGCCCGGGGTGGGTGGGTGGGTGTGTATGTGGAGAGCGGGTGAGGGGAGCTGGGGACACTGGGGTGGTGAGCCGAGGCGGGGGACCCGGGCCTGGAGAGCAGGGTGGGGAGCCGCAGGCGGCAGGGCACGGTGCCTCTCGTACTCAGTAAACGGGGGCCCGTGAGTTCAGAGCATGTCTGCCTGTCCCTCAGCCTGTCAGCATCCCTGGCTGTGCGCCCCAGGCCTTTGGGCAGGCCTCAGCCTGTGCCACCCTGGGTGGCACTTGCTGTCTCCATCTGGGCTCCCTGTCCCCAGGCTGGGGTGGGGTGGTGCTGTGCGGGCTGTTTGGGGCCAAACCTTTTGTGGAGTTGGCTATGGGGTAGTGCAGCGGGTGGCTGCACCGTAGTTCTGCCTAGTACCTGCTCTGAGTGAAGGATGGTGATGCACCCCCTCTCTGATGGGGCTGGGGCCCTGGTTTGGGGAACCCCCCTCAGACTTTTCCAACTAGGGAGGCCCCAGTTAGGGTTGGGGGTGGCTAGAGACATGGAGCTGTCTGGGGACAGGACCTGCTCCCTCTTCTCCACTCCTAATCACCCCCACTCAGGGTTCCTCCATTCCAAACAATGGAAGCTAAGTATAGGGCTGGCCCAGTGCCCAGGGCAGGGGGGCCCTTCCCGTCCAGATTCCGGCCCCTCCCTGCTAGGCTGGGCCCCCACTTGGCTGTACCCTGCCCTGTAAGGGGCCTCTTCCCATCCCTCCTATGTGGGCACTGTCTTCTACCAGATGTGCAACCCTCCCAGATGTCTGGGGCCCTCTTTCCCTACTGTGCCAGGCTTAGCTCTTTCTCACCCAACAGAAGTGGGGGAGCTGGCGGCAGGGTTCCTCTGAGCTCAGTCCCTGGGCTTCATTGCAGTGGGGAAGGGGTTAACTTGCCAGTAGGTGACTCACCGGTGGGGAGAGGAGGGGGCAGCGGTAGGGAGATAGAGCAGGCCACATTGATTTCAGCCTTGATTTCTGCTTCACATTGCAGTCCCTGGGGCAGTGAGGTAATGGAGGGTCTGAGTCTGGGGCTGCATAGGGAGGAGGGGGCAGTCACCTAATAGT
This sequence comes from Phocoena sinus, assembly GCF_008692025.1. Classification (NCBI taxonomy): domain Eukaryota; kingdom Metazoa; phylum Chordata; class Mammalia; order Artiodactyla; family Phocoenidae; genus Phocoena; species Phocoena sinus. Next base: position 11,331,869 of record NC_045781.1, read on the forward strand.
CCCTCTGTTGGTCTCTCCAGGCTCACAGCCAAGTGTCTGGCCCTGTAGTCTCTGGAGGTCAGAGGGCTACAGACCTTACCCTTCCCTCTAGGCCCAGGTTACCTGGGTTTTGCCCCCTCTCCATGCCTTCATCTCTGTCTGTAGCTGCAGAAGGCTGGGAAAAGGGTTTGTCTGTGCATATCACTGATCCCACCGGTGAAGGACCCTAGTCTTGGTGCATCTGAGCCTGTGCAATCTTTACCTGCCCGGGTATGACCCCAGGCCTCTGCCTTTACTGGATGTGGCCTCCGGGCCCTTCTTGGGTGATCCAAGGCCTCTGCGTCTCTGCCTGGTGGGCCCCAGACCTTGCCTGTGTCTCGGTGTGTACCCTCTGACCTTTCTATAGTTGACCAGTCTCTCTGATATCATTGTCTGAACATATTCCCAGACCTCTGTTGGGAGTCTCTGCCTGTGTCCACCCTGAGGTGAAAATTTCAGTAGTGGAAAGAGCACTTGAGTTGGAGTGCTGGGCTGTTATGTCCTGGCTGCATGATCTTGCTCAATTTATTCAATTTCTCTGAGCCTCATTTTCTCATCTGAACAACAGGCATAATAAAGTGTACTTCCCTAGTGGCTGTGAGGATTCAATGCACAGGGTTATACATACAAGCGCCGAGCATGTAGCAGCCCCAAGCATGTAGCAGCCCCAGTGTTAGTTTCCTTTCTTCCTCTTTTGGAAAGGGTGGCTCCCAGCCCAGAGTGGTGGCCCCCTGCCTTACACTGTGAGGTAGAGGGTCCCAGGTGGCTGCTAAGTGTCAGGCAGGGTAGCTGAATCAATGGTAATGGCCATGGCACTTTGTATACCTCCTGAGCCAGGGTACTGAAGTAGTTAGTGCTCACCAGGGTAAGTTTACATAGTGTTTGGGGTCAGTATGATGGCATTTGTGAGAGTTACCTGTGTTGGGGTTGGGGGTTGTCAGGAAGGCCACGTGAGTGTGTGGTTGTGTTGGAGGGATGTAGGGTGTGTGCTGTGGACAAGCAGTGGCTGTGATGAGGTGTATGAGATAATTCTGCCTGTTTGATATGTTGTGTGTTTGTATGAGTCACATGGGCTGGTGGATATGTATGAGGATATGCTTGATGAAGCACATATGACAGGGCATGTATGAAATGGGTGATGTGAAGAAGAGTGAGAACAAGTGTGTGTGATGGTGGGTGGGGAGTGATGGACGTTTAGTGTGGGAGGTAGTACATTTGTGTGAGGTGCCGGGTGTGTGACTTCTGACTTCGTGTGTAAGACCGAGGGTACATGTGACCCTGGATTGTGTATGAGATAATGGGTGTGGTAGGAAAGTCTATGAGGAGTGTGTGTGTGTGCGTGTGTTTGTGACTGCTGTTGTGAGAGTTGGTGAGGGCTCAGGGGTGGCTCGCCCAACCCTGCACGCAGTTTGTCAGCCCTGCGGGGCCGCGCGTGCCCAGGTGGGCGTGAGGGAGGTGGGCCGAGCCGCGCGTGAGCGTGTTCCTCGCGCGGACTGGACACACAAGCACCACCCACAGCCCCGGGCCTCTGCAGCGCGGCGCCCCGAACCGCCCCCCTGGCTCAGTGCCTTTACTGCAGTGCGCCCTCCCTGCCGCCCTCCTCCCACGGTCCCGCCCCGGGCCGGCTTGGGTCCAACCGGAGCCCGCCCCGCCCTGCCCTTATTTGCATATGACTGACGTTCCCCCGGGGCGGCCAATGGGGGCGGGCGCGGCGGGGCCTGACCCGCGCGCGGCGGCGGCAGCCAATGGGCTCGCGCGCGGTGGGCCGGGCTTGCGCGGAAGGCCGCGGGGGAAGCGGGGAAGGGGCGGGGGGAGGTGCGGCGGGGGGAGGGGAGCGCGTAGTAGTGGCGGGGCGGGGAGGCGGCGGCGGTTCGGCGCGGGGCTCGCTCGGAGCGCACGGACGCACGCACGCTCGTCCGTCTGCCCGCCTGGGGCCGGAGGCCGACCCGGCGCTGAGCCGCGGGCCCCAGGCCCGGAAAGGCGGGGCGCGGGCGCCGGCAACCGGGGCGCTCGGGGCCAGAGCCGTTACCCGCCAGAGCTGCGAGGGAGGGAGGGAGCGAGCCAGCGAACGGGGAAGGGAGGGGGCCGCCCCCGCGCACGCGCGCCGCGCCCCGCCCCACCTGCCCCGCCCGCCCGGCTCCGCACGGGAGGAGGGAGAAGGAGGGGGCGGCGCCGATGGCCTGGGTGCCGCGCGCCCCGTGACGGCCCCCGCGCGCGCCGGGGGGCGGGGCGGGGCCGGCGCGCTCTGACCTCCCCCCGCCCCCCGGGCGGCGGGAGGCAGGCGGCGTTGTGCGCAGGCGCGCCCGGCTGAGACCCCCCGCGTGGGGCGGCCGGAGGGGGGGGGCGGTGGGGGGGGGGCATGCGGCGACGGCCTCCAGCTCCCCCCGGGCCCGAGCGGTGGCGGCCGAGGAGCCGGCGGCGGGCGGAACGGCGGCGGCCGCTGAGGAGGCGGGAGCCCCGGCCGGGCCATCCCGTGCCGGACCATGTACTCAGCCCACAGGCCCCTGGTGCCCGCGTCCGGCGCGGCCTCCCGTGGCCTCGGCATGTTCGGTCAGTAGCGCCTGGGCCCTGGGACTGCAGGGGTCAAGGTGTCGGGGTGCTGAGTGCGAAGTAATGGTGATGGGGTTATAGTAAGAGAACGGTGGAGGCAGAGTAGAGGGGAAAGTTATAGAGCTCGGCTGGTCTGAGTGGTTAGTGACGGCAGGTGGGAGTGTAGTGGAGGGATGGGAGTGCAGAGTGGGGAGTAGCTGAGGACAGCTGTGGTGTTTAGGTGTGGGGTGGGAAAGGTATGTTGTCATGGGAGGTGAGGAGGGGTGCAGAGTACCTGGCTAAGGAGCATGGATTAGAATAGGAGCAGCGTGAGACCTGCTGGTGCCAGGTGTGGAATAGAGGGAGAAGGGGCTAGGGGCTGTGATTGAGTAGTGGGGCTAAGGACAGGTCTTGGGAAGGGAGTGAGGCACTGTTTGCTCAGAACAGAGTGACGTGTTGGTGGTTTGCTTTTCAGAGAGAGGAAGAGACCCGGGAACCTGGAGGGTAGTGCACTAGGGAGGAGTTCAGGAGGGACAGGACCAAAGGACTGTTCTCCCATTGTATACTGGGCCCCTTCTTTCCCACCTAGCAGAAGATGAGGGGTCCTGATGGGAAAGATCCTTGTGAAGAGAGGGACAGGTCCGGGTCTCTGAAGGCTGTCATGGGTTTGGAGGGCCCAGCAGGCTTTTGGGGCTCCAGTGCCCCCGTGGTAGTGGATGGGATCTTCATAGTGTTTTGAGTCCTTTTCCAGTGTGGGCTTCTTTGTTCCTCCCCTGTTGCCTTGATATCTACTTTTTTGTTTTGTCAGCACCTCACAGAATCAGGTCTTGAGGCCAGTGCCTCACATAGGGGCTCCCCTAGGCCAGCCTTTGGAAGGCATTGGCAGGGGGGATCAGCCTAGGTCAGATTGATCCAGATCAGGGGGAGCCTGGAATGATGGGGACCAGGGCTAGGGCGTTTCCCTCTTCTCTTCTTGGTCTTCCCCTAGCAGGGGCCTCCTCTGCTGCTTCCACTTCCCCCAGGGAGCTGGCAGTGAGTAGGAAGCCCACTCCCAGCCTGGGCCAGCCCCAGGAGTCCAGCCAGGGGTGGGACTCAGCCGTAAGGGGTGGGCTGGCTCCCTTACCACCCAGCTCCTGGAGCAGAAGGTTGGACCTCTAGGACCAGCGCCCTGATGAGGGAAGTACCTTCCTGTGCGTAGCCTTAAGGAAACACCTGGCCCCTTTGCCTTGCCTGGGCAGAGTCTTGTAATAATTCTCTCGTCTGTGCCTTTTTGTCTGAAGAGTTTACCACACCCTCCCATCTTTTGGGGCAAGGGGGCTGGACACTACACTGGAGATAAGCTCAGGGGTATAGAGTGAGGGAGGCTGGGAGGTGTCTTCATGGGCAGTAGGTTCTCTTTGAGGAGGAAAGAGATGCTGGAGCCACCTGTGCCCAGCCTGGGAAAGGCAGGTCTGGCTCCCTGGGGTCTGTGGTAGGGGTAGGGAGGCAAGGAGAAAGGCCTGAGACCCCATGCCCTGTGAGTAGTGGGGAGGGGAGGAGAGGGTAGGGAGACTGGGCCGTCTGCCTCAGGAAAAGAGAAAGGGAGTATGAGGCCAAGGTGAGGGGCGCTGTCAGACGGCAACATGGTGATGGGAATTGACTGAGGGAGGGTCTGCAGCCTTGCTAAGGTCTAGGGGCCTTGAGAGAGTGAGTTGGCAAGCAAACATGGCCTGGTTGGTGACAGGAGCCAGTCGTTTCTCTGGCCTGGTCCCTGGTGGCAAGGCTGGTGGAGGTGGGGGTGGAGGTGGGGGAGGGAGTGGGGTGTGAGGACCGTTCCCCTGCTTCTGTTTTCTTTCTTAAAAATCTAGAAATCTTTCAGGGAGGAGTTTTTCCTGAGTGATGTCGCATGTACGAGCCCAGGGGGCTCTGGGATTGAGGAAGGGGGTGTAAAGAAGGGGTGGAGCCACCTTGTCCAGGGTGGAGAAGAGTTTGAGTTGGGGGTCAAGGCCAAGCTCTCCTGCCGCACAGCTCAGCTGACTCCTTCCCACAGTGTGGACGAACGTGGAACCTCGCTCTGTGGCCGTGTTCCCCTGGCATTCCTTAGTCCCCTTCCTGGCCCCCAGCCAGCCTGACCCCTCCGTGCAGCCAAGTGAGGCCCAGCAACCTGCTAGCCACCTAGTGGCCTCCAACCAGAGCAAAGGTGAGGGCTGGGAGGCTCCGGGAAGGCATGGGGATGGGGTCGAGATGGCCCAGGAGCCCTCTGATCTGCCTGCCGCTCTGCCCCCAGAACCTGCTGAGTCGGCAGCTGTTGCTCACGAGCAGCCACCAGGCGGGACGGGGAATGCTGACCCTGGGCGGCCCCCTGGAGCTACATGCCCTGAGAGCCCAGGGCCCGGACCCCCCCACACTTTGGGGGTGGTGGAACCTGGAAAGGGCCCCCTTCCCACGACGGAGGAGGAGGCCCCTGGTCCTCCAGGAGAGCCCCGGCTGGACAGTGAGACAGAGAGTGACCACGACGATGCGTGAGTGCCCTGAGGCTTGGGACTGGGGAGGAGGGTGGAGTGGCCAGAGACATGGCTCTCACTGCCCTGCCGCTCCCGCCACAGCTTCCTCTCCATCATGTCTCCTGAGATCCAGTTGCCTCTGCCGCCTGGGAAACGCCGGACACAGTCCCTCAGCGCCCTGCCCAAGGAACGAGACTCATCTTCAGAGAAGGATGGACGCAGCCCCAACAAGGTGCCTCATCTCCACCTGTCCCCAGCTCAACCTGTGGCCGCCCAAGCCCGTCTCCCCACTCCTAACCTTCCTGCTCGGGCCTGTGTCTACTGCAGAGGGAGAAGGACCATATCCGGCGGCCCATGAACGCCTTCATGATCTTCAGCAAGCGGCACCGGGCCCTGGTCCACCAGCGTCACCCCAACCAGGACAACCGGACCGTCAGTAAGATCCTGGGCGAGTGGTGGTACGCTCTGGGGCCCAAGGAGAAGCAGAAGTACCACGACCTGGCCTTCCAGGTAACTCCGCCCCCTCTCGGCTGCTCGGCTTCCTCTGGCAGGGTGGGTGAGTGAAGGGTCTCCCTGCCCTCTCCTGCCAGGTGAAAGAGGCCCACTTTAAGGCCCACCCAGACTGGAAGTGGTGCAACAAGGACCGGAAGAAGTCCAGCTCAGAGGCCAAGCCTACAAACCTGGGGCTGGCAGGGGGGCACAAGGAGCCAAGGGAGCGGAGCATGTCGGAGACAGGCACCGCCGCTGCCCCTGGAGGTTAGTGAGCCCTTTGGCTCTTCTGCCCTGACACCGACCTCCCCTTTGCTTGCTCACCCCCTTCCCCAGAAGCTCCTCTCAGCTTTATCTCTTTTATCTGAGAACCCTTACTCACAAAGGAACTGGTACTTATCACTTGTGAAGGGGTCAGGGAGGTCCAAATAGATAAGGTTTCTGAGCAGAAGTCTTATTGTCAGCTGCCATTTGCTGAGCACTCACTATGACAGGCGTCAAGAAGAGCGTCGTCTTCAGTATTCAGAAGCATACCTAATCTTGCAGATGTGAGGAAACGGTTTAGAGAGACAAAAGCACTTGTGTGAAGTCGCTAAAAAACTAGAAAGTACCAAAGGTTGAATTTAAACCCCAGCTCATCTGGCTCTCAAGACCACAGTTTGAAGCCCCTCGTTGGCTGCTTCTACTGACTGAGGGTGTTCAGTGTGCCCGGCACCATTCTGAGGTGCTTCTCTGGAGTGATCCTGTGGGTTTGGGCCCACGACTCTGTGAGGGAGGAGACGTTCCTTTTTCTCTGAGATGAGGGAGTAGAGGCTCAGATAGTCCAGTGGTTATTAGCTAGGCAACGCCACACATACCTGTCTCTAGGCTTTCATGCTCTCAGAAAGGCTGCCTCCCAGGGAGCAGTGGGCTTGCTCCTCGCAACCCAAGAGGGCAGGAACCAGGGGAAATGCTGGCCTGGTGGGTGGTATCTCTTTTCTGCCAGGTGGCCCAGGAAGAATGGGGAATGCTGACCCTGGGCGGCCCCCTGGAGCTACATGCCCTGAGAGCCCAGGGCCCAGGGCTTCTGCCTGGTATCTAGAAATATCTGTGGATCACTTGGCCAGCCTGGGCACTGGGAGGAGCCTTCCTGACTGCGACACTTTTTTCTTTCCACCATACAGTGTCCTCGGAGCTCCTGTCCGTCACAGCCCAGACGCTCTTGAGCTCGGACACCAAGGCTCCGGGGAGCAGCTCCTGTGGGGCAGAACGTCTGCACACAGTCGGCGGACCTGGCTCAGCCCGGCCCCGAGCCTTCTCCCACAGCGGGGTCCACAGCCTGGATGGCGGGGAAGTAGACAGCCAGGCACTACAGGAACTGACTCAGGTCTGGAGTGCAGGCCAGGGGGTAGGGGCGATGTGCAGGGAGGGCTGCCCACGGTGACAGCGCTGGCTGAACTCTCCCTGCACTTCTCCTGCAGATGGTTTCTGGCCCTGCATCCTACTCTGGCCCAAAGCCTTCCACCCAGTATGGGGCTCCAGGCCCCTTTGCGGCCCCCGGTGAGGGAGGCACTCTGGCAGCCAGTGGGCGGCCCCCACTGCTGCCCACCCGGGCCTCCCGTTCCCAGCGTGCAGCCAGTGAGGACATGACCAGTGACGAGGAACGCATGGTCATCTGTGAGGAGGAAGGGGATGATGATGTCATTGGTAAGCAGTTGCAGGGCCCAGAATCCTATGCAGGGAGCAGCTGGCTAAGGTTTGGAGGGGTGGGCGGAGATTTGGTCCAGGCCCTTAGGCCCCTTCCTTTTCTTCCCTTCCATGTTCGTGTGTGATTGCGGGCATGTTCAGTTCAGGCCCTACTGAGTAAGCCCAGCCCTGCCCGCAAGAAGCCCCAAGCCAGACAGGAAGCCGGGAGGACACGGGCATGGCCGGGCCATTGGACACAGTATTAGGTGCTGTTACCAGTGTGCTCTTAGGGTCTGCTGGCGGGCAGGTGGGCAGAGCATTCCTGGACAACACTTGGAACAACACTTGTTCCTGGTGAGGAACAGCATTCCTGGACAGCACTTAACTGCTAACTCGGGGCAGAGCCGAGGCCAGAGCCAGGCTCCACACTGTTCCTCCTGGGCAGCCCTGCACCCAGCCCTTTACCAGCACTGTTCCCTCTGCTCTCTCAGCTGACGATGGCTTCAGCACCACTGACATTGACCTCAAGTGCAAGGAGCGGGTGACCGACAGCGAGAGCGGAGACAGCTCTGGGGAGGACCCAGAGGGCAGCAAGGTGAGGGCTTGGGACTTGCTGCTGTCTGGTCTCACGCATCCTGGGAAGTGGGGGAAATGTTAACTTCTCTGCACGTTGACAGAGGGGGAGATTAAGGCGCAGAGAGGATGAGCTACTTGCTTCGTGGGGAACTGGGTCTCAGCCTGGATGCGTGGAGGCCTTCGGCTGGCCTGGTTGCCAGGCGGGACGGGGAGGTTGGGATGGGCGGGATGGGCAGGGTGTGGGTATCCAGGCTCCCTTGACATGCTGTGTCTCCCTTCTCCTGCCACTCAGGGATTTGGTCGGAAGGTGTTCTCGCCTGTGATCCGTTCCTCCTTTACTCACTGCCGTCCATCGCTGGACCCTGAGCCCCCAGGGCCCCCAGATCCACCTGCCGGCTTCGGCAAAGGCTACGGGCCCACCCCATCCTCCTCGTCCTCGCCTGCCTCCTCCTCGGCCTCAGCAGCCACCTCCTTCCCGCTGGGCTCAGGGACCTTCAAGGCCCAGGAGTCAGGTCAGGGCAGCACAACAGGTCCCCTACGGCCCCCACCCCCTGGAACTGGGGGCCCAGCAACGCCTAAGGCCACCCGGTTTCTCCCCACGGATCCTGCCACCTTCCGGCGCAAGAGACCTGAAAGTGTGGGGGGCTTGGAGCCACCAGGCCCCTCAGTCATTGCGGCACCTCCCAGCGGGGGAGGAAGTGTTCTGCAGACACTGGTCCTGCCCTCAAATAAGGAGGAACGGGAGGGCAGTGGAGCTCGCATGCCCTCGGCCCCAGCCCCGTCGCTGGCCTATGGGGCCCCAGCAGCCCCCCTGTCCCGCCCGGCCGCCACCATGGTCACCAATGTGGTGCGGCCTGTCAGCAGCACTCCTGTGCCCATCGCCTCTAAGCCTTTCCCCACTTCTGGCCGGGCAGAAGCGTCTCCAAATGACACGGCCGGTGCCAGGACTGAGACAGTCGCTGGGTCCCGGGCACCTGGGGGCTCCCCGCTGGGCGTCAGCTTAGTGTATTCAGACAAGAAGTCGGGAGCAGCCACCTCAACAGCCTCACATCTGGTGGCTGGACCCCTACTGGGCACTGTGGGGAAGGCACCTGCCACTGTCACCAACCTGCTGGTGGGCGCCCCGGGCTATGGGGCCCCAGCGCCCCCAGCTGTCCAGTTCATTGCCCAGGGGGGCCCTGGCAGCGGGACGGCTGCGGGCTCAGGAGCAGGTGCTGGGAGTGGGCCCAATGGGCCAATGCCCCTGGGCATCCTGCAGCCAGGTCCCCTGGGCAAGGCTGGGGGAATCACCCAGGTGCAGTATATTCTGCCCACGCTGCCCCAGCAACTTCAAGTGGCGCCTGCCCCAGTACCAGCCCCTGGGACCAAGGCAGCGGCTCCCAGCGGTCCTGCACCCACCACCAGCATCCGTTTCACCCTCCCGCCGGGCACCTCCACCAACGGCAAAGTCCTGGCTGCCACCGCACCCACTCCTGGCATCCCCATCCTGCAGTCCGTACCCTCCGCCCCGCCCCCGAAAGGTGAGGCCTGGGCTGGGCAGCATACGGAGAGGGACCACAGGCTTATTCAACTCCTTGGTAACCACCTGCTCCCTTGTCTCTCAACTTGCAGCCCAGTCAGTTTCTCCTGTGCAGGCCCCGCCCCCGGGTGGCTCAGCCCAGCTGCTACCTGGGAAGGTACTAGTGCCCTTGGCCACCCCTAGCATGTCAGTGCGGGGAGGAGGGGCCGGCCAGCCGCTGCCCCTGGTGAGCCCACCCTTCTCAGTACCTGTGCAGAACGGTGCTCAGCCACCCAGCAAGGTAAGGGCACCTCGGTGGTGGCCCGCCTGTTTCTTATTCTTCTCTTCCTGGGTGTTAGCCTCTATGTCCCGCGGTTTCTGTGTCTGTCTGTCGTTCAGTCTTCTCCTTTTCTCCCTTTTTGTCTCTTGGCCCCTGTCTTGCTCGACCTCTGTGCATATCTTGATTCTGCCCTCCGTGTTTGTACCTTGTCCCTTCTCTGTGTCTCCTATCTGTCGCTGTCGTCTTTGCTTTCGTTTCTCCCTTCCCGTCCCCGTCCCAATTTCTCTGTCCCGTGTCTCTGCTGAGGTCCAGCCTCCGAGGTCTTGGTCCTCCCCTGCCTCACTCTGGGTCCCCAGCTCACCTCAGCCTGTGGTGCCCTTGCCCACAGATCATCCAGCTAACTCCGGTGCCTGTGAGCACACCCGGCGGCCTGGTGCCGCCCCTCAGCCCGGCCACGCTCCCCGGACCCGCCTCTCAGCCTCAGAAGGTTCTGCTGCCCTCCTCCACCAGGTAATGGCAGTTGAGCCCTCATCTGGAGGTGAGTGCAGGGAAGGGGTTAGGTGGGGCCAGCTCACTTACACCTTCCTCTTTCCTCTTCCTGCGGCAGGATCACCTACGTGCAGTCAGCAGGCGGGCATGCGCTGCCCCTGGGTACCAGTCCTGCATCCAGTCAGGCTGGAACAGTCACCTCGTACGGACCCACGAGCTCAGTAGCCCTAGGCTTCACCTCGCTGGGGCCCAGCGGCCCCGCCTTCGTGCAGCCCCTGCTTTCAGGTGAGGGGTGGCCTGGCAGGCAGCTGGGGACCAAGGGTGGGGCTGAGGCAGCTCTGGCCCTAACTCGGTCCCCTGCCTCTCCTCTGTCTTTCTCTCTGCAGGCCAAGCCCCATTGCTGGCTCCTGGCCAGGTGGGCGTGTCACCCGTGCCCAGCCCCCAGCTGCCTCCCACCTGCGCAGCCCCCAGTGGTCCCGTCATCACAGCGTTTTACCCTGGCAGCCCCGTACCCACCTCCTCAGCACCCCTGGCCCAGCCATCCCAGGCTCCCCCAGGCCTGGTCTACACCGTGGCCACCAACACCACCCCACCTGCTGCCACCATCCTGCCCAAGGGCCCACCGGCCCCTGCCACTGCCACCCCGGCCCCCACCAGCCCTTTTCCTAGTGCCACAGGTGGGTGCCGGGCCAACCGAGGGTGGGGGTGAGTGGGGAGACGCAGGGGATGGGCTCTAGTCAGGCCTGGCTCAGCAAATACTCTCTTTACCAGCAGGCTCCATGACCTACAGTTTAGTGGCCCCCAAGGCCCAGCGGCCCACCCCCAAGGCCCCCCAGAAAGTGAAGGCGGCCATCGCCAGCATTCCTGTGGGCTCCTTTGAGGCAGGTGCCCCTGGGCGGCCAGGCCCTGCGTCCCGACAGCCGTTGGAGCCCGGCCCAGCTCGTGAGCCCCCTGCATCCGAGTCAGAGCTTGAGGGGCGGCCAACAACACCAGCCCCTCCACTGCCCCCAGAGACCTGGGCTCCCCCGGCCCGGAGCAGTCCCCCGCCGCCCCCACCTGCTGAGGAGCGGACCAGTGCCAAGGGCCCTGAGACCGTGGTGAGTGTCCAGCAGGCCTGGGGGTTCCCTGCTGCTGGGCTTGGCCCCTCAGTCCCCTGCCTGCCCTTCTGTTCCACCCCTCTTCCATCCCTGTCCGAACTGTGCCCTTGTGGGTCCTCCTCTGTCCTCCTGCCTATCTGTCTGCATGACTGGGTCTTCCCCATGGCTCTGTGTCTTGGCCGTCAGCATTCATCTTTTGTATTTCTGGGTCTTGCCCAGGTGAGTCTGAACCCAGTGTCCTCCATCTCCCTGCCATCCTCACCCCAGGCCAGCAAATTCCCCAGCTCATCTTCAGACTGGCGTGTCCCCGGGCTGGGCCTGGAGAGCCGAGGGGAGCCTCCCACCCCTCCCAGCCCGGCCCCGGCTCCAGCCCCAGCCCCTGGTAGCAGCGGCAGCAGCAGTGAGGGCAGCAGTGGGAGGGCAGCTGGGGACACCCCCGAGCGCAAGGAGGCGGCTAGTGCTGGCAAGAAGGTCAAGGTGCGGCCCCCACCCCTGAAGAAGACCTTTGACTCTGTGGACAAGTGAGCATGGGCTGGGGGACTTGGAGTGTGTGGGTTGGTGGCAGAGGGGGCAGCTGCAGGCTGAGGCAGAGGAGGTGACCCTGCCCGCTCTCCAGCAGGGTCCTGTCGGAGGTGGACTTCGAAGAGCGCTTTGCTGAGCTGCCCGAGTTTCGGCCTGAGGAGGTGTTGCCCTCGCCCACCCTGCAGTCTTTGGCCACCTCACCCCGGGCCATCCTGGGCTCCTACCGCAAGAAGAGGAAGAACTCCACTGGTAGGCGAGCGCAAGGCACCCAGGGTAGGTGGGACAGACTGGGGCCATCTCCACTGAGCCTGCTTCTGTTTGACCAGACCTGGACTCAGCCCCTGAGGACCCCACCTCGCCCAAGCGTAAGATGAGGAGACGCTCCAGTTGCAGCTCGGAGCCCAACACCCCCAAGAGTGCCAAGTGCGAGGGGGACATCTTCACTTTTGACCGTACAGGTGCCGGTGTGGTGGCAGGCAGAGCTACGGGGGTGCTAGGGCCTCTAAGAGGGGTGGGGGTCCCAGGAACGGGGTTAAAGATGGGAGAGGTGGGGTGGGTGTCGCTGAGAGGAAGGACAGCAGGTCAAGGGTGGGTTCTGATATTCAACAGGCCCCTAAGTTGGTACGTGACCTTGGGTGGGTTCCATCTCTAAACCCCACTGTGAAATAGAATTCAATGAGGGCGGAGTGGCCCCTCGGACAGTGGTGGAGGGCCAGGCTGCTGCGGAGGCTCGACTGTGCTCCCTGCGCTGCTCCCAGGTACAGAAGCTGAGGATGTGCTCGGGGAGCTGGAATACGAGAAGGTGCCATACTCGTCGCTGCGGCGCACCCTGGACCAGCGCCGGGCCCTCGTCATGCAGCTCTTCCAGGACCATGGCTTCTTCCCATCAGGTAAGCAGGTGCGGAGTCTTGGGGGGCACTTGGAGGGGGCCTACCCACTCATCTCACCCTGCCCTCCCCACCACCCTTCTGTCCACAGCCCAGGCCACGGCAGCCTTCCAGGCCCGCTACGCAGACATCTTCCCCTCTAAGGTCTGTCTGCAGCTGAAGATCCGTGAGGTGCGCCAGAAGATCATGCAGGCGGCCACTCCCACGGAGCAGCCCCCGGGAGCCGAGGCCCCCCTCCCTGGACCGCCCCCCACTGTCACTGCTGCTGCCCCTGTCCCCACTCCCAGCCCTGCTGGGGGCCCTGACCCCACCTCACCTGGCTCGGACTCTGGCACGGCCCCCGGCTGCCCCGCCATTGCCTCCGCCCCCAGAGCCGGGGCCCGGACAGGCCTGGCTGGGAGGGGCCCCCCCAACCCTCACCACCCCCCTCTGGTCCCTCCACAGCTGCCACAGGCAGGTGAGGGGCTCCTGAGAAGACCCCAGACCCACAGTACTCCCCTCAGGACACGGACAGTATGTAGGTGGCAGGAATGCGGGGGCAGGATGGTTACCTCCTCCCCAGCAAAGCCATTGCGTCCTTTCCAGTTTGGGACGGAATGAGGCCTGCTCCTCTTGTCTGTCCCCCTCCCCCCACAGCTCCCTCCCTGTGATGGGGGGCAGCTGAGGGGAAGCAGGGGGCACAGTCTCCCTTCACCGAGCCCCTGTACATAACCTGGAGTGTGTTACCTTCAGACCTTTTCACTTGTACTTTATGCAAAATGGCACGTGTGAGGGCTGCAAGCTGGAGGGTAGTGTGGGCCTCGGGCCACAGGGAGGCGCCTGTGGAGTAGGGGGAGTTCATGTACCCCTTTTTTCCCCAGAGGGGCTGGACTCAGGTTAGTTTGGGGGTGGGGGCTCCTGCACTTTGCCACAGGCACGGGGAGGGTTCTCTCTCCCCACCCCCTCTGCCCTCCCGGCTTGGGTTGTACTTTCTAAGAAGGTGACTCCCCCGCCCTGTCCCCATCCCCAGAACAAAACATGTTGATCATGTGCAATATTTCTTACTGTGCTGAGAAGCCGCAACGACCGAGATTAAAGCTGTTTAACACACCCGTGCGGCTGCCTGCTCGGAAGGGAGAAGGGATGTTGGTCGTACCAGTCCGACCCCCACGGCTGGCCGTGGAGCTGGACTTCTCCCCCTAACCACCGTGAGGTGGGGGGTGC